>NW_028274821.1:62767378-63070408 GCF_037043125.1 Eumetopias jubatus
CAGACCGGAGAGGCAGCGCAGGAATGGGGGGAGGAGCACGGACCACCTCTTACCTCACCCCACGGGGCTCATTTCATGTCTTTTGGTTTAAGATATTTTGAAATATTTTTCTTTTCTGGAGACTTGGGCCCAGGGTCTGCACCAGCCCTCCCCAGCTCTCTGATGGTGAGAACAAAGTCACTCCTGAGGTGACATCGAGGAGGGAGACGGCTACTCCTGGACACGTGTATTCTAGAGGGCACAGCACGAAGGCCGGGAGAGAGGGATGGGTTTAGGGAGAGAAAGGGTGGGAGAAAACACTATGGAAGGACTCTTATTTTGGCTACTGCCCAAGGTGGCAGGGATGTGAGGCTCGTGTTACGGTGTAACCCCTAGTTCCTAAAAGGGTCTACCCGGCAGTCTTAGCGAGAAGTGTCATAACCTTCTCCTTTCAGTGCCTTTCCCTCTGGTCCCTCACGATCAGCCCCAAGCCTACTCGGGAGGTTGAGGAAAGGGCAAGGCCAGATTGGTTGGCGGAGCTCTGGGATCCCGTACCAAAGCTGGCTTAAAACCCTCTTGGAAGCTGAACTAGGGCAGACCCAGCAGTCTCCAGCAAATGGCCTGCGCGCTGGATTCAGATCTCTGAAGTGCTTTGTTTTGTTTTGTTTTCTCCTAAATGGAAGACACTGCCACCGTGTTGAGCAGTTCAGAGAGCCGAAGCCCGCTGCCTGGGCTCCGAGCTCTCCTGCCTCGGATTTGGTCAGGCCGGGGCTGGAACGCCGCCCCGGGAAGAGGCTCAGTGAGACCACCTGTAGCGCCTTCCGTCCCAGGGAGTCCGGGGTCGTACTAGCAACCTGAGATGGGCATGCGGGTTGGAGTTTGCTTCTAACTCTTTTAACTCTCACTTACTTTTTTAGCTGCACTTGGTTGCTCTGAACACACCATTCTCCGGGGACCTTCGAGCAGATTTGCAGTGCTTCCAGCAGGCTAGGGCTGCAGGGCTGTTGTCCACCTACCGGGCCTTCTTATCCTCCCATCTGCAAGACCTCTCCACGGTTGTGAGGAAAGCAGAGAGATACAGCCTTCCAATAGTGAACCTCAAGGTAAACATAAATAATCTCCCCATTGTCTCCTGGAGGCCCTGGGCTCCACAGGGACCATAGGAGCTGCCACTGCCTGACATCATCAGAAGCATGCTGGTTCCAGACCCCACCTGTCCCTGTTTGGCTCTGTGCCTGGGTGGGTCAGTTGAACCTCTCTGTGCCTCAGTTTCCTGACATTGACCATGGCCCTTCCTGGCTGGACGGTACAACTCTTGGAGCAGACAAGTACAAAGTACTTTATATCCGTAATCTTAATAGATGCTTCCAATAAAAGAGGGAGTTGTTTTTTCCTCACATTGTCAGATGTGGAAACTGAAGCACAGAGGGAGAAAGGAGTTTGCCGGAGGGCACTAGAAACCAGAAGTCAGGTCCTTGACACCCAGTCTGGGGCTCCCAGTTCCACCCGAGGCCGCTCTCTGTAGGGCATGGGCTGGACGGCACCAGAGAACTGGTGAGCACTGGTCCCAAACCAGAGCCACATTGTCCTGCCCCCTACTTTGGTCCTCTCGGCACATCTAAGTTGCCCAAACCTGGCAGATAATTCTCTGCCCCCTTTCGCTGGTAAGGCAGGGCCTTCTATGGCCCCTGTTCCACCATGGAAATAGCCGGCTCCTTTAAGGCCTCAGAGGGACAGCCGTCTTTCTGCTCACACACAACCTAGACCCTGACCTCTCACTGTATCTCACAGGTACTTTGAGACCCTTAAGTCCCTGCGACCCCCATGCTCCAGTTTGGTACCTCTGGACCCCACACCTGGCCCTTTCCGTCTCTTTCCCTGAGGTTCTGTTCTGCCACATTCGCCCACTCAGATGACTGGTATTCTAGGAATACAAATAACTGAAGGAAACTGGGCTCCTTCAGGAAAAGGAGTGAGAGAGTCACCTCTGTATCACCTACAGTGCAGATTGGATAAGCCCTGGCACAAATTTGAAGTTTGGTGTAGATATATGTAGAAAATTTTTAAAGGCAAAAATTAATAAAGACCTAAAACACAGTTTTGATGGGGAGGAGCCTTTATGCACCTATAATAAGAGAAAGTACCTCGAGAAATAAGGAATAAAACCCAAAGGGTTCAAGGATGGATTGTAAAATCAAACCACAAACATTTCCTGAGTTCCTGCTCTGTCCAGGCTCTGCGATTGGGGCTGGTGGCTTTGGCATGGGGTGGCCTCTCGGCCTTGAAGAACGAATAAAGAGTCCACTAGCCGGCCCATAGCACGGTGACTCCATGTGGCATTTCTGTCTCCACAGGGCCAAGTACTTTTCAACAATTGGGACTCAATTTTTTCTGGCCACGGAGGTCAGTTCAATACACACGTTCCAATATATTCCTTTGATGGCCGAGACGTGATGACGGATCCTTCCTGGTGAGTAGCGGGTATATGGTGTGATAGACAGTTTTAGGAGACCTTCTAGCAATGGAATGCTTTTACCGGCTGCCCCTCAGGGCTGTTGCTAGCACAGAGCCTCAGCGAGGCAGCTGAGAGCCGTGGAGAGAGCCCCTGGCCTTGCAGCCAGGAGACCTGAGGCCAGTACCTTAAGAAGGGACCTTTCAAATTTCCTCCACTCTTTGAGCCTCAGCTGCCTCCCTGTGAAATGGGCAAGATAATCATATCCGTACCACAGGATTGCTGTGAGCGTAAGACGACAAGTGTAAGAATGGCTAGCATGCTGTCGGCGCCCAGCGAGTGGTAAGGAACGCTGTTCTTGGCGGCCCTTTAACCCCGTACTGTGAACTGTGCCCTAAGTCCTTGGACACGATGTGTGCTATTGAGATTATGACAACTCGGCAAAGCTTTCCTCAGTGTCTGCCCGATGCCCACCTGGAAGGCATAGTAATAAGCCTCATGACCCCAAGCCTTTACAAGGCTCACAGTCTATAGGGGAGGACAGTCACCAGCTAGCTACCGTTCTAGACAGAACACTGTAATTGTAAAATGGAGTAACAGATACTATGATGGACACATGGAGGAAAGATTTATCCTTATTTGGGGCTGACAGTCAAGAAAGCAGCCTGTAAGAGGGGGCATTTAATGGACTTTGAAAGACCAAAAGGAATCCCTGGTCTGAAAATGAAAGAGAAGCCACTCCAGACTAAGGGACCTTGTGAGCAAAGGTTCCGATTCACGAAAGCGGAGAGTATGGGCTGAGAACAGGGACGAGCCTGGTGGGGTTGGAGGACAGGGTGTTCAGCTAGTCGGAAAGAGTGACGGCTCCCAGTGGTGGGGTCAGACCATGAAGGGCTCAAGAGTTGGACTTGATTCATGACTTATGCCAGTTTGTTCTTCGGTGAGGTACACCACGAGGAAGTGACATCTCAAAGGTAATGTGCCGCAATTCCTTTGCAGGCCCCAGAAGGTCATTTGGCACGGCTCCAGCCCCCACGGAGTGCGTCTTGTGGATAACTACTGTGAAGCGTGGCGGACGGCTGACATGGCCGCCACGGGACTGGCCTCCCCACTGAGCGCAGGGAAGATTCTGGACCAGAAAACATATAGCTGTGCTAATAGGCTCATTGTTCTGTGTATCGAAAACAGTTTCATGACAGATGCCAGGAAGTAATGACCTTCCAATGATTCGTAAGCGTTTTCCAGTTTTCCTTATGTGAAGAGTTGACACTGAAATCTAAAAGGTTTAAATGTTGTAAATATTAGTTTTTTATTACACATTCGTCACAACAGCAACCAAAGAAAACATACCTCAATACACTCTAAACTGAAGACATAAAGGACTCAGATCACAAATAAAATCTGATCCATCTATTGGTGCTAGATTCTGCAGGAGACCCCGTGCAGTGTGAACACATCCCAACACGGTTAAGAGCAAGTTGAAAACAAAGGCCTTGGCATCCTGCCCCCTGCATCCTTCAGAAAGTAATTTCCTCCTTTAACCATCGCTGCTGAGTGTAAGATGTCCTTCATGTTTTCTCACAAAGTCAGTGTTTAGACATGTTCCCCTTTCTATGTGCCAACCGAACGCTTTACTCTTCATGCATCCGTAATATACAGCCGTCCTTGGCTGCTCAGACAGACAGACAGAACTGCTCGAATGACCCCATTTGGATTTTCTGATATTACCAGCCTTATTGTTTATTTCCTAAAATATTATTGCCATCGTGCTTTAGGAGTTTTATATTTTTACCCAATCATATTTTAGTATGGCACCTGTTTATATGACTCTGACTTGCTGGAAAAGTGCAAACTCCAAATGATCTGCAACTAGAAGAGAAATAGCGCATAATAACTACCTTTCCCTTGGTGGCCCTTCCCCCCGCCCCCACCCCCAATTTTATGACTTCCATGGGGCAACTCTCGGATTACAACTGCCGTTGAACCAACAGGTTCATCAGGATGAATTTTTCTGAGACGCATATATCTTCGTGCTGTATACTTTGATTTTTTTTTTCCATGTAAGTGAACATAAAAACAGCTTTTCCAGGCACTTTCTTCTGTTTGACTCTTTGCCCTATAAGTTCCTTTATTCTCCACCGCTGATGTGGAAGTGGCCCCGGGGCGGGTTTGCTCACCCTGCCCCTGCTACACAGCCCTCAGGAGATGATCAGAGAACAGGAGGATTTCCCGGCATGCTCCTGCGCGCCTGCCTGTTGTGTCCCCCTTGGTGGGGGCAGCGTGGGGTGGGCAGAAGAACCCGGGCAGGGCAAACGCGGTGAATCGTGACTGCCCCAACGCATGACCTTGGGCAAGCCTGCCTTGTTCTTTCAAGGAGGTTGGGATAAAAAAAACCCCGAATATCAGCTCCCAGCTATTAAACATCAGCCTTATTATAAGACCCACTTACCTTTCTTAATAACCCTGCAACGTAGGTATTTTTAGCTCCACTTTACAAATGAAAGAAAAAAAAAGTTGAGGCTCAGGAAGTCACTTGTTCCAGGTCGCCTAGCTGGTGAGTGGTGGGGCTACTTTCAGACTCGGTCTGTGTCAGCTCTTTGCAAGGAGCCACTGCAGGAGGCTGCCTGTCTGACCCCTCCAGCTCCAAGTCTGTGATGCTCTGGCTCTTGGCTCAACCCCGCAGGAGAGACAGAATCACCAGGCGAGGGGCATGCCGGGATACTTCCTCCCATTCAGCTGGGCTGGCCCAGAAAGTCGGCTAACAGAATCCACCCAAATAGTCCTTGAGGTAGGAAGGAAACTGAGGACAAAAAACAAAAAAGCACACAGCCCAGAACCTCCACTTAGGGGCTTCCTAAATGGAAGAGTGATGAGAATCTCTAATGAGTCATAGAATCAAAGGCACTTACAGGTTGGAAAGTCCCAGAAGTGGATTGTGGAGGACCGGCCCACCTACCAAATTGATGGGGCTGGGAGCTGCCTGGCAATGGACAGGAACTGAGAGAGGAAGGGGGCCTGTGGCTCCTGAGGATGCCAAGTGAAGATGCCATCCATTTTAGTCAGAGCCCGCCCCATGCTGGTGCCAGGAGGGGAACCGAGGAAACCAGGAGGACGGATCACAAGAGCCCCTTTTACATGCCCTGCACCTCCGGACTTGGTACGGCAGGCACTGTGTTGTCGGAACCTGTAGAAAGTGCCAGAAGGAGACAGCATGGACTTCAGGGAACCGTCCGCTGAATGCTAGTCAGTAACGGGGACACAAGCCAAATTCACAAGCCAAAAACACAAAACAGCAAACACGCAGAAAGGAATGTGTTGGCTGTGGAAACCAGGAGGAAAGATGGGGAATGCAAGAAACTCAAGTGATGTGGTCACTTAGTCTGTTCTGTGTGTGTGTGTGTGTGAGAGAGAGAGAGAGAGAGAGAGAGAGAGAGACTGTCTGTCTGCTGTCTTGCTTCTGCTTTTCTCTTTATTTGGCTTCCTTCCCTCCAGGGAGGAACAAGAGTTCTTCATGTGGCAGGGGTTGATCACAGACAGCCCCAGGCTTATGTTGCCCCACCACCGCAGAGACTGGCCTCAGAGGAAAGAGACTTCTCCCTTCTGGGACTATATTAATTCCCGGAAAGGACTTGATCCGGCCCACCTGTGTTTGCCTGGAACTGGGATTGGCAGCTCCACCCAGGATGAGCTGTGCAGAAGGAACGGTTCCTCCACCCAGAATGTGAGGTTTACAATGACCAGAAAATGGGGACTCAGGAAGTCGAGAAAACAACAAACAAGCAAACAAACAAAAATCCCAGTACGCACAGGAAGTGCCAAGTGTGGGCGGTGTGGTGGTGGATGAGGACAGAGGTGAGATCTCGCTGGCCTTGCATTCTAGGATAAGGCATTTGAACTTGATCCCGCAATTGGTGGCATATGTTGGGAAGATTTTAAGAAGATGAGATATGGGATCAGGTCTTTGCTTGAGAAAAATCAAGCAGGTCTTTTGTTTATTCATTCATCCATTCAGAAATGCTTTTTGAATGATGATTTTGTACCCAGGACTATGTTTGGATTTGGAAGTTCAAAGACAGATGAAGCTCCCCACTTTTTAAACCCACCGAACACATTCTCTGGCCACAGACTATTACAGACCTCACGTATATCTCCTTCTCTCCCAATTCCGCAGAGACCTCACCAGTTGAGGCAAGTATATGTGTGCAATCTCTGCCTAACCTAGCAGCTGGAGAAGCACTTTTCTGATTACTCCTTGAGCTCCTGGGTCACCGAGACACCACTGAGCCCCTCACAGCTCTTCCATCCCCACTGGCTGACTTTCCCCTTTGCCTTCCACCTTATACCCAACTTGCAGGGCAGCAGAGTATAGGCAGGCCTTGGTGTGGGTTTGAATTTGGGCTCTGCCCCCAAAGAACCTTGTAATCATAGGCAAGTTACAGAAGATCGTCCCCTACACTCAACCTTTCCCTGCAGCTGTTTCTTCATCTATAAAACAGAGATAGTAATGGGAAAACTACTCTCTATTGAGTTAAGTTGTTGGAAGCTCTAGAAAGGGTGTTCTCACCCTGAGTAAGCACCCATAAGTGCTCACTGTCTTTGGCCTGCCCTGATGTTTCTCAGGAAGGAGGAGCTGGGGTTCTTGACTTGCTGGGTGATGTCTTCTAATCTGCCTGGTTTCCCTGCCTGACCTCAAGCCCAGGGCTCGGGCTCTACCTGTACACGCTGGATACAACTATACCTGTCGGTGAAGATCCACTGCCCCAAGCCCCTAAGTGGATGAGAGGCCCAAGCTTCTGGCTACCCTCACCCTCTGCCCCTCCTCCCCATAATCCAACAGCTAAAGTGTTATCATCTGGCTCTGCAGGGGCTCCCTGATTCAGCTCTGGCACTGGGGCTGGATTCCTCCTGATTGACAGGAGCACGTGCTACAGTGACTATGAAATAGTCTGATGATCCCCCTGCCTGCGCCTGCCCGGCACCCTGAGTTCCAGAAAGTACCCAGAGTGCCCTGTTATCTGATATGTTTGCAGAGGAGATTGCCTGCCCCACTCCCCCTCCCAGACTTGCTCTTTTTCCCTTGGGCCTTCTCTCAGTGAATGGCCCTGCCACCCAGCCGGCCGCCAAGGAGTCATTTATCTCTTCCTTCCCTCATTCGTTCAACAAACACTGACTGAATGCTTCCTTAGAAGTAGTAATAACAGCAACAACAACAACAATTAAAAAAAAAAGTAAGTGCTAGGAAGGTCAGCAAAGTCTAGATATTTCCACGATGGCTACTTTCTGTTCTTCTAAATGTCACAGTATTTTACCAATATCTTGGCGGAGCACTCTGCTCTGCTGCAGGTGTTGGTCTTTGAGACACAGTGGGGTGTTGGCTCCTCTCTTACCTTCTGTGGGACTGCTGCTCACACCTCCAGGCTGATCGCCTGGCCTCCAGCTTCCCCCTCCAGTTCATTCTCCACATCAGGAGAGAGAACTTTCTAAAGAGCCTGCCACATGCTGTCATTTGGTTTCCCCCTTAGATGAGCATTCATTTGCAAGTAGTTTATGTGGCAGGTGATCCCAGAACACACCTGACAGGGAAGTGGGGAAGTGAGACAAAGAAGGGAAGGCAGGCTATAAAGGAGACATCTAGTCACCACTGTGGATGACCAGATCATGCTCTCCTCTTAGAAACTCTGGGAGCCAATATGCAATGAATAGGCACCACAGAATTTCCCACCTAAGAGACAAGGGAGCTGTGGTAGTTATACACTATCAGTCACTGAAAGGCAGGGGTGCGTTAAATTCCAGTGCTTCTGAGCGGCCATGCCCAGGCAGAGTGGGCTCAGGCTACCAGAGAAGGCTCTTAGGGTAGACTCTGGCAAGCACAAGTTGGAGGTCTCCAGGCTGGGCACTGTAAAACCTGCTAAATCAGGCTCCATCTAACGGGAAGCCAACACAGGTTTTGTTTCAAGAACAACGCCAACCAGGCAGAAACCTCGAGAACTTGTTGGGAGATAGAAACCTGGCACAAGCAGGTATCTGGCAAACACGACACAGGCAGTGTCTGCCTGTGATTCTGTCCGGCTGCTGGTGTCCGCAGGACTGTGCCAGTAGGGGTTGGAGGCAAACCTGCTCTAGGAGCAGCTAGGAAAGTGCACAGTGACCTGCACAGTTGCTCATAGCACTCGGAAGACCCATCAATCCTTTTCAATATAGATTTTCATATTTATAAATACCGGCAAATAACAAGCATCTGTTAGTCATTTGAGGAGATGAAGTGGCCTCAAAATGGAACCAGAAGATCAATCAGAGCCAATTAAGAAGAATTATTATAGAAAGCAGGATGTAACTTTTAAAACAATTCAAGTTTGTATTTCGGTGAAAAGACAGAGGGCAGGAGAAGCACAAAATAGGATACTGGGAGAACAAGTAACAATCCTTGAAAATAAAATAATTGTCTGCGACCCCAAATAAAATAGAACTGCAGCATGTATACTATTGAAAACTGACTTAGTGAGTTATCAGATAAACTCATAAGAATTAATACGATCCCCTCAGAACACAGACAAAAAGATAAATTCATCAGATGAAAAATAAGAGAGAGGAAGATAGATAAAATGTTCCAATATCTATGTAGCAGGAGTTTTAGAATCAGAAAGAGGAATGGATAGTTTTTTGTTTTTTTTTTTTTTTAAGTAATCTCTACACCGAACTGTGAGGCTTGTACTCATGACCCCGAGACCAAGAGTCACACGCTCTTCTGACTGAGCCAGCCAGGCGCCCCAGAAGTGAAATATTAATTAACAAAATAATGAGAGAAAATTTCCTGAGCTGAAAGAGTTTTATCTATGGATTGAAGTGGTTCACTGAATCACAGGATTATAATGAAACAGTCTATAAACCACTGACACAGAAGCCATTTTTAAAATTAAAAGATTCTATATACAATCTACTGATAATGAATTTTAAAGCATAGATATAATGGATAATGTGCTGTGGAGATGTAAGGAGCAAAACTGATGCAAAAAGAAATAGCCTAAATATTGTAACCACAAGTAAAATTTAAAAGATTATAAAAAAAATCTGGTCGTCTATTCCAAATTCTGCATTCTTAGATAGTATGAGTAGGATAGAGAGCAATCCCTCAAAGAAAGGATGATGCTACAGAAGAAAGAAAATGCAAATTGGCAAGTAAAAATAAAAGACCCCTTGCATCCAACTTCTTGCATGTGAGGGTCTCTCTCTATCCACAATTCCCATATACACAATTCCAAGGCTGCTTTAACTCACACATAGGAAAGATGTACTCAGCCCCTCTTTCCGATGTAACAACCAAAGTGACATCCAGCTGTTACATCCTAGCTGCTGTGAGTTGAGGGTCTGTGGCTGATGTTCATGTCATTCCACCAGGTCCTGATGCTGCTCAGTCAACTGTTAGTCATTTACTGAGCACATAGGGTAGGGGTTAGGAAAAGAGTGAGTGCCCTCAAGGATCTTCTATTCCAGCAGAAGGGAGGATGGAAAATACAAAGAAACAGGGGCGCCTGTGTGGCTCAGATGGTTAAGCGTCTGCTTTCAGCTCAAGGCATGATCTCCAGGTCCTGGGATCGAGCCCCACGTCAGGCTCCCAGCTCAGCAGGGAGTCTGCTTCTCCCTCTGCCTCTCCCTCTCCCCCTGCTTGTGCTCTCTCTGGTCCTTTCTCTCTCAAATGAATAAATAAAAATGTTTAAAAAATATATTTTAAAAAATACAAAGAAATATACAAATAAGTGGATTCAGGTACTGAAAATTCCTCTAAGAAGACAAAGTAAGTTAGGTATATGGTTGGGGGAGGGGATGCTGAGATACCCTTCTGAAAACATAGCATTTGAGTTGGGATATTTGTAACTGGTGTATTAAGATGTCTTGATTAAGGTATAAATATAAAATTATTTGATTTCTTACAAATACTGTCCCCAACGATGCTGTATTTATAACACAGTCCCGTTCAGGATAGGCCCTTATAAACCTGTGGGGAACTGTATGAGTAAAGGCCCATCCAGAAGACAAAAAGTTCTTCATAAGTATTTGAAACAGAGGAAATTTGCTGCAGACAATTAGTCACACAAGTGATTGAAAGGCCTAGAAACTGAACAGGGCACAGTAAGACTCTCCAGATATTGTCAAGAGAGGCATAATGGAGGAGGATGCGTTCCCAAAGTCCAGAGGCCAGGAGCAAACAGCAAAAGTTGGGCCATGCTAGGCTGGGACTCCTAAAGGAAGAAGACCCCACAGCCAGAAATTGCACTGGAAGCAGGGAGGATGGAAGAAGCAGCCCGAACTTGTTCTTTCCTCCTGCTTTCCAATCCCTCACCTACCAAAAGTAGCCAGAAGTCAGCTGACCCAGCGGCTTGGGCTGCGTGGCCTGCCGGGATCAGGTCCCCAACCCCCAAGTTTGAGAAAGGGTGAGAAATGTACCTTGAGGGCAAATGGACCCAGGACGGACCCAGGAAGATTTCATGACCTCCTGGGTGATTACAAGTCCATTCTACCTTTAGACTACAATCTCAAGTGGTTTAAATCTCTGCCTCTCCTGAGCTCGGATGCCGACTCCTGGGAGCGAAGATGGGGACGGAATGCGATCAGGTTCTGGGATATCCCTCCCCCTGCTTCTGCAAGGTCCTGCTCTCCCAGTGTGTTTGTGGAGAGCAGAGGGAGAGGAAACTGGACAAAGTACCTTTACTCACCTGGCCACAGCTGTCAACCGCAGGTCTCTCAGGGACCCCTTGTCTATGGCTGATTTCCGGCGCCTCCCCAGTATTTGGCTTAGGGGGAGGGTCACCTCTCATTACAAACACTGCTCTCCCCACAAAGCAGAGGGTTCTGGCTCTAGCCCACCTTTTTTCCCCCTCTGTCCCAGTCCTCCCATGGAGATTAGAAAGGAGGCATGGAGCACAGCTGATAGGGACATCCGGGTACCTTTCAGTAAGCCCCAGCAGGGGAAACTGGTGCTACGGGGGTGGGGGTGGGGCAGCTCTCTTGAGATGGTAGATGCTTAGAACCTCTTTGTCCCCATCTCTGGGCTTTAGCTGGAATTCCTGGACAATAAGAAAAGTCCCACTGGGTATCCTGTTACCCTTGAACAATGGAAAGGGGACGGGCTTGCAAAGGTCTGGGGGAAGAGTGTCCCAAGAAGGAAGAACTGCAAAGGTAAAGGCCTTGAGATGCAACCTCTGTTGGTATGTGTTAGGGGCAGAAAGAAGCTGGGAGAGCTGAAGCAAGAGACAGTGAGGGGGAAAACAGCGCCGGCAGAGGGGGGATGGTAGGCAGCGGCAGACCACCCACGCTCCTGCCAACTAAGGTAAGGCGTTTGGATTTTATGTCTGGTTGCTCTGAGCAGCTACCGGAGGTTTTTTTTTTTTTTTTTAAGATTTTATTTATTTATTTCACAGAGAGAGAGACAGCGAGAGCAGGAACACAAGCAGGGGGAGTGGGAGAGGGAGAAGCAGGCTTCCCGCCGAGCAGGGAGCCCGATGTGGGGCTCGATGTGGGGCTCGATCCCAGGACCCTGGGATCATGACCTGAGCCGAAGGCAGACGCGTAACGACTGAGCCACCCAGGCGCCCCTACCGGAGGTTTTTAAGCGGAGGGGGACATGAACTGGTTTTATTTATTTTTTGGAGGCAGCAAATTATACAATTGAATGTATCATTATGATATTTTCCACTGTCAGAGAACACAAAACCAGCATTGACTCTTCATATACACAGAGTCTCACAAACATACTTGCCTCCTGCTGCTAGCATTCATTTTATTATTGACATAGATAACAACTATCTAGATGTTTGCTCTCAGCAGATCCGTTAGGTTTGACAATGTATGAACTGATTTTTTGTTTTGCAAATACCACTGTGACTTCTGTGTGCTGAATGGACTGGGGGGCAACGTGGAGGCAAATGGCCTGGTTTGAAAACTGTCACAGTGATTTAGCCGAGACGCCATGATGTCTTGGGCCATGGCTAAGCCGAGGACACGGTGAGAAGTGGACAGATTTGGGTTGGATTTAGGAGGAGCCTCCTGAAAGGGCTCCGTGGTCAGAGAATGATTCCTGGGGTTTGGGCCTGGCCAGTTGCCTGGATGGTGTCCCTACTTCCTGGTATGGGAATGACTCCCCAAGTCATAAGTCATGGTTGGCTGGTTGTTTTCTTCACTGTTGTATCCCCAGGATCTAAAAGAGATCTGCCATTTCGTATGTGCTCAATAAATACGTGTTGAATAATTGAAAAAGCAACAGTTGGATCAGGTTATAATTGAGAAGCCGATGAGACCTACTCATTCTCTTCCCATCTATGACTAAATGATGCATGAAACCACTCCCTATGTGTTTGCAAAATTCCATTTTTAAAAAATGGAATGGGGAAGCAATTCCCGGTTGTCATCAGCCAACTACCTATATCCCTATATCCCATCCTCTGGACAGAGACGGCAAAAACTCACTTCTCTGGCAGAGGAGGAAATTCCTCTGCCCTCCTCTTTGTCCTGCCTCTTGGGGGACTTGGGGGAATTCTGCTGAGCAAACCAGACCCCATAGCGGAGGGATTTCTTCTCTTGGCCACAGGCCTGGAGGAGTGTCCATTTCCTGGGGACTCAGCTTCCTGGCCTGAGCTGGCTTGAAGCTCCAAGAGATGAGGAAGGTCCACGCAGGCCCTGGGCTGTGCTGCAGTCAATGCTGCTCCAAGATGAGATGCTTCCTCTTTACACCAGTTCTCTCCTTCCCAGCCCAAGATTACCACTTTTGCAATTCTTCAAGGAAAAAGGTCTTCCAGCTCTCTGTACCCTTGGAATCTTACTGCGGGGAGAAAGGGCTTCTCTTTTATCTGCCAATCCCTTCCACTTTCAAACAGCCCAGCTTTGATGGAAGCATCCTTTTTGATAGAGCATAGATGACCCCTTCCAACATCCTGACATCTTTTGAGGGAGACTTCTTGTAACAGCGGCTGACAGCACAAGGCCCGGAATACCAGCCTCTCTCCCCAGGAAAGAGGAATCCTGGTGGCTCTGCACCACCTTGCCTGAGCCAGTCCCACCTTTTAGGGTCTGTTACCTTATTACTTACGAATCTCCATGTGCAGGGACCAATTGCTGTAGGATTCAGGCTTCCTTGGTTGTGGGACAGAAATCCAGTTAACCCTCCTTTACCTAGAAAAGAAGAGTTACTGGTGCTTGTACAAAGGTGGGGAAGGGGGGCGGCATTGGGTTCACTGTGTCCAAGTAAACAGATTGTATTGTCAAGTTTTTCGCCCTCGACTCCCATGCCTAGCCCTGCATCACTCATCTTGACTTTTCTGTGTGCTCAGGCCCCATTTCCCCTTACTTGGGATGGCTTCATCCTGGCGAGGACAGGGCACAGGAAGCATGGCCACCAGAAACTCCTAACCTGTTCTTTAGCTCAGCGAGGCCGTGAGGCCTCGAGCAGTGAGGACGCTGCTCTCTCCTCCCCGTGCTTAACCTGACGTAAGTCCCAGCAGCTGCTCCGGCCTCCTCCCCCAGTCCCCGCCCTCAGTCTCCAGGCTGCGGGACTGGGGTCTGTGATTGGTCACGCTTCGGTGGCGTCATCGCCGGGGAGGGGGTCCGGAATCTGCGCCTGGCAGCCCCACCAGAATGGAGCAGATTTTGAAGGAGGGGAGGTGAGACTGCCGTTTCTGTTAAGTCGGGAAAAGGAGTTAGGCAGGCAAACACAACAGGAGATCGGATTGAATGCAGTCCAGGAACCGAAGAAAGAGTGCGCGCTCGGGCTGGTTTTGTTTTCTTTGCTAACTTAAACCAGAAATGCGCGTTGTGGGCAGGAATTGTAATGAGGAAGTGAGCGCTACGGCTTCCTCCGTGGAGACACGTACGACCGTAGGACCGAGGGTTAGCGGTGAGAGAAGGTCCTGCCTTCGCACCAGCCGGCCCGAGGCTCTGGGAGGTGGGAGCCGCTTCAGGTGATGACTCAGGGCGCTGTGTCATGCCTTCCTCGGTTCTGCTCTGTCCGATTCTCCAAAGCCAAATAAATAGGAAGTGTGGCAGACTGGATCCTTTTTAGCAGCAGTACACTTGGGTTTGTTTTCATGGGCATGAGTCCACTGGAAAGCAATTATTTTCTCTTGCCTTCTTGCTGCATCAGAGAAATGGAGCAGTTTTAAAAGAGAGATTTCAAAGAAACCATTTTGTAACTTACAAAATGGAATCACAGACTGACTGCCAAGTTGGCTGTGCTGGTATGTCAGGACTGGTTCTTTTTTGAAAAAATAAAACTGTGTATATTTAAAGTGTACAGCATTTTGACATACATATACATAGTGAAAAGATTACTACAGTTAACCTAATTAACATATCCATCTCTCCACGTAGTTACTATTTGTATTTGTGTGTGTGTGTGTGTGTGTGTGTGTGTGTGTGTGTGTGGTGAGAGCACCTGAGATCTACTCCCTTAGCAAATTTCCAGTATACAATACAATATTATGTTTTAAAAAGATTTTATTTATTTATTTGTCAGAGAGAGAGCACAAGCAGGGAGAAGCGTCAGGCAGAGGGAGAAGCAGGCTCGCCGCTGAGCAGCGAGCCCCACACGGGGCTCTCGATCCCAGGACCGTGGGATCGTGACCTGAGCTGAAGGTAGACGCTTAACCGACTGAGCCACCCAGGCGTCCCTACAATACAATATTATTAATATAGTCACCGCCCTGTACATTAGATCTCTAGAACTTATTCATACTACATAATTGCAACTTTGTACCCCTTGCCCAACATCTCCCCATTTCCTCGGCCTCCCCGCCTCTGGTAACCACCTTTCTACTCTCTGCCTCTATGAATTTGACTTTTTGTAAAATTCTACACACAAGCGAGATCATACAGGATTTTTCTTTCTGTGTCTGGCTTATTGCACTTAACATAATGTCCTCTGGGTTCTTCCATGTTGTCATAAATGGCATTATCTCCTTTTTTAAGGCTGGATAATATTCCAGTGTGTGTCCTTAGGTTATTTCCATATCCTGGCTATTGTGAATCATGCAACAATGAACATGGGAGCACAGATAGATTCCAGGTACTGATTTCATCTCCTTTGGATATGTACCCAGAAGAGGGGTTGCTGGATCATATGGTAGTTCTAGTTTTAATTTTCCAAGGAACCTCCGTACTATTTTACATAATGACTGTACCAATTTGCATTCCTACCAATAGCGTACAAGAGTTCCCTTTTCCCCACATCCTCTCCAATACTAGTTATCTTTTGTCATTTTGGTGATAACCATCCTAACAGGTATGAGGTGATATCTCATTGTAGTTTTGATATGCATTTCCCCGATGATGAGTGATATCAAGCATCTTTTCATGTACCTCTTGGCCATGTGGATGTCTTCATTGGGAAAATGTCCATTCTGGTCCTTTGCCCATTTTTAAAATCAGGGTTCTCTTTTATGTGTTTGTTGCTGTTGAGCTGTATGAGTTCTTTATATATTTTGGATATTAACCCCTTATCAGATATATGGTTTGCAAATATCTCCTCCTATTCTGTAGGTTGCCCCTTCCTTGTGCTGATGGTTTCCTTTGCTGAGCAGAAGCTTTTTAGTTTAATGTAGCTCTGCTTATTTTTGCTTTTGTTGCTTGAGCTTCTGGTTTCCTATCCCCAAAAATCATTGCTAAGACCAGTGTGTCAAGCCTTGTTCTGATCTTATAGTTTCTATGAACGTCAACATGCTAGGATCAGAAGGGATCTTACAGATCACAGCCAATCCTGTCACATAGCAGAAAAGGAAACTGAGGCCCAGAGATGGGAAGAGAGTGATTTAAAGGACCATAGTGAGTTTGAGGCAAAGTGAAGTCTCGCACCCAGATCTTCGGCATTGTTGCACCTGAATCTTGCCTCTAAGTCACTCAGGACTGCTTCATAAAGTAAATAATGGAGCGTCTGCTACAGCGTTGCTTCTAAATGTCCTTGAAAACAGTTGATGGGAAATTTCAACCTGCTGCTGCAAGGGAAATTGCTAAATGAATTCGATTCTTGCATGCCAAAAATATCTCTGCAAAGATGTGCCTCTATCCTTGTTTAAACACAGGACACTTGAATTCAGCCATCAAGGACGTGCCCTGGCCTCCCTGGGGCCTTCTGGATTTCTGAATTCCTGTGGTCTGAAGATGGTCTCCCTGAATCGACTGCTTGACAGTGTTTTTGTCATCTCTGATACCTTCTGGGTTCCCCCATCCCAACTGTTGGGCTGTGCTGCTCAGACTGGCCCCCCTCAACCTGCCCCCCCACTTTCACAGTGAGGCCCTGGGGGTCACTTGCTCCTCCAGACCCACCTGGCTCTGTGCCCTACACAGCACTGGGTTTCCTTGTGCTTTGGCTCCCAGGTGGGTTAGGCCAACTGGCTAGAGATTGGCGGGGGGGGGGGGGGGTGTAGGGAGCAGCGCAAGGTCTGGGGATTTATCTGCCAGGTTTCCTGTCTTTGGGCTCTCCAAGGTCTGGCTGCGTCCGTCCATCGAAAAGCACAACTCCCATCAAGCAGCATCCTGTGCTGGCCTCTCTCTGCAGGTGCCAGGGCTCCTCCTCCCTGCACCTCCATCCCATTCAGGCCTGGGCTGATAAGAGCACCTGCAGCTACTGGTGCCCCAGGAACACTGTGGGCTTCCGCATTCTCCTCCTGGTCTCTTCATACCCGGCATCCCTTTGAAAACAGTCCTTTTATTAAACTCTCCTCAAATTACCCCATTTGCACGTGTCACCTGTTCAGTTGGGACTCAGGCTGATAAACTGCCTAACTGCAACCTGGGACTTCAGTCTCTCTTAATCCCTGGGACATACTCTATCCTAAGAGAGACAACATTCTGAGCCTAAGTTCAGGAGTCATTTTGCCTGGAGTGGCCTTGAACCTAAACTCCCAAGTCTTGATAATGAATTCTCACTTCATTCCTGAGAACAAACCTCCAAACCTTGGGGTGGAACTCCTCACGTGGAGATGGCAACAAGCCAGAAATCAGGACCCTGAACAAGGAGCCTGCTGAGCTATACTGCTATCTGGCTTGTGCTAGGTGTCTCCGATGGCAGAAAGGCAAGAACAGGGCCCAGGACCCCTGAAAGAGAGCTTACCCTGCAAACATCAGAAGCCAGAGTGCTCCTGTGCTTTCCTAGGCTGCTAAAAGCTGGGAGAAGGGATTTGTGTCCATGTTGCAGCCTGAGCACGAAGGAGGGGCAGCACCTGCTAGGACCTGGGTGACAATGGCAGTGGGGGTCAGCTAGCTGGACTGAAAGAGCCCCTGGGGAAGGGGAGGCACAGTACTCTCCTCTCTTCACTACCCCCCCATAGCCCACAAGTTCAAAGCCCTGGTCCCCCTAGACTAGCCCTCCCCGGGGTCTCTGAAGCTCCAAGTCCCTGTTCTGGCAATCACGAGCTATTCAGTAGTAGCCCGTGCTGCCTTTCTTTCTGTGTCTCATTGTGCTAGACATAAAATATGTGCGATTGAGAATAATTTACAGTCACTTACAACCTGCTTCCTTCAGACTGCCACTTGAGCACAAAACTGTGTGGGATAGCAGTTTCACAGAAGAAATAAAGCAGTTGCAAAGATGCCCAGAGTGATAATATTATCTCACATGTTTTACAGTTTGTTAGACATTTTCTCATGCAGTACATATCAATTGAGTCTCACAATAAACCCATTCTATATGTGTGTATATCTGTCCATCCATCCATCCATCCATCCGTCCATCCATCCATCCGTCCATCCATCCATCCATCCATCCATCCGTCCATCCGTCCATCCATCCATCCATCCATCCATCCATCCATCTATCCATCCGTCCATCCGTCCATCCGTCCATCCGTCCATCCGTCCATCCGTCTATCCATCCATCCATCCATCCATCCATCCACCCATCCATCCATCCATCCATCCGTCCATCCGTCCATCCGTCCATCCGTCCATCCGTCCATCCGTCCATCCGTCCATCCATCTATCCAATCTATCCATCCATCCATCCATCTATCCATCCGTCCATCCGTCCATCCGTCCATCCGTCCATCCGTCCATCCATCCATCTATCCATCTATCCAATCTATCCATCCATCCATCCATCCATCCATCCATCCATCTATGTATGTATCAGATATATCACAAGAGCCTCAGGCTTCAAGAAATCAAATGACTTACCCAAGGTCATATAAATAGCCAGAATGAATTCCTTCTTTATATTTCTTATGATCTAATTGTGTAATATATTAGTTGTGATTATGTCTGTCTTCCACTTGAGTCTGTGAGCTCACCAAGCATAGGGTCCATGGCTTATTATATTTTTGTCATATACGCCAATAGGTGCTTGCATGGGGGTATGTATGTATGTATGCATACATTGCATCTTTAATGTTTAATGAATAATAAAACAACCAGCCGTGTATCTACCACTTAGATTAGGAAATAAAATGTTTTACCATCCCTGTTGAAGGCCCTTCTTTTGTCCTTTCCCTATCTCTCTCTCTCTCTCTCAATCTACTAAACTACTATTTTGAATTATTTTATCATATCAATGTATCCTTAAAAATATATTATTTAACCTGTGTATGTCATTTAATGTTATATAAATGGGCACATGGCCCATTTATCCTTACTGCCCCCATATAGCCTCCACATCATACACAGACACATCCCGTGCACCTGGGCTAGGTGCCTGGGCTAGCCTGGCCTTTGCATGATCAAAAAGCGTCTGTCTACTCGCTATAATCCAGTCACCAAGGGATTGAAGAAGTCTAGTCAGAGGTTGGAATCGGGTTCTGGGTAACAAAAATCATGGAACAAAACATCTTGGGGCACCCAGTTGTATTACATACCCATACCACCTCCAGAGAAGTCCTTTGTGGCCACAAATCTGATCTATTCCAGGGGAAAGTCCTATAGACTGCTTACTACTTGAAGCTGGAGTCCCACTTTGGAACTCAAAACTCTGCTCTCAAGGCTTGCTTTCTGAATCCTAAGTGGCAAGCGCCACCCCCTCTATGCTTCATGACCTTGTACTCTCCATTAATTCAACTTCCACTTCCTTACACACTTCCCTGTTACATTCCTGGAAAATTTATGACACATTTTAACAACCATTTAAACAATGCAGGCGGTTCATGCAAACCTTTAGAGTAGCATTTTTCAAACTGTGGGCTGTGACCCCCTAGTGAGTTGTGAAATCAATCTAGTGCATGTAGACCAGGACTTTTAAAAACTGAGAAAAAATTGAGTGTTATCTGGTCAAGAAGCCAGGACTACAAAATATCAGCATGTATTCCCAGTAGCAAGCAAAGGGTAGATACTGGTTTGTGGAAGTTCTGTTTTCAGCTGTGTGGGGGTCTTACCATGGATCACATACAAAAAAGGGTTTGCAAGCCATTGCCCAAGAGGAACTTTGCAGAGGACACTGGCTGCTTACTTATCTGCCACCTAGTCTCTCTTTCTCCGCAGTGGGAGAGACTTGTGGTTTGGGTGAGCTCTAGGAGTATCCATTGACTGACGTAAACCAGTTACCATAATCGCGATCAGTTGCCACCATGATTGGTTCATGGGTGGGCAGTAATCCTAGGCCCAGACTAAGATACATCTTAGTCTATGGCCACAGTGAGGGGACACATGACCCAATTAATCCAGGGATCTGTCTCTTAGGAAATCCAACCAAATCCTTTGATGGGCCCAGAAACATGACAAATAAATGCTTTGGAGATGCCCAATCTGGTCTGAAACACAAAAAGGCTATTCACTGTCCACCCTACCCCCATCCCAGGCCAGAACTTGCCAGGGAGGAAGGAGAGACCAAAAAGCAAACAAGACACAGGGTGATTTCCAAGCTACATCATCAATAACCTACTTATAAAAGTCATGGTTTTGCTGTCCTAAAGAGAGTGTGGTAGGTGACCCCGGGTCCCTCTCAAGGTCCAGGTTCCCCCAGGGAGGAGTTTACATGTTGGAAGAACCTGGGCACTCAGGAGCTGAATTCCTGGGGAAACAGGGATTTGGGAGACATCCGCATGTCCGTGCCAGGGTAAGCCCAGGGAGCAAGTGACGTTGTCCAGGAAGAGGTGTGAATTGAGTCAAAGTGAGAGGACCCAGTACAGATCCTGGGGAGCAATAGTGCTTGGGGACAGACAGAAGAAAGTGGTAGGAGAGAAGACTGCCACCACCACTGCACCTGGCCCGCTATCCCGCGGGGGACACAAACAGCGGCAGTTGTCCCGCCTGCCCACTCTAGCAGCCTGTCAAGACCTGGTGTCCTCTTGCCTACCAGACGCCCAGGGCTTTTGTGATGGAGATCTGGGTAGTGGGAGAAGCAGAGGGAGAAGGCTAACTGGGTAGACATTGGCATGCCTGTCGGGAGGGAGGGAGAGGATGGGGGGGGCATAGGGCACATTTAGTCACTTAAATGCCATCTTTCTGGCACCATTAAAAATTTCATTTTCAATAAAAATGTAAATGACATTTTGTGTGTGTGCTTTGGAAAGTCAGACTGTTGTTTCTGCAATGAAACATGATGCAGGATCTAGGCGGTGGTCTGGAGATACTGAAGGTAGGATCCTACAATAAGTTAATTGTATGCAGCCATCTCCCTCACTAAACTGTGAGCTCCTAGAAGGAAAACAAGGGCTGGGCTGGAAGGAGGTAAGGTACCTGTGTTTGAGAGAGGAAAAAACAGTTGCATGGAAAGACCTCTGCTTTAGTCCTGTCCGTCCAGGGGCCTCTGCCCTTCCCTATACAACCTGGCCCATGAGGGCTGGGAGACAGAAAACATGTATGCGGGACGCCTGACCTCTCTCCCCACCCCCACTGGCTTTTTGCTGGGATTGGGAGGAAGGAGCCCATCTCAAATAATATGAAGTCATCTATAAATGGAACTCTCGAGTCGGGTGAGGAGCAGAACCTTCCAGAAACTGAAACACATAGATTTTTATAAGCTTGATGGTCTATGGCATTTTCTTCTTTCATTTCCTTAAGCTTTACGGTCGAACTCCTTTGGAAAGTATCCAGTTGTCTCCACTGTTTTACCAGAAATGAGGAAAGAGTTTGAATTATATCCTGGGGCCTGAAGGAGGAGCCGAGACCTGTACTCTGGGGGCCAGAGTTGGTGATGCTGGCATGGTGTGCCCCTACCTGAGTAGTGCTCATCCAATGCCCAGGCTCTTCAGAATCTCTCCTCAAAGTGTGTCCTAGCCATTGCTTTTGACTCCAGTGAGATGCTTCTCAGGGCCTGGCTCCTGCTGCGACATGCCTAGACATGGGAATGAGGCAGAAGCCTAGCTGTCTTCCCAGTGGAGGCTGCGTCCCGGAGAGGGAGGCTGAGACTGCGTGCCACCCAGCCCTTGGAGGGCAAGGCCGGTACAAACAGAGCCGCGGGGAGCAGCCGTGGGACTGGTTCTCGGGTCGGAGAGAAGACGCCTCCAGCCTGCTGGCCCTCAGCCCTAAATCACAGGGGCCAGGAAGTGGCCTTACTTTAGTTTTATGACATGGTAAGGCGGGTGGCAAAGGCCAGAGGATGTGTCTCTGGGGAGACAGGGAAGGCAGTGGGGAGAGCTTACTGCACGTCTGTGCCTTTGCAGATCAAGCAGTCAAAATTAAGCAAAGATTAACTACCAGGATTAAACATATGCACATATACACACACAAAAATTCACAGGCATGAAAGAGTCCACTTCTGTTTTCCAGTATCCATGGGGCGTTTATAAAATTAATGAAAAATTAACAAATAAATAAGGTCTTCAAAGCAGACAAAGTATCCAGAGGACAAATTCTTTATCCATAGTGTGTTTAAAAGGAGACATCCATAACAAAAGTCTAAATGAAAACAAAACAATACAAAACACAAAACAAAACATTTTCTTAAAGCAACCCAAGCATTTGGGGAAACCAGCTTGACAGAGGCGAGTGGGATAGACAGCCTGTGAGCATATTTTTAATGTTTGAAAAGCAGCCGAGACAATGCCAGAAGCTGAATTTCTTTTGCACTGTATTGGCAAAATAGCTTTTGTTTGAATCCCCTTTGATACCTATAAGAGTTACAAAACTGTTACGCCACAGCAGAAAATTCGATAGTGATTTTTAAGATGTCTATGTAATAGGAGGTTAGGCAGTAGGAGTTTCATTCCTGACAATTGGTGGACTGACCCTCCCGTGGAATAAACCTAAAAATGCTGGGGAAATGTATCTTCCTAAATGCATTTATCAGCTGGCAGGAAAGTAAGGAGATTCTTGGGCCAAAATACTAAGTGGAAGAAGGGACTCATCATGGTAACTGGAGCACTGCAGGTGGCTGTTGTTCTGAGGGCACCTATTACACCAGATGAACTTGACTTTCTGATGTCTGGTCTCCCAGAGTACAGGGAATCACAGAGCACAAAGATCAGGGGCCATCCAAGGCCTCTGGACACCTCCTCCATAAAGATGAGACCCCAAAGGTCTACACTCCCAGTGAAAAGGTGAACCAGAAATAACTATTAACCTCATCAACCACCAGGGAGTTGCAAGAACATGGGTGTTGAGCCAAAAAAAAAAAAAAAAAGAAAAAGAATGTCATCACTGAGAATCTGGAAGCATAAGCTGTCCCTCATGCAGTCTGAAGCCCCAATTCATATTACCTGTGTGTTCTAAACAATAAACACATTTTTAAAAAGCCCCCAAATTCAAGTCAATAATTTCTTAGAGTAACCTGAGACTGCTAGGGGTACAGGTTGCAAGAACAAATGTAAATCCTCCACAGAGAACCCGACATTTACCTCAGAACTTAAAGAATTTCTGCAAATAAAATCCCAAAGAAAATGCACCGCTTTCAATAAAAAGGAACAATATGTATACAGATGCAGTGTAAATGAGAAACAACAGACACAGAAATAGACCCACAAGAGTTCAAATGCTGGAATTATCATATACAAACACAGTTATGAAATAACGATGATTGCAATGTTTTTTTTTAACATACCAATGCTCTAAATGATTTTTTAAAAAAAGACCAAATTGAAAAACACACATTGGAAACAAGGAACAATAAGGGGATTTTTTTCCAACAGATTTGGAAAAAATCCAAATACAACCTATACAGATGAAAAAAACATTAAAATTAAAACTTAATGGAAACAAATACATGGTGGTTAACTGGCATGCTACTAAACAAGGAGTGGGTCAACCAAGAAATCAAAGAGGAAATACAAAAATACATGGAGACAAATGAAAATTAAAACACAGTGGTCTAAAATCTTTGGGATGCAGCAAAAGCTATCTTAAGAGGGAAGTTTATAGCAATACAGGCCTACCTCAAGAAGCAAGAAAAATCTCAAATAAACAACCTAACCTCACAGCTAAAAGATCTAGAAAAAGCAAAACAAAGAAAACCTAAAACCAGTAGAAGGAAAGAAATAATAAGCATTAGAGCAAAAATAAATGAAATAGAACCTTAAAAAACAATAAAACAGATCAATGAAACCAGGAGCTGGCTCTTCGAAAAGATCAACAAAATTGATAAACCTTTAGTCAGATTCATTGAGAGAGAGAGAGGGAACTCAAATAAACAAAATGAAAAATGAAAGAAGAAATAACAATCAATTCCAATATACAATTGTATAACCAATTACAAAATACAATTATAAGAGAATATTAG
Organism: Eumetopias jubatus; assembly: GCF_037043125.1. Lineage (NCBI taxonomy): Eukaryota > Metazoa > Chordata > Mammalia > Carnivora > Otariidae > Eumetopias > Eumetopias jubatus. Next base: position 62,791,432 of record NW_028274821.1, read on the forward strand.
GAAAAATTATATACCAAAAAATTAGACAACCTAGAAGAAATGAACACGTTCCTAGAAACATATAACCTTCCAAAACTGAATCAGGAATAAATAGAACATTTGAACAGACCAATTGTTAGCAATGAAATTTATCAGTAATCAAAAAACTCCCAACAAACAAAAGCCCAGGACTAGAGAGCTTCACAAGTGGATTCTCCCAAACATTTAAAGAAAAGCTAATACCTATTCTTCTCAAACTCTTCCAAAAAATAGAAAAGAAAGCTTCCAAATTCATTCTGAGAATAGCATTACCCTGATACAAAAATCAGATAAAGACACACACACACACACACACACAAGCACAGGCCAATATCTCTGATGAATATAGATGCAAAAATCATCAACAAAATATTAGCAGACTAAATCCAGCAATACATTAAAAAAATCATTCACCACAATCAAATGGAATCTATTTCCGGCATGCAAGGGTGGTTCAATATTCACAAATCAATCAACTTGATACACCATATCAACAAGAGAAAGGATAAAAATCAAACGATCATTTCAATAGATGCAGAAAAAGGACTTGACAAAATACAACACCATTCATGATAAAACCCCTCAACAAAGTAGATTTAGAGGAAACATACCTCAACCTAATAAAAGCCATATATGAACCCAACAGGGTAACATCATATTCAATGGTGAAAAATTGAGAGATTTTCCCATAAGGTCAGGAACAGGACAAGATGTCTACTCTCTCCACTTTTATTCAACATGGTATTAGAAGTCCTAGCCACAGCAATCAGACAAGAAAAAGAAAGGCTAGGAAGAAGTAAAAATTTCACTACTGCACATGACATATTATGTATAGAAAGCCCTAAAGACTCCACCAAAAAGCTATTAGAACTGATAAATAAATTCAGTAAGGTGGCAGGGTACAAAATCAATACACAGAAATCTGTTCCATTTCTATACACTAATAATGAAGTAGCAAAAAGAAAAATTAAGAAAACAATCCCATGCAACATATGTTAAGAAAAAAGAAAAAGAAGAAGATAGCAGGAGGGGAAGAATGAAGGGGAGTAAGTCGGAGGGGGAGACGAACCATGAGAGACGATGGACTCTGAAAAACAAACTGAGGGTTCTAGAGGGGAGGGGGTGGGGGGATGGGTTAGCCTGGTGATGGGTATTAAAGAGGGCACGTTCTGCGTGGAGCACTGGGTGTTATGCACAAACAATGAATCATGGAACACTACATCAAGAACTAATGATGTAAAGTATGGTGATTAACATAACAATAAAAACATTTTAAAAAAAGAAAACAATCCCATTTATAATTGCACCAAAAATAATAAGATACCCAGGAATAAAACTTAGCCAAGGAGGTAAAAGACCTGTACTCTGAAAACTATAAAACATGGATGAAAGAGATTGAAGACGACCCAAATAAATGGAAAGACATTCCACGCTCATGGATTGGAAGAACAAATATTGTTAAAATGTCCATAATACCCAAAGCAATCTACACATTTAATGCAATCCCTATCAAAATACCTATAGCATTTTACACAGAACTAGAACAAAAAATTCCAAATTTTGTATGGAACTAGAAAAGACCCTGAACAGCCAAAGCAATCCTTAAAAAGAACAAAACTGTTAAAAAAAATAAAATAATGTAAAGAACAAAACTGGAGGTATCATAATCCCAGGTAACAAGATATACTACAAAGCTGTAATAATCAAAACAGTGTGTACTAGAGCAGAAAGAGACACAGAGATCACTAGAACAGAATAGAGAGCTTAGAAATAAACCCATGATTATATGGGCAATTAATCTTCAACAAAGAAGGCAAGAATATGCAATGGGGAAAAGAGAGTCTGTTCAACAAATGGTGTTGGGAAAACTGGACAGCCACATGCAAAAGAATGAAACTGGACAACTTTCTCACGCCATACACAAAAATAAACTCAAAATGGATTAAGGACCTAACCTGAAACCATAAAAATCCAGAAGAGAGCCCAGGCAGTAATTTCTCTAACATCGGCCATTGCAACATTTTTCTAGATATGTCTCCTGAGGCAAGGGAAACAAAAGCAAAAATAAACTACTGGGACTGCATCAAAATGAAGAGTTTCTGCACAACAAAGGAAACAATCAACTAAACTAGTAAACAACCTACAGAATGAGAGAAGATATTCGCAAATCGCATATCAGATAAAGGGTTAGTATCCAAAATGTTTGAGAACATATACAATTCAATACCCCGATAAATAATTCAACTAAAAATGGGCAGAAGACACGAACAGACATTTCTCCAAACAAGACAACCAGATGGCCAACAGACATAGGAAAAGATGCTCAATATCACTCATCATCAGGGAATGCAAATCAAAATCCACAATGAGATATCACCTCACACCTGTCAGAATGGCTAAATCAACAACACAAGAAAACAACAGGTGTTGTCGAGGATGTGGAGAAAAAGGAACCCTCCTGCACTGTTGGTGGGAATGCAAATTGGTGCAGTCACTGTGGAAAATAGTATAGAGGTTCCTCAAAAAGTTAAAAATAGAACTCCCCTATGACCTAGTAATCGCACTACTGGGTATTTACCCCCAAAATACAAAAACGCTAATTCAAAGGGATACATGCACCCCATGTTTATTGCATTATTTACAATAGCCAAATTATGCAAGCCGCCCAACTGTCTATTGATAGATGAATGGATAAAGAAGACAGGATGTGTGCGTTGTGTGTGTGTGTGTGTGCACGCGTGCGTGTGTGTGTAATGGAATATTACCCAGTCATAAAAAAGAATGAAATCTTGCCATTTGTAACAACATGGATGGAGCTAGAGAGTATAATGCTAAGTGAAATAAGTCAGTCAGAGAAAGACAAGTACCATATGGTTTCACTCCCATGTGGAATTTAAGAAACAAAACAAATGAGCAAAGGAAAAAGAGAGAGAGAGAAACATCCCAAGAAACAGGCTCTTAACCATAGAGAACAAACCAGTCACCAGAGGGGAGGGGGGTGGGGGATGGGTGAAGCAGGTGAAGGGGATTAAGAGCACACTTATCATGATGAGTAATGTAGAGAATTGTTGACTCACTATATTGCACACCTGAAACTAATATAACACTATGTTAACTACACTAGAATTAAAACTAAAAATTTTAGGAAACTTAATGGAAACAATAATTAGAAAATGAAATTTAAAATGAATTCCATTTACTGTAACACAAAAATTTAGCTAGAAATAAATTTAACAAATGTTATGAGTGACTTCCACCAATAAAAACTATAAAACATTGTTGAGAGAAATTAAAGATCTGAATAGATGGAGATACCATTTTTTGGATTAGAATAATAAATATCATAAAGATGTCAGTTCTCCCGAAATTGATTTATAGATCCAATGCAATTCCCAATAAAAATTCTGGCAGGCTTTTTTTGTGGATATCAACAAACTATGATTATAATTCACTTCTTACAGTAGGCAAAACAATGTTGAAGAAGAACAAAATTGTGAGGCAAACTCTACATGATTTTAAAACTTACCATAAAGTATAGTAATCAAGACAGTGATACTGGGATTAAGACAGACAATTAGACCAATGTAAAAGAAAAGAGAGTCCAGAAATAAGCCTGCAAACATACAATTTTTGAAAAGATACCAGTGTAGTTTCAAAGGGAAAGAAAAGTTTTTTCAGCAAATCATACTGGATCAACCGAATGTCAGTACAGGAAAAATTAAACCTTGACTCATACCTCACATCTTATACAAGAGTTAATTCAAGGTGGCTTAAAGACTTAAATGTAAAAGCTGAAACTTTAAAGCAACTGGAAGAACATGTAGAGGAATATCTCTGTGGTTGAGGGTAGGCATATTTTTCTAGACGGAACACAAAAAGAACTAACTGTAAAGAAAAACAATTAAAATGACTACTCTTTAAAAAATAACATTAATAAAATAATAGAACAAAAAAATTCACCATACACACATTTGGCGAGACTCATATCCAGGTTATACAGGTAACTCCTATAAATCATTAATATGAGACTGGAGCAAAAGGCTTGGACAGGCACTTCACAGAAGATGATATGCAAATAAATAACAAACACAGATGCTCAGCATTTCCTCTGAGTTGAGGAGATCGAGATCAGTGCTCAGGGAGCCTGCAGCTGCTAGAATGTGCAAGGCAGGGTTCTGGAGAGGAAGGAGTTCTGCATAGAGTTTGAGAAGTCCGCATCGGGTCCTCTGGACTCTTTGGTTGAATACTAATACATGCATGCAGAGAATGAACCCCCACAAGGCTGGCAAGAACAACTTTGGAGGAAAGAAAAAAATGCTGAGAATCTATAAAACAGATTCGCAGAGTTGAGACCAATTCAGGAATCATTTGAGTCCTCTCCAACCGGAGCAGAGAGATCTTGTGCACTATATAGAGCATTTGACAGAGATCCCAGAAAGAACATACCTTACAAGTGTTGCAGAATTAGTCTTAGAATAATGGTTATTTTGGACTTGTCCCAAAGGAGTTTTATTTTTTTTTAATTTTTTTAAAGATTTTATTTATTTGACACAGAGAGAGAGACAGCGAGAGAGGGAACACAAGCAGGGGGAGTGGGTGAGGTAGAAGCAGGCTTCCCGCGGAGCAGGGAGCCCGATGCGGGGCTTGATCCCAGGACCGGGGGATCATGACCTGAGCTGAAGGCAGACCCTTAATGACTGAACCACCCAGGCGCCCCCTCAAAGGAGTTTTAGAATAAGCCTCAAAAGGGTGAAACTAATCTGCAAGTAACTGAACTCACTGTCAGAAAAAAGTTCAAGACTCTTCAGGAAAATAAAGCATTCCATACCCTAAAATTTACAATGTCTGGCATCCAATAAAAAGCCACTAGACATAAGAAGCAGCAGGAAAATGTGAGCCTAAAATATCAGTAAACAGAAACAGACCCAGAAATGACAGAGTAGATGGAATTATCCCATGAGTACATTAAAACAGCTATTATAAATATGCTTCATATGTTTAGGGATATAAAGAAAAATGTAGACATAATGAGAGGAGAAATGAAGATTTTTAAAAGAACCAAATGAAACTTCTAGAGATGAAAAATTCAATAAAATAAAAGCAGCCAGATATGGAGCAACAGGACTCTCATTCACTGCTAGTGGGAATGCAAAATGGTACAGCCGCTTTGGAAGATAGTTTGGCAGTTTCTTACAAAGCTAAACATACTCTTATCATATGATCCAGCAATCATGCTCCTTGGTATTTACCCAAATGAGGCGAAAACTTATGTCCACACAAAAACCTGCACGGGGATGTTTATAGCATTTCATCCATAATTGCCCAAACTTGGAAGCAACCAAGATACCCTTCAGGGGGTGAATGGATAAATAAACTCTAGTAAATCTATATAATGGAATGTTATTCAGCGCTAAAAAGAAATGAACTATCAAGCCATGAAAAGATAGGGAGGAAACTTAAATGCATATTACTAAGTGAAAGAAGCCAATCTTAAAAGGCTACAGTATGATTTTGACTATGTGACATTCTGGAAAAGGCAAAATTATGGTGACAACAAAAATTGGTGGGTGCCAAGGGTTAGGGGGAGGGAGGGATGAGTAGGCTGAGCAGAGAGGATTTTTAGGGCAGGGAAACTACTGTGTATGATACTGGAGTGGTAGACACATGTCATTAAACGTTTGTTAAAACCCATAGAATATACAGCACAAAGAGTGAAGTCTAAGGTAAGTTATGGACTTTGGGTAATAATGATGTGTCAGTGCAGGTTCGTTGATTATAACAAATGTACCACTCTGACGGGGGATATTTTTTTTTTAAAGATTTATTTATTTATTTGAGAGAGTGAGAATGAGAGAGAGAGAGTACATGAGGGGGGAGGGTCAGAGGGAGAAGCAGGCTCCTCGCTGAGCAGGGAGCCCGACGCAGGACTCGATTCCGGGACTCCGGGATCATGACCTGAGCCGAAGGCAGTCGCTTAACCGACTGAGCCACCCAGGCGCCCTCTGATGGGGGATATTAATAGTGGGGGAGGCTGTGCCTGGGTAGGGACAGGGAATATATGGGAACTCTATGTAATTTATGCTCAATTTTGCTGTGAACCTAAAAAATACATATTTTATTTATTTATAACACTTACAAATATTTTTATTTATAAAAAATAAAGTCTATTTAAAAAAAGTAGACAGAAAAGACCAATTACCTACAAAGGAGAAATGGACTAATACTTGATTTCCCATAAGCAACAATGGAAGCCAGAGATAGTGGAATGATAGCTTTGATTGTTGAGAGAAAGCAATTGCGAATCCAGAATTCTGTAGCCAGTGAAAACACTGTCCAAAAATAAGGATTAAATACAGTCATCTCAGTCAAACAAAAACTAAAATTGTTTGCTACCAAGTCATCTCTCTCTAAAGGGAATTCGAAAAGTTATATACTTCAGGTGGAATTAAAGTGATTTGAGATGAAAAGTCTAGGGATAACGAAAAATGAAGATCAGAAAAAGTGGTAAAAAGTGTTTACAAAAAATCGCCACACTTAGTCTCTCTTGGTATCTACACCCCTTTGCAATGTGATCTTGCAGTTCCTTTTATCAAGAGGTGGAATTTCCCTACCCTTTGAATTTGGGCTGGGCCTAATTCAGGCCCAAACCAATGAGAGGTGGCAGAAATGATGGGCCAGTTGTAAACTCCTGGATCCCCGAACTGTCATGTTAACAAACCTAGCCTAGCCTGCTAGAGAGTGAAAAACCACATAAAGGAGCTGAACTAGACCATTATAGACCTGTTCAGCTCCCTGTTGACCTGCCACCCGATCGCAGACTCATATGTGAGGTCAGCTGAGATCAGCTTATATTGGCCTAGACCAAGAAAAACAGCCCAGCCTACCCACAGCCTCATGAGAAATAATATGGTTATTATTCTAAGCCACTAAGTTTTGAGGTGATTTGTTATTTAGTTAGGAGCCCAGGAGTTAGCAATAGATAATAATGGTATAAATCAATACTAGCTTGTAGGTTAAAAAATTAGAAGCAAAGTATACAATAGATAGCATTGACCAGAACTGAAGTGTTTTAAGGTTAAAAAAGAGGACATGTTTATTTTTCTCATTTAATATGAACGTCAGTGATAAGCATTTAGAGCTGGTACAGTTGCTCAAGGAATTTATCAAGGACCCAGACTCTCTCCATTCCTAGTTATCTACTCTATCCATTCCTAGTTTCTCTCTACTATTCCTAGTTATGGCCACCATCCTTATGCTCACAAAATGGCTGCTGTACTTCCAGGCGTTGCAGCTTTTTTCCAGATGGAAAGAAGGTGAGAATGTGACGAGTCCTTTTAGAGAAAACAGTATCTTCCCAACAAGCTCTACCTGGTAGGCTTCTTATATTTCACTGGCCAGAACTCTGTCACATGGTCATATCTAGGTGCCAGGTGCCAGAGAAAAGATTTTTAGCTAGATGAACTGCTTTCCCAAAGGAAATGAGGATTCTGTTCATAAAGTGAATGTAGGAATGAATATAGTTTAGGCAACTAACCATCTCTGGTCTCCATTTGGGAGAAAACTTTACCTGAAGGAATAATCCAAAAGGAAAAGCAAACAATGTACCTGGCATGAAGACTAAGAGGTAGCATTGTGCAGAGGACAAGGCACAGGAGTGAGAGTCTCTTAGTCCTGGCTCTGAAGCTGACTTGCTGGGGGCTGGTCCTCAGTTTCTTCCCTATTAAATCAAGACAGAGTAAACAAGCCTTTTTCAGAGCCTATAGAGACTGTGAAGGGAATTCACATTTACGATAGATTCTTTATGTGCAATAGCTCATTTAGACCTTACAACAAATATATGAGTCAGTGTCATTATCCCATTTCACACTGGGGGATATGAAATCTCAGAGAAATCAAGTAGTGTGCACAGATCCTGCATGTAGTAAATGGTAGAGCCAGCATCCCCAGCTAGGCCTCCAAAGCCAGAGGTTTCTTTCCATTGCCCTCCCTTTCTCAAAAGGGGAAATAAGTACATGCATTTTTATTTATTGAGTTTCAAGGTAACACTTTCTAAACCAGTGTCTTTTAAAGTGTGGCCCAGTGACACCCGCAGCAGAATCACATGGGGTCTCTGTTACACATGCAGAGTCCTGGACCTCCTTCAGATGAACTGATGCAGACTCTCTAGGGCTGACACCCAGGAAGCTGCATTTTTAAAAGTTCTCCAGTGAATTTGGAGACATTTTAAAGTTTGAGAACCATGATTTTAAACTTATAATTTATTGTTCCATTCCAACGTAGTTTATTTGTGGATCCATGGCTCATGGAAATTTCTTCCTAATATCAGGAAAATAAAATTTAAAAATAGTCTGTTCCTCCTTCCTGTTCCTCAGTGTTCTAATGAAGACACTCAATTCCATGGAAAATGTTAAGGAACTGGAAGTGTGTCATAGAAGATAATCTAACACTGATTAACTGAGGCTCTGTAAGTCAAAGGCACAGGTTAGCAGAACATGAATGCTGATTAGAATCAAACAGAGCCTGAAGGGGCTGGGCAAAGGGAATGGCATTAACTAAATATTTACTATGTTCTAAAAAAATGTATTTACTATGTTCTAGACACTGGTCCAGACACATTACATCATCTAAGGGGCCTAAGACATGTCATTCAGTCCCTTTTATTTATAAATGGGGTAGGAATAATATTTCATTTTAAAGGGGCGCCTGGGTGGCTCAGTCGTTAAGCATCTGCCTCCCGCTCGGGTCATGGTCTCAGGGTCCTGGGATCGAGCTCCGCATTGGGCTCCCTGCTCTGCGGGAAGCCTCCCTCTCCCTCTCCCCCTGCTTGTGTTCCCTCTCTCACCGTGTCTCTCTCTCTCTGTCAAATAAATAAATAAAATCTTTAAAATAAATATTTCATTTTAGAGATGAAGAATCTAATGAGAATCTGATGAGAGAAAGACACTTCACTGGTCTGAGGTGAATCATTCATTCATTCATTCAATATCTCCTGAGCTCTCATGGAAGACACTGAGAATAGAGCAGTGAAAGAACAGTCTACAGACCTCAGGTATCATTAGGATCCTGACTTACCGTCCACATCTCCACTGAAAAAACTGGAACCGAGGGAGCAGATCAGGCCTGGAGCCAGCCAGAAGCAGTCTTTGCCTGCCTTGTGGGCCCTGCCGCAGGGAGCAAGAGGAGAGCTTGTTGCTGATGGTCTCCAGCAGCCAAGAGAGTGCAAGAGAGCAGGCTATGCCATGTTTTTGGTAGTAGCTGCATCCCTAGGTGGGCAGGTCAGTGTATACCCAGGCCCCCTTACCTGTCCAGGGAGGAGCAGATGAAGTGTCTGGAGGGAGGGCCTAGAAATAGAACTTGAAAGAGCAGGAGGGGAACCCCCAAATCTTATATCCTCTCACTGACCAAGGGAGATATTATTTCCATTTTACAGATGAAGACATGGAGACTCAGAAAGCTTAACGGACTTGCTCAAATAAGGGTCCTACACAGGAGGGGAGTAGGGCAGGTCTCAGATCCCAGCTCCAACACCCCCACCCTGCCCTTTTACAGCTCAGGAGGGAAGTCCTGGCAGGTAGGTCAAAAGCTCATGGAGGAGCAGCGCTAAAATGATCTACAAATTGATGCCAGAGGATGATTCTGATTCCTGCTACCAAGGTTTATTTAATTCCAAGCTCAAATCACACAGAAAATAAAATTTTCTCCTTAAAAGGTTCTGCGGAAAAATGTTCTCTGTTCTATGTAACAGCCTCCTCGGCTGTGTTTGTGTCTGAAGAGAGGACTAGTCTGACAGGAAGAATTACAAATCTGGAGCTCATTTTGGTGTCCCAGAGGGAAGGTGGGTGGAGCGTCTCACAGTAAATTAGGAATTCAGAATGAAAACGTAGCCGAGTTTATTTGGGTTTCTAGTGACACCTCAGAATTATTGTGCAGGCGTGTCAGAGGCAAGTCAAAGTATTGACTGCTCCCCCTCCACCAAAGGAGAAGTGCTGCGAACTAAGAAGGGGAGTCCCACTCCTTCGGGGGTTGGGGTGGGGACCCTCCCTTTCCCACCTGGATCAGGAAGAGGTCAGAAGGAAAGAGTGTGGAGCCCCTTTCTGGGTCCGCTCCTTGTTCCGGAGGGAGAGAGGCTATTCGGGGGGCGTGCCCGAGCTCAGGATCTGAATGAAGTCCGAGGCCAGGATTTCAGGACTTTCAGGGCCTGGAATTTGGTTGGGGTTAGACACTGACAACGGGAAGAAAAAAGAAGACGTGAGTCGTATATGGAAGGCACTGAGGAAAGATTTGGGGGAGATGTTGAAAGTTGAGGCGTGGATCTGAGAAGTGGAAGTTGAAGCCTGCGTGACGATGCCGCGGATCTGGGTGAACGTGTTGGGGATTGGTGGTTCAGGGCTGTGAATGGGGGTCGGGTTGGGATTGGGGTCAGCACTAGATCTTAGGTGCTTGGAGAAGGCTAAAGAAAAGAGCGTAGAGCGGCCACAGCCTTTTTCCGAAAGCTACTCACACCCAGACACACCCCTCGCGTAACCCTAGTCCTCCGGGGCCGGAGGCTAGGCAGGGTCGAGGCGCGCTAGACCCTAGCCCTACCCGGTCTCCTCCTAGCGCGGAGCGCCTCGGGCTGGGGCAGGGGTCTGGCAGCACGGCCCCCGGGGAGTCTGGGGGCGTGTACAGACGCCGGCGCCCGCGGCTGCGGATTGGCTGTCCAGCGGGCCCGTAGGCGGGGCTCCGGGCTGGGTCCCGCTCGGCCGCTCGCCGACAGCCGGGAGGCGGGGCCGGCGGGAGCCCGGCAGCCAATGGACGCGCAGCCCTCGAGCAGTTACAAAGGGCCGGAGCGAGGCCGCCGCGGCGGCAGGAGGTGGGGCGAGGCGAGGCTTGCTGAGGCGAGGCGGCGGCCGGGCCGGACCGGGCCACAGGCGGTGGCGGCGGGACCATGGAGGCGGCGGCCGCTGCTCCGCGTCCCCGGCTGCTCCTCCTCGTGTTGGCGGCGGCGGCGACACTGGTCCCGGGGACGACGGGTGAGCGGCGGCGCTGCGGGGCTGGCGGGCGACTGCGGGGCGCGCGCGGGCCGGGCCCGGCCTCTGGCTGGCTCCCTCTCTTTCTCAAACATGGCGCGGGGCCGGGGGCGCAGGTGGCGGCGCCGGGCCGGGGCCGGGCTGGCCCGGCCTGGCGGCCGCCGAGCTAACCGCAAACGGGGAGCGCGGGCGGGGCGGGGCAGGGGCGTGTGTCCGAGAGCGGGTGGACGTGCTCTGCAGCCGGCGGCGGCCCCTGCTCCGGGTTCCCCCGGGGGAGGTGGTGTCGGGCGGAGCGAGCCGAGGACCGGGCTGCTTTCTGGGGAGCGAGGGGGCGCGGACCGAGAGCTAGGGGGTGTGCGGCTGGCCGGGCCTGGCGGAGCTGGGGCGCCGTGTGGCGTTGTCTGGGCACCCCACCCAGAGCGGGAGGGTGCCCGAGGCTCCCGGGGCTCGGGGCGGGGTTGGGGTCGCCAGAGGCTTCCCGGGCGGGTTAGGAACTCTGAGCCTGCGGGGCGGTGGGAGGGGGCGACGTGTGGCGGAGACCCCCGGGTCACCGGACCGCCCTGGCTGTGGGTGCCGGCCCGACCCCGCCGAGAGGGGCTGCTTCTCCAGCCAGGGGTGGCTTTGGAAGGGGAGCCGCGAAGCTTTGTGTGAGAAGGAGGCACGAAGATGTGCGGAATGTTTCTTCTTTGGTGCGTCTGGGAAGTGTTGAAGTGCATCCAGTAACCAGAAGGCTACAGATTGTTTTCGTAGTAGAAACTTGAACGTTTGCTCACTCTGCGGGGTTTGGAATGTTTGAATGGGAATGACTCTGTGAATTGATCAAACGCTTTTATTTCCTCGAAGGAATATCGCCAGTGTTCCTTTTCTTGAGTGACAGTAGTTTGAATCAGTAGTCTCTGTGTAGTTGGTTTTCGAGGGAGAATGTTTGCTCCGTTTTCCAAAATACTAAATCAGGATGGGGTACGTGGTCATGACCAATCTCCGTGGAAAGAACAGTGAAAAACTGTTAACATCCAGACTAAAATACTAGAAACTGAAATATAGATCCTTAGTGTTAGAAACTAAATTACAGTGAAAGTACGTTTCTGTCTCTCAAATTGAATACCAAATGTTTTAAAAAACAAAAGCCTCAAGAGTGAGAGTGCCAATATCTACTGTCTGTTAAGAGCTTACTATGATGTAGATGCATAAAGTACACCAAAGTACATTATCAAATGCTCACGATGAAACCCTCAGGGTTAGTGGCATTTGCCCCATTTATAGATGAGAAAACTGAGTTTCGAACAGGTTAAGTACTCGATTACTAAGGACAGGAGTTAAGGATTTGCACCCAGAGTTCAGTGTTTCCAAAACCTATAAAAGTGTGTGTGTGTATACGCACCTCTGTCGGGCAGAACCCGTATTTCTGTTCAGTCCAGCAATGAGCAGTTGGTCTTTATTATTCATTTTTTGATTTTACCCTCACAATATGAAAACCAGGTTGGCTTCCTCCTGACTCCTAGTACATTCCTGGAGTCCCTTCATATTGGGCCTACAGTGGAGGAAACTGGATTTTTGACATTGGCCTAAGGCATGCGGGCAAAGTAAATATGTGGACAGGTGAGAGAATCGATAGTTATGTATCAAGCAAAAGTAACATTTCTACACCACTCCTAACTCTAATGGCATAGTTCACTCTTTTCCACGTAGCCAGTCACACTAAGTGTTCGTGTATTCAAGTAACAGTATTAGACTTAACTGATGTATGGAACATTGCTCAGTCCATGCTGGGGAGGAGTTTACAGACTACACTGGCATGCATACAATACACAGCTGATCCAGGTGCTATTATTCTTAAGTCTAGACTGCCTCAACTGGTCTGCCCACGCTTGTTTGTTATGTTGATGTTGATCTTTCATACATTCTGAAGAAGCTCACATGCACTTTTAAATTTATAATTTGGCTTCCTTTTTAAGACCTTGCAGTTGTTCCTTATTGTCTGGGTATCAGTTTTGTATTTCTCTGCCCAGCTTCTCCTCTTTCTAACATTGATTTCTCTAGGGAAATTGGTTCCCTGTCCCTAGTACACAGATTTGTACGGTACCGTACCAGTATGTCTACATATATATCCCATGTGGAGAATCCAGTTTACTTTCTGCCATCATGTAAGTTTTTTATTTGAAAACATGCCTAGAACCCAACTCTTCTTTATATCAGTGCCTCTTGAATGTCTCTTCCTTTCTTTGTATGCAGCCATTAGTTTAGTCCTGCCTGTTATCCCTTGAATCTAGTTGCTTTCCAGTTTCTCTCATCTAGACTTTTCTATAGGCTACTGCCAAGCTAATCTTCCTCAGCCACCCTCACAAAGGGTTTACAAGATTTTCCATTTCTATTCAGCACTTAGAGCAGCACTTGAGGCTTATGATTAGAGCCATCTCTAGTATTCAGCCAAAGATCTCACTTCTTGCTGCTACTGTAAACCCTCAATTCCAGCAATTTCTGTTTTTCCACTGACTCCTGTTTTTTTTAGCCTTTTAACTACATACTTAATTTTGCCCCTTTTGGGAGTATAAGGAGAGAAGTTCTCAGTTCTGGCTTCATGTACTGGTTTAGTTCCTAAATTCCTTTTTTCCCCGAACTGTATAGCACTTAGGGTTACAGTTTGTGTTGTTTATTTCTACCATCTTGCACTGTCATTTATCTATACGTTTGAATGTGTTATAGGTCCCCAGAGGGCAAAGGTATGTCTTTTCTTTCCTTTATGCTCTCAGAACCCAGCACTGTGTTTTATATTCTGTTCAACTTACGTGCTTGTTGATTAAATGAATTCCATTTGAGCATTCCTTTAATATTTATACTGTTTTATATAAGTACAGTTTATGCAATATTAATTGACAATTCTGTGTGTATAATATGGGAAAATTGTTAATGTGATGAAAAAAGCAGTTGGTTATTAGGTTTGGTTATTAGTCCCGACTTCACCTCTAGTTATGTAGAAAATCTAGATGGTACCTACTTTTCCTAATTCTTGAGATCTTGAAGACCAAATGAGAAAGTTGTATTGGAGTTTGAGGTTGCTATTTTGTATTGATAGTAATAGGTAGGACCTATGTTCCTCCAGCAATTTCCACCGGACCACGTGTGTTTTGATTGATCAGATATCCTTTCTGATCGGTTGGTACCATTGTGGAGCCAGTTGTTAGATATTTTAGTATCACCCCTACAGAGAGGCATCAGCATGCAAAGAGGGACATGATTAATGCAGGCTCATGTGATTGGGGGAGGCTTTCTGGACACTTTAGGGCTTACGCTGACTTTGAAGGGTAGCTCAAACTTAAATAGGCGGAGAGGGGGGATTTGATGAGTGGTAAGGCTGTCCTGGGGCCTACTCCAGGGCAGAACCAAAACTTTTATTGACTGGATGGCAAGTTCCTCTTTAGAGTTAAGTTCATTATTCTATACTGTGGAGTTTGGATTGGATGTATTCCCCACTATTTCTTTCCCCCAATTCTGAAAACTCTGTAATATGTGACTGGAAACAAAATAAAAAGGTAATCTAAGTGGGATGAATAAGGGAAGATAATATTATGGGCTGCCCACCAGGGGTAGGCATTCGATTGGTGAAAGTTCTAAGTCACTTCAGTTTACAAGGGAAAAAAATGACATCAGAGGTTAGGTGAATTTCTCAGGGTCAGGCAGAACTAAGACAAGAATTTAGATTATCTCATTCCAAATCTGTGCTTTAAAGAGTATGAAGGTTTTGGAGGGGGGGAGGGCAGGGTTAATGGAGTGACTTACCTAAGTGAAGTTATCTTGAATTTCACAGAACTTATGAAAAGTGACTTCTGATGGGCTGTGGACGGGGAGAGGTGGTGGTGGTGGTTAAAAGGTCCTCAAGAGAAGGTCAATATCGTTTTTATATTGTTGATAAAAAGCCCAGGTGTAGAGCTTATTGACTGAGAAGAGTAGGCTTTAGTAGTTTAAAAGATGGTGAAACTGTTTGGGGTTTAATTAAAATGGATGTAATTGAAAGGCCTTGCAGTTACATGGTCTAGGTTTAGAATTTTAGATGCTCTCCTTAGTTGTTGAAATTAAATAGGGAACTGACATGATCAAAGTAATCAAGAGGGAGATAAATCTGTTCTTCTGGGGAGGGCTGCTTATGTGGAGAAGACCTTTGCTGAAAGGTTCTTCTAGGCCTGTTGAAACAGTTAATCCGAACTCAGCACCATTCTGGTAGTACCTTTGTAGTGCATCAAATATGTTCATTTCTAATGACCCGGGCTTTGAAAATGCCATTATTTTATGGATGGCCCTTTTGAAATGTGAGAACATGTTTCTTCAAACCACAGAGCCCTCTGCACATAACAAACTGCCTGCCTTTTGCTGTTCTTTCTCGGTCGTGGCTTACATAATGCAAGTTCTCTGAACAGATGGACTGTGCTTTATTATCATGTGATTGGGTCACATCTTTGCTTCCTGCTTCTGGAATTGAGGGCAGATGCTGGCATGTTTCTCAGGGGTTTGCATGCTTTGTCCCGTAGAACTGGCTTGAGAAAACTTTCAGAATTTTCTTTAAAATTATGGTCTGTCTTGACCCAGCCTAACTCCAATACTTAGGATAATTAGTGCTTTTCTTAACTGAGTTTCCTCAATATGAAATCCAAGCATTATTCATAAACTTTAAGATTTGTTGCTACTTTGAAATAGATCCAGTTTTAGCTGTACAGTTTTGGCCCAGATAATGCTGGTAGGTTTCTTATGGTTACCTTTTTTTGATATGGACTTATGATTGGTTGATTTGTAGGCTTTTTGCTTTAGAAAAACACTTTCTCAAACACTATGAAGAGTGAGAGTGAAGTAAATCTGGATTCAATTTGTATGGGTCCAGTTTTATAGATGAGATCTGGCCGTTTGTAAAGCTACTCTCTTATTTTGGCATTCCAAGAGAATACACATTATAAAGAATGATTTTTAACTTAAAAAAAATATGACTTGCAGGGGATACACACAAGTTGCTGTGACATTTCTTGAAGATTCAGTGGTCCATGTACCATTTTATCAATCTGAAAAGAATATAAGAATATGCCAGGGACGCTTGGGTGGCTCAGTGGTGTAAGCCTTGACTCTTGGTTTGGGCTCAGGTCATGATGTGTCCGGGTTGTGAGATGGAACAGGAGCACTCGGTGCGGAGTCTGCTTGGGATTCTCTCTCCCTCCCCCTCTGCCACTACCCCTGCTTTGTGTTCTCAATAAATAAATAAATAAATAAATAAATAAATAAATAAACAAATTCATTCTTAAGAAAAAAAGAATGTGCCAGGATTCTATCTGCCTTGTGTCATTTAATTCTCATAACCAACCCTGGATGGCAGTTGTATAATAGCACAAAATCTTCTTATGTACCACTTAATTTCCAAAAGATTTTTTAAAAGATGTATTTATTTTAGGGAGAGAGAGCATGTGAGAGAGCATAAGCAGGAGGGGCAGAGAGGGAGAGAGAGAGAGAATCCCAAGCGGACTCCTCACTGAGTGTGGAGCCCATTGTGAGGGGCTCCATCTCATGACCTGGTTGGAGATCACGACCTGAACTGAAACCAAGAGTCGATTCGCAACTGACTACATCACCCAGGTGCCCCATTCCAAAAGATTTTTTTAAAGTCCATTTGTTACTAGGTCCAGGTGACCAGTAGTGCTCAAAAGGTAATTGTAGGTTTGATCACATTGGTTCCAACCCAAGATTCTTTTCAGCTCTCTTAGATGTTATCCAAAGACGTTAATATTCTTTCATCTTTTAATCATAAATATATTTATTAGAAAAGACACTGCTTCAGATAGAATAGAGGTCTGTAGACTAACAGTAGTGTAACCACCAAGGTTCAAATGATTGTACTTGGGTAGGCAGAGTTAACAGGATTTTTGCTCAGATTGGAACCTAGTTTGAATCAATGAAAGTTTGTAAAAAGAAGAGCTTCTGTGTTTCCATTTTACAGACCAGGAAACGGAGGTCATGATGTTAATAAATGGTGGAACTTGCACTTGAGCATTTCAGAGGTGTACTCTTTCCTGTACATCATGCTACTTTCATATACAGTAAATACCTTGTTTTGGTCACCATCAGGAAGGATTTTCTTCTTCTTTTTTTAACCATGAGAATTTGCTTCAGCCTGTCTTAATTATATTTTGCCTCTTCACAACTGCAAGTTACTCAGATGCTTGCAGTCTTTGGATTATATTTTTAGGTAATTTGAATCTCTCTGATGAGTCTAATGATAGTTGATCACTCACTATATTGATTTATATATTTTCATAGCAGACTCTTTGCTTTTCAAAGTAACACGAGCACAGACCTGAAAGTAGCTGAAAATTTGAATTGAGGAAAGAAAAAAGCTATCACTGTCCATCATGAACACTTTGGCTTGTTCTACCCCCCATGCATTTTTTTAATATGATAAAACCATTTTTTAATCATTCTGTCTCAGTAGTTTATCAAAGCTAATAAAAGTGGTGTTTTTTTTAAAGATTTTATTTATTTACTTGAGAGAGAGAGCAAGTGAGAGCGAGCGAGTGAGGGCACCTGGGTGGCTTAGTTGGTTAAGCGACTGCCTTCAGCTCAGGTCATGATCCTGGAGTCCCGCGATCGAGTCCCGCATCGGGCTCCCTGATCAGCAGGGAGTCGGCTTCTCCCTCTGACCCTCTTCCCTCTCGTGCTCTCTATCTCTCATTCTCTCCCTCTCAAATAAATAAAATCTTAAAAAAAAAAAAGAGTGAGTGAGTGCACAAGTGGTAGGGAGGGGCAGAGGGAGAGGGAGAGGGACAAGTAGACAAGGAGAGGCAGGGAGTCCAATGCGGGGCTTCATCCCAGGACCTCGGGATCATGAGCTGAGCTGAAGACAGACACTTAACTCACTGAGCCACCCAGGCGCACCCTGCTAATAAAAGTGTTTTTAAGGGGCGCCTGGGTGGCTAGGTTGATTAAGCATCTGCTTTCAGCTCAGGTCATGATCCTGGAGTCCTGGATCGAGCCCCACGTTGGGTTCCCTGCTCAGTGGGGAGCCTGCTTCTCCCCCTGCCCCTCACCTCACTCATGCTCTCTCTCTCTCAAATAAATAAATAAATAAAATCTTTTTTAAAAAAGTGTTTTTAAGTTGGCAAAGAGCTTCAGCTTTGTAGAAGAAATAGCTCACTTAATATTTAGTAATGACCAACACAATGGGAAGTAGAGAAAGAGGCTGATTTGCTTTCAAGAAATAGGATGCTTGGGAAATATGATAAACACAGATTCAATAATAGCAACCACAGGCACTGCTTTACAGAAGTGGTAGGAATTGATCTCCTGCCTTGTGAGATGGTTAGAGTTTAGAGTGGATGAGGGGCAGAGAGAAAGCTCTCCTAGGCAGGGGAAGATGATGCATATGGAGAAGGAGCATGCTAAGTTTCAAGAATTTTAAGGGGGAGAAATAGAAGTTCATGATGTAAAGGGTGGCTTCAAAGAATTATGGGCCTTAAAAATCAGGTGAATGGTTTTGATGTGCAAAATGAATGTCTAAGTGCACCACACAGGAAATGGAGCAGGGTGACTACCTAGGAGATTTTGGAGTTTGATGATGGCGTTGGGAATGGAGTAGAAGGGTGGCTGTATGACATTTCAAAGAAATCGGAGGAGCTGGTAGTAGGGCCTTTGCAGGGCTGTCACTTTGCCTCCATACCTGCACAGCCTCCTCCCTCACCTCTTCCATATCTTTGCTCAAATGTAACCTTTTTCTCAGTGAGGCTTACCCTGACCACCCTTTTTAAAATTGCCATTATCTTACTCTGCTTTTTCTTTTTTGTAACATTTACTACCTTCTGAAATCCTTTATTTACTTACCCATATTTACTTATTTACTATGTCTGTTGTCTCCTTCTTCCTACTAGAATATAAGCTCTATGACAATGGCTATTTTTGTGTTGTTCACCAGTGTAAAGTGCATAGAAAGTACCTGGTGCATCATAGGCTCTCAGTACGTATTTGTTGAATGGCAGTAGGTCTTAGTTGTAGAAAGTTGAAGTACAAAAATTAAGGACTGCATGAAATCAAAAAAGAATGACCAGGATTTTTACACCCGGATAATGCCTTTAACTAGTAATAAATTAGCTGAAAGAAAGATTGAGGGGAAATGAAATCTGGTTTGAACGTGTTGAGTTTGAGGTGTAGGTAGCATAGCCCAGTGGAGTAGGCAGCGAAGACGTCAGACCGGGACACAGTTGGAGATGGGAGAGAGTCTTAGGCAAAGAAGCAGTTGTCAACATGTGCCTTCCACCTCATTCTCATTCTCTTTTTTTAATTCTGGTGCCCTAAAAAGCCACCCTAAGTGGAGTATTTATTTTGACCCTGAACTCCTAGCTTAGATCTGGGGCCTTGCTCCATTCACTGAGATATTCTTCTCTCCTGAGTTACAGATCCATGCTTTGTTCCCCTTACCCCTCCAACACCACAGAAGTAAGTATTCAGAATTATTTGTGATCTTCTGATTGTACTGACATTAGCCTTCAGGCTCCCTTTTGACCTCTGGGAATCTGCTCTGGTTCCTGGATGAGGTAGAAGAGAGGCCAACATAACAGGTTCTCAGCCTTCCTAGCATTCATAGCTTTGAGATGAGCACGATTTTGTAACTTTCTCATATGGGAAAAATTTATTCACTGATGGGCTTGTGTAGTCTGGCTGTTTTCCAGAAAAGGATTTAGGAAACTTGAAATAAAAACATATGCAGTAAAACCAGAACTAATGATCAGAAAGATAAGAACCAATAAATGGGAAAAGAAAGAACAATTATCCATAACTTTTAGCTGAGGAAAGCTTTTGTAGTTGAACACAATAGTCAGCTCTGAGTTTTCTAGCAGTGAGAGCAATAAGGGAACCTGATAGTTTGCATCTCATTGCCTATTACTGAGCATTTATGGGACGCTGCCACCTTCCTTAATAATAAGGAGCCCCAGACGCAAAGATGCAATGCAGGGAGAATCTCTAAGTGGTAAGGGGTTGCTGGACTTCAGCCCTGATTCTCGTTCTGAGTTTTCCTCTTCAACATGTATTGAGGAGCATGCTACCATTTTTCTTCTTCATGCTAAGGCTGTGATCCAAGTATGGACACACTAGTCTTACCCTAATGCCGGTGGAACAGCTGATGTAAGGCTGCAGCGTTTAAATCAAGCTTTGCTAAAAGCTGGAGGATAATGAATAGAGAAAGCAACATGAAACTGTTCAAGCTGGCTTACAAAGACATTTTCCTCATGTCCTTATCTTTTGGCCTGTCTCCATTTGGCAGACATCATCTGAGTGCTGCCACCAGAAGTGAATAGAGCCAGGCATTTATCTTTCTTCAAACAGGGCCAAAACAGCAAGGTCCAGAGAGTGTCTTCGCTTGGGTTTCCTGTTTGAAGAGCTGCCTCCTTTCTGGGTGATGGATGTTGGGAACAATGACTTCCTTTTGGAGAGACCACATTTACTCAGAGAGTGTGTTCCTGCACATGTAGGTTGCATAGTAACCCCAATATTCATATCAAAGATACCCACGTATGTCACCATGAAGGATATTCTTTGATTAGAGACATGCCGATTTCATTGGAAAAACAAGTTTCTTCCTGCTCTTGAGCAGAATCAATTATAGAAGTCTTTGTAAAAGGGGCATGGGAAATCAAGTGACGAGTTTGGGTTTATCACTCTCTATGACTTGAGTAGATTCACTTTCCTTTCTTATTCTGCAGTTCCAGTGTTTCCTTATTCTAATCAATAGGGCTGCCAGTGTTTCCTTGTTCTAATCAATAGGGCTGAACCTCCTTTTTTTGTTCATTTGCTTCAGGATAACCATTCCATCCAGATTTCCTAGGTGTGAACCTCACTGATTACATAATAGTGTGTATTTATAGTTCTAGGACACCTTGTGCGGGCATCCTGTTACATTTCTACAATATAAGATCTTTAAATATGCATTGAAATACAAATAGCTCCCATGGAAAAAAGCAAAAACAAGTGGCTTTTTCTTTTAGAAGTGAGAACTAAGATATATTTGAGGGTAATGAAAATGGAGGAGATAGTTAAGCCTCAAGAGGAATGTAGAGATAGAAAGTCACTAACTATGGCTTTTCATTTATACAAACACGACAATATATGTATGGTCTTTGTTTATTTTTTCCTTGATGTATTCATTCCCAAATGAAACCATAATGTGCTCTAATTGAGTCTCTTTGTTTAGCACATGGCTGTTGATTTGAGTACTTTCTCCAATTGAAAAACTGACATTTTAATTTTGTTATTCAATGTGCAACAGATTTAAATAAAAACACCAAGATTATGTATTGTAGATTTTCTTCAACAATAATTATATGTAATTATTTTACCAAAATAAACAAGTTAAAGTAGTTGTAGCTGTTTTATCTCATTTTATGTTTGGGAAAAAGAATTACAAATCAGGGACTAGAGTTTGCTCGTGTTTCTCAGTGAGCAAAGATAATTTCTGTTTGCTGGTTCTAGCCCGTTCCACCAAAGCAGTACAAAATTGATGCTTGTAAAAAGTACTGAAAATGTGAAGGGGAAGTGCAACTAGAAATAGGTCAGAGTGGCTACGTGCTACTAAAAACAATTGGTAGTTTTCATGAATGTGGTATCTCAAAAATTTTAAGGGACCTGTGAAGATTAAATGAGATTATAGCGTACTTCCTGCCACATAGAAAACACAAAGTAAATGGCAGTTATTAAGAAAATTGTTTTTCATAGAAACATAGAATTTCTAGGCTAGAAAGGATCATAACTAAGGGGACCAGGATTATCATTTTGTCTCACTTTATTTTACAGATGAGGAAACTGGGGCTCAGAAGGTATGTGGTATTTCAGGATAATCAGGATAATTTCAGGATAATAATTCAGCTAATGACTAAACAGGAGTCCAGCATCTTCCTCACTTAGAACTTCACTTAGCATCCCTTTTCCTTCCCAAGTCTCCAATAGGGAGAATGATTTTTTTTTTTAAATTTCCTAAATTTATGGAAGATCTCTTTAAATGCCATCAAATCAGACCCTCAACAGATGGATACATAGATGGATAAATAATGATAAAAATCAATATAGCAAAATAGTAACAACTACAGAATTTAGGTCGTGGGTATATAGGTGTTCACAGTTGTCAGTTTTTCTGAATGTTTGAAATTTTTTTTTAAAGTCTTTTCTATTTTTTTTAAAAGATTTTATTTATTTATTTCACAGAAAGACACAGCGAGAGAGGGAACACAAGCAGGGGGAGTGGGAGAGGGAGAAGCAGGCTTCCCGCCGAGCAGGGAGTCCGATGCGGGGCTCCATCCCAGGACCCCTGGATCACGACCTGAGCCGAAGGCAGACGCTTAACAGCTGAGCCACCCAGGCGCCCCTGAAAATCTTGATAATAAAAAGTTGGTGGAGGGTAATTGAAAAAAATTATATCTCCTCATCCCGGATGTGTTTCTGTCATTGATCTCTTTAAATATAGACAAACCAGCAGTACTTGCTATAGCCAAAGGAAATAAAACAACCAGGGTCCAGCACCTCTGGGATATACATTCTAGGTCCTTTCTTTGACATTCTTTAAGGATTGAGAACCACAGATCTGTCATGACTTTTTCTTTTCTTTTTTTCTCTCTCTCTTTTTTTTTTAATTACAAAGGATAGTTGTGCATTGCAAATTTGAAATTCCCTAATCACCCAACAAACAAGCCAATTAACACAATTATCACTGTAGATCACTTTCCTGTGAACAAATGCTCTATTTTTTTTTCTTTCACCTTTCCCATGGTAAATTTTAACTTTTGTTCCCTTCCTTATTTATAATGCATTTATAAGCTTGGGTCTTCCTGCCCTCATGTAGTCTTTCTTCCAAGATCACAATTGTGTCTTCCACTTAATTCTTTAAAAAACAAAAAAACAGGGTTGCCTGGGTGGCTCAGTTGAATCAAAGCAACTGCCTACGGCTCAGGTCATGATCCCAGTCCCAGGGTCCTGGGATCAAGCCCTGCATCAGGCTCCCTGCTCAGCGGGAGGCCTGCTTCTCCCTCTACCACTCCCCCTGCTTGTGTTCGTGCTCTCACTGTCTCTCTCTCTCTGTCAAATAAATAAATAAAATCTTAAAAACAAAACAAAAAAACATGGCCACATATTCTTTTAGCTAGGGACGTTCCACCCTTTCTCATTGATCATTTGAGTTTTATCAGATCTAGCCTTCCCCTGCCTTATGATGGGAAAAGGGGAAGGAGGGAGGAGTTTCAATAAATTTGAATTTAGGAGTCAGGCAAAAACCGTAGGGGGTAGTCTTCAAGGAGCAACAGACTCAGAATTAGCTGGGCATTGCAAACAGATGGTATACCCTAAGGAAATAGCTGTTCTAAGCAATTGGGTGTTTGCATCTAATTTAGCTTAGAGATCCTGGAACTGGAGAAAAGGTCTCATGGAGCAAATGGGTACAATCACCTATGAACCATTCTAAACCATAGCTAGGGCCTAGTAATTATTGACTTCTATATAGGTGTCATCAATTCTATACAAATGCTGCATAATTCTATACAGCATAATTCTATGTTGTTATCTTCAATTCTTTGAAGACTAAATAACATCAAGCCCTGGCAGACCCTTATCTTTTAATAACCAACCCCCTACTAGAGGTCTTCTTCAGTAACCAAAATGCTAGGTAGCATCAATGCCAACAGCAGTTTGAAACCCATCTTCTCAAGCCTCTGGATGTTTGTATCGTGATGTCTGAAAACTTTATTTGGTTGGTTCTTCTGAAAGGAGCTCAGACAACATTAGATATTCACATCCTCATGCCCCAAAAGAGGTCATGGATTTAATGGTTAGAAATATTATAAAATACTATAAAAACATGAATATTGTAAAATATTATGAGAGTCCCTCCATTTTGGCTGGTCTTTTCTGTCCTTGCTTGGTTTAATTTAGCCATATCCCTCTAGGAGACCGCACTCAGGATTGAACTGCTTGCTTTGATGTTTTGTTTGACAAGGAGAATGAACATTTCAGGCTAGGGAAGTCAAGAAATTAAAACTCGTGTAGCTATGTGTGGTTCATCAAGTTTCTGAAATTTCCAGCAGTGTCTCTTCCATCCCTCTGTTAGCTAAATTCAGTAAGTTTTTGTTCTGAAAAGGTATGGGAATGACATAAAGCTAAATACCAAGAGACTCAGTTAAGTATAGAAAGTGTGATTGCTTCTATGGAGCAGGAAATAGGAAGGGCTGGGTGTTGGGGAGCTGCTATCTTCTTTTGTTGGGTGGGGTACAGTCTTGTAGAACTATTTGACAACTTAAACTCTATACATACATAACTTTAATAAAAATAAAACCTAAGTTAAAAAAATAGTGGTAAATGTATGGCAGTTAGTTGTCCATGAATGCTTAATAAAAATGAAGAGTTGAATTTCCCTGTTGAAAAGTCAGATTCTTAGATTGGATTAATATGTACACAGAGGCCTTCAAACTTAGCTATTTTTTTTCGAAAGACACCTAAAATGACGTGAAAATGTTGAAAATAGTAAAATAGAAAAAGGCATATTTGACCCAAAAAAAGGTAGATACAATACAGTAAGATTAATACCCAACAAAACTTAAGCTACAAAAGCATTAAAAGGAAGAAAGAGGTGTATTTTATATTGATGAAGTACTATCTCTTAAGACATGTTATGAATCTTTATGCAACTAATAATGTTGAAATATATAAGGTCAGAACTGTTAAAAATACAAGAAGAAATTGATAAATTCACTATAGATGAAGAAAAGAATACCCGAATAACATAATAATAAAGATATAATGCATTCCAATTTTGTAATCATGAACAGTATTCTTTTAAAATACTTCTTGAGTTTTTCAGAAAATTGATGATATGAAAGTCCACAAAGAACACCCAGATTAGAAATTTACAACAACTAAAAGAAAAAGCCAAAATAAATAGTATATCCACTTGGAAATATAAAATTATTCTTCTAACTAATCCCTGGGGTAAAGAAGAAGTTCGAGTTGTAATTACAAAACATTTAGAAATGAACATATCCAAACTAGTGGGAGTTTTGCTAAAGCAGTACCCAAAGGGAAATTTGGAAACAAGATTTCAAGCTGGAGCAGGAACTAAATCCAAATCAACCTGAAGAAGGAACAACTAAGTGTGTATAAAGGAAATAAGGATTTAGAAAAAACTTCAGAAAAATAGATTTGATCTATAAAACACCAAACTGGTTCTTTTTAAGCACATTACTAAAATAGACAAATACTTGATAAATCTAAAAAAGAAAAAGACATGAATAGAAAAATGGTAAAGGAGAATGGTGTCTTTTTGACAAACAATGTATTTTAATGTAGTCCAACCTCTTTTATTTTCTCTTAAAGGTTAGGGCTTTTTGAATCCTATTTGATTAATCTTTCTCGACCTAATGTCTTGAAAATGTTTCCTATGTTTTCATGTAAAAGGCTTCTTGCTGTAATTTTAATGCTGAGATGTAAAGCCCATCTGCAGATGATTTTTCATTATGGGATGAAATCTATGTATTGTTTATTCTTTAAGTTTTAATTTTAATTCCAATTAGTTAACATACAGTGTAATATTTTTTCTCTCAAGTTTTACTTAAATTCCAGTTAGTTAACATACAGTGTAATAATAGTTTCAGATTTAGAATTTAGTTACTCAACACTTAAATGCAGCACCTGGTGCTCATCACATCAAGTGCAGTCCTTAAACCCCCATCCCCCATCTAGCCCATCTCCTACCCCCACCTCCCCTCTGGTAACCATAGTTGGTTCTCTGTAGTTAGGAGTCTGTTTCTTGGTTTGCCTCACTCTCTTTTTTTTTTAAATTCCACATGTGAGTGAAATCATATGGTATTTGTGTTTCTCTGACTTATTTCACTTAGCATAATACTCTCTAGCTCCATATACATTGTTGCAAATGGCAAGATTTCATTCTTTTTTGTGGCTGAGTAATATTCGTGTGTGTGTGTGTGTGTGTGTGTGTATTTTATTATTTTTAAAATCTGTATGCCCAGTTGATCTAGCACTATTTGTTGGTAATACCTTCCTTTTCCCAGTGCACTGCAGTGTCACTGTTACAAATCAAGTAGTTGTATATGTGAGAATCTGTTTCTGGAATCTCTGTTCTTTTCCTTTGGTCTGTTTATTCTTTTGCCAATACCACACTGTCTTAATTATTATGATGTTATGATGGGTCTTGATATCCTATAGTGTGAGTCTTCAAAAGCATTGTTTTCCAGTATTGCTTTGGTTGTTCCTTGGGATGTTTTTCCGTATAGATTTTAGAATCAGCTTGTGAATTCAGACACACACACACACACACAGTACGATTTTGATTTGATTTTTTTAAATCTACAGATCTCTTCGCAGAATATTGATATCTTATAGTATTGAATCTTCCAGTAAGGAGGCTGGCATGTTCCTACATTTATAAATAAATAAATTGTATTTTATATCCATCGTAATTTATGTCAAATAAGTAATGCTTTGAAGCTTCCCCTTTAGAGGTCAGGTCCTACATATTAGATTTATTTCCAGGTATTGGATTTTGGATGCTTTTGTAAATGATATATTTTTGAATTTTTGTTTTCTTTTTTTTAAGATTTTTATTTATTTATTTGTCAGAGAGAGAGCCTGCACAAGCAGGGGGAGTGGCAGGCAGAGGGAGAAGTAGGCTCCCTGCTGAGCAAGGAGCCCAATGTGGGACTTGATCCCAGGACTCTGGGATCATGACCTGAGCCAAAGGCAGATGCTTAACTGAGTGAGCCACCCACGCGTCCCGAATTTTTGTTTTCTATTTATTGCTGGTTTAAGAAAAGCTGACTTTTTTATGTAGTGACTTTTGTGTTTTATCATGAATAGGTGCTGAATTTTGTTAATTTTTTTTGGTTTTGTTTATGTCATGATTATATGATCTATTTACATTTTCCTAAACTACTTGTCTCTTATTCCTGAAACTATGTACAGTATCTTTGTACAGCATCTCCCTGGGAAGACTTTCCTTTCTTCTTTAGTCTTCTAAGCCTCAGGGGAGGCGCCGTCTTTGAGAGAAGTCTCCCTTCTCTCTGCCCTCTCAGCACTTTGTGTGCGTTACCCTCTATCCGTAACATGGTGGCTCTCCACATTACATTGTGAGCGTCTCAAGAGCAGGAATCTCATCCGAGGTATCTCTGTCCTCCTAAAGGTGTATTCTTTGTTCTTACACAGGTTGCATACACCGTTCTTTTCTGGTAAAAGATGTTTAGGCCTTACTCTGTGCTTCAAAAATTATGAACTGCGTAGTGCTACCAAGTAGTTTTTTCAACTATGGCTCCAAGAGGCCTTTTGCTATTTGCAGGCCCAGGTGTGACTCTCCTCTTCCTTTAATTCAAAGGCAGCTGGTGGGTGGTTACCACTTCCTTCTCTTACCACAGTTCTGTTTGGACTTCATTCTAGCCCAGGATGATTTGCCACTTTCATTTAGGTTCAGCATTGTACCTCAGTACCTGTGCAACCAAGTCACGTCACCTATAGCCACTCTTGCTCTCCAGAGGGAAAGGCTTGAGTCCTTCATCTTGTCCTACTTGGGGGAAATCACCATAGATTTTCTAACAATCTTTTTTTCCCTGTGCTTTTAGAATATATCTAGATTATGTTGACGTAACTCTTTGGGCACTTCTGTTTCCTCATCTGTAAAATACGAGGTTAAGATCAGGTAATTATCAGGTTCCTCTTAGCATGAACATTTTATGAGTTTTTTTTTTTTTTTTCCAAAGTAGGCTCCACTCAGCATGAAGCCCAACACAGAGCTTGAACTCACAATGCTGAGATCAAGAGTCAGACACTTAACCGACCAAGCCACCCAGTTATGATTCTTTATTAGGGATATGTGCACACTGGGTGTGTTCCAACACTTTGTTAATTTGGGTTGGAACTGAAAATAAACTTTCTTGTAGGTACATCTCATCCTGCTACAGTCAAGTTCTTGGGCATAACCCTGTTCAAAAAGTCATATTGCTGAAAAACTCTGTATGGGTATCTGCGAGTGGAGGGAGATAGAGAAATAGCTACTGGGAATGTTCACTGCTTTATGTGCACACTGTTTACATTATATACTGTGTGTCAGTGTTGTCTTCTAAGGTTGTGTAAAGGTTTGCTCTGATTCTCTGTCCAGCATATATAACAGGGACTGACACATGGTAGGTGCTATAAAATACCTGTTGAATGAGTGCATAAATTAATTGTTGAGCATTTTATGTGCCAGGTACTGTGCTAAGTATTCTTATATATGTATATCTTATATATGTATTCTTATATATGTATATATGTATACGTATGTACATATCTGAGATTGCTATTGTTACAAATTTAGAAAACAGGCTCAAAAAAGTTAAGCAGTTTTCCCCAAGATTACTTAGAAGCTGTCTGGCAGAAATAGGATTTGAGCTGAAATCTTTTTGTCTCTGAATTCCATTATATTAACCATACTCTTGTAATACCCACTAGTCAACATAAAATATAATGAGAAACTATAAAAATGTGTTCAGATTGGGGAAAAATAAGATACTCAGTTATTGTTTTAGTATTAACCATCAGAAATAAAAATGTCTCCATTCTTTTTAGGGGCTAGGGTGAGTTACAGTGCATACATATGTTATGTATACCAGCATACCCCCTCAACTCGTTGACGTGGGAAAAAAACAAGATGATCACCCCATAGCGATGAAATTGTAATCACATTGTATATATTATTAATAGTATGACCATTTCCCTGTCCTTAGAAATGCTTCTAAAGTATCAGCTTTAATGCCTATATAGTATCCCATTTATGATTGTATCATAATTTCATTTCTCACTGCCCTTGTCATTCATATAGGCTGTTTTCAGCCACAGAGTACTATAACAGACAT
The DNA here is from genome assembly GCF_037043125.1 of Eumetopias jubatus. Classification (NCBI taxonomy): domain Eukaryota; kingdom Metazoa; phylum Chordata; class Mammalia; order Carnivora; family Otariidae; genus Eumetopias; species Eumetopias jubatus. Next base: position 62,820,359 of record NW_028274821.1, read on the forward strand.
CTGTGTACTTGTATCTTTGCGCTTATCTCCTGTTATTCCTTTGGGCTAAATCCTAAGAAGTAGAATTACAGGATTAGGAAGAACTAGGCTTTGGGACGCCTGGGTGCCTCAGTCGTTAAGCATCTGCCTTCGGCTCAGGTCATGGTCCCAGGGTCCTGGGTTTGAGCCCCACGTCGGGCTCCCTGCTCAGCGGGAAGCCTGCTTCTCCCTCTCCCACTCCCCCTGCTTGTGTTCCCTCTCTTGCTGTGTCTCTCTCGTCAAATAAATAAAATCTTAAAAAAAAAAAAAAAAGAACTAGGCTTTAAAGGCTCTTACTATGTCTTGGCAAATTGTTTTCCAGAAAGGACTTTAAAGTTTTGAAACCAGCACGAAGTGTCTATATTCCATAGAGTAAATATCCTGAGTTGGAGTTTTGAAGATAGTATAGGGAAAGGGATGGAGCATGGAAAGGCATTTTTAATTTTTTTTGTAACTTTGAATAGATCTAATACACTCATATTTTTCTAAATTCAAAAGGTATAAATAAGTGCATAGTGAAAAGTCTCCTCCCACCCCTTTCTTCTGGGTACCCAGTTCCCTTCCTTGGAAGCCAGTGTTACTTATTTCTTTGTTTTTCCAGAGAGATACTTTGTAATATCTGTGTGTGTGCATTTTCCTTCCTTTCTTTGCTTTTTAGTGCAGATGTCACCATATCAAATACAGTGTTCTGCACTCTGCAGATTTTCACTTAATACATCTTGGGGGTCAGTCTACATTAATACATAGAAAACATCAATTTTTTTTGATATTATGGTCTTCCATTTTATACTGGTACCATAATGTTATTTTACTGGTTCTATTGATAGATGCATAGGCAAGATTAGAAACAATACAGTATAAACCCTTAGGAAATTAATAGCCACGTATGTAAGGCACTTTATGCATGTAAAGTATATCTATAGGCTACATTCCTTCTGGGTCAGAGGGTATGTTCATTTGTCATTTTGAAAGCATCAGGTTGCCTTCCATTTATATGGAGGAAGAGGTTATTCTGGATAATGGGATATCGTACATCAGATGGGCTCAAGGGAGGTACCTAAGTGAGAATTTTGGACAATTGAAAGGAGAGCATTGAGAGATGGGAAAAGGCCTTCAAAAATGAAGGCAGTACAGGATAAAAGAGAAAATTTGCTTGCTCGACCATTTGATTGAGGACCTTGGTGGTAGCGACCACCCACATACTAAAGAGATACTGCTGAGATGTTTATGCAAGAAACATACTGGATCCTTTCCTGTGTGCCAGGATCTGGGAATGCAGAGATGCATAATGTACTCATAAAATACTAACCTAGGTCCTGACCCCAGGAAGTTCGCAGTTTAATGGAGGAAATAGATGAACAAACAATTATAAAATGAGATGCACTGCCATAATCGCTGTACCTTGAAGATGTCAACTTAAGTTCAATTAGTCAAAAAATGAAAACATGAATGTTTAATATTTGATGTAACTTATAAAATAATAGAATCTTACTTTTTAAAGAATTGTAGAGGCACCTTTGGGTGGCTCAGTCAGTTAAGTGTTCGACTCTTGATCTCCACTCAGGTCTTGATTGCAGGGACGTGAGTTCAGGCCCCATGTTGGGCTCCATGCTGGGCCTCACACTGGGCTTGGAGCCTACTTAAAAAAAAAAAAAAAGAATTGTAGAATTTAGATTAACCTTTTACTTAGTGCAGGAGATCCCTACTTTACAAATTCTGACTATTGGTTATTAAGCGCCTGCTAAGTATCTCTAATGACAGAGGAGTCATAATTTTCTGTGAGGCAGTTAATTCATTGTAGGGAGGAGCTGCAGTTAAGAAATGATTTTTATGAAACAAAACTTACCGCATCTTGACATCATGATTCGATTTAATATTGGAGTAAGGTAAATTGACACTACATCTATAAAATGAGGTGGTTGTCTCCACAGCTAAGATACCTTTCAGATCGAACTTTGTTGATCTCATTCTTTGATTTTCTGACTCATATTTACATGGCAGATTGATGTTCAAGTAACACTTACTGATTACTTATTATTTGGACATTTGTGGAATTTTGTGCCCAGTTCTCCCTCTGTCTCCCCCATCACCATGGCTACAGTTAACACTCAATGCTGTTGACTCTTAAATCTGTTGTTAAACAGATTCCCCAAATCTGCTAAGCAGATCTTTATCCTGTAGTTGTGCAGTTTATTTTATTTTGAGCCTAAATGAAAGCCTTTGTATTAATTGCCCCTATTAAATCTCATCTTGCCATTTAGGCAGCCTATTCTTAGTGTGCGTTTCCCTGATACCATTTAACATTATATCAACTAATTCCATGGAGCTCAGAAGACTAGAAAATGGAAAAACAAGTGTTTGAGAATTTAGGTGTGCCCCTGGTCTTCCAAGTTGGAGTTGTATGAATCAGAATGATGCTTCTTAAGTGCTTGGACTTTCTGGAGAAAGGTCTGGATAAATCATATTTTTGTTTTGAAGCCCTAAATTTGAGAGTGCAGTGTTATCTAGACTGGACTAGAGAATTCACTTTCACATTGTACGGTCCTCGGTATTTTGACAAGCTGACTTTGACATTACTGCTGCCAGGTAACCTAAAGGGGTGCAGTTGAGAGCTTTGAAGAACAAAACTCAGTTGGTGGTCAGGGTTTTAGCCTTGTTTACAGAGATTTGCAGCATATTTAAAAAAGAGGAAGAGAACATACATATGCTTTCCCCAGAGCGGGAACAGGGAGAAGAGGACAAGTCTCCTTGAGAGAGGGTGTGGCATTGGGAGAAGCGGCAAGAGGGCAAGGCAGAACTGGAGTAGAGACACAGACTACATTGTAATGGGGTTGCGGGTAGTACCTGAAAGATTTGTTACAACTTCTAACTTTTGCCTTCATCTTTGCCAACAGTGGTATGAGCTTCTGTTTTTAACAGTAGCTAAGCAGACTGAATAAAAGGCATTGTGCATGTCCTTCACCTGCCCGTTGGTGGTTGGTGCTTGGTGCATGTTTATAATATTTGGAAATACTCTCACTATGTAGTAAAGTGTAATTGTGCTATAATGAGAAGGGGAAGGAAAAGAAGGGTCATGACCAGCGAAGTCAGAGTAGTGAAAAGATTGGAATTCAGTCTCTGGTGAGAGAAATCTTCATCCCTCTGTTCCTTTTTAACTGCTGAGCTGTCTCAGCAAGAAAGAACCTAGGAGTTCTTGCAGGGGCCTTTTAATCACATATACCACTATTAGAGGAATAATGTTGTATTTGGTTTTAAACGTGTTGACTTTTCACTAAAAGCCAAGCAGAGCATTTCTTGGAAGGCAGTTAAAATATGAGTCTGGAGCACAAGTGTAAAGTCAAGAAGTGCAGAGATGTGGATCTGAGATGTGGCAAAGGGCTGACTGTGGACGTAAGTTAGGGAAGTGTGATGTCATGTAAACTAATAAAGAAAGATGTGTCAGTGTGTCTCATATCCTAAAGAATTTTAGAAAAGAACATTGTGAATTCACTAGTGAATTTTATCAGATGTTTCAGTCAAGTTCTTGATAGAGGGGAAGAAGGATCGAGACACCAAATAAGAAGCATTGAAAAAGAGTATTGAAGTATATACATAAAAAGGGGGATAAGTTTTATGGACACTATCACTCTTGGCCAGGCAAAACAAGGTTTCTGGTACTAGTTTTTATTTAATCAACGGAAGTTATAGATGTCTTTTCTGTATACTCTTCACAGGCTGTCTACTTTTCCATTTGTGTAGCCAGATATATAGGCTTGTGAATCAACCCTTGGTGGCCTAGCATTAGGTAGAATAGGGTTTTGATGTGTGACCTCCAGACACACTGAAATGAGGCAATGATGGAAATTTCCTTTATAGTTGGGAAGAAGAGCCAGAATCTCAACTTGGGATATATCACCATCACTGAAGATGATAACCTCAGGGATCCTGCTGTCTCTCAGTTACTGTTGTCACTTTCTTTGATCACAGCTAGATGTTTGGTTTCTGACAGTCTTTCAAATCACACCAACATCTTCAAATTTTTGAAAATTCTGATTTATTCTGCAATCTTTGGAAATTTCTATTGCTAGTAATTATATTTCCTGGCACAGGATTGACAGTTTTCTGTAAATACAGCTGCTTTTCATTGTAGTGCTGAGCCATGGTGAAATCTTCATGAAGACTTTAATAGGGGTTAAGGTTAAGTTAAATTTTAGTTTCAGGAGAGCTACCAATGCAGATGAGTAAAGTGGTGATTAAATGAATAATCCCTTCCTTACATGCCCAAGTTTGCACATGCAGAGGTTGCAACAACTGTATCATGTCTTAACTTTCTGTCCCAAAGCAGGAGTTTTCTTTTTACCTTGATTGTAATGCAGATGCAGATTTCAGAAGTTATAAAGTGTGGGAAAATGTGCATTTTAGAATGGAAGAAGCTGTGGCTGCTGGTAGATATTAGGGCACAGAAGCAAAAGGTGGCCAAGGTAGAAGAAAGGTCCTGAACAGGGAGTTTGATTCTTATCTTTACTGTCGGGCAGGAGAGTCAAACTCAAAAGAGGTCCAAACAGGAAGCCGTACTATTGAACCACTGGGGAGTCTTGAAAGGTTTGAGTTACTTCACATATGGATACCAACACAGAAACATACAGATGCCAAAACCATCACGTTTGTGATGATAATGTAGTTGGTTACCAGCACAGAAACTATACAGATGCCAAAACCATCACGTTTGTGATGATAATGTAGTGGGAATTCACATTGACCTGTATTATGGGTAGAATATTGTTTATAAATTATTTTGATACTCTTAAGTTTTGTTTTTTATTAATAAAATGATAGGTTTTTTTATTAATAAAATGATAGAACTGAATTAAAATGAGATAACCTTTGAGGTTTCCTGTGGCCCTGTCTGTCTAGGATTGTGGAGTGGAATTTTACACATTGCTTTTGGGAAGATGTGTTCCTCTAGTGGCCTACAAATAATATCTGTGTTTGGAACAATGCCATTGATTATATTTGATAATTCTGTATTGTCACATGTGATTTATATTAGTAGTTTCAAAATGTGCTAATGTACAGTATCTCATTTGACAATCTCATTGAGATGAAGAAATAGGTCCGGAAGGTATTATGTTCATTTTGTTGATAAAATGAAACCATTATGATTAGTATCTTGAATAGTTATTTAAATTTGATGGTTTCATTAACACTTGGGATAATAGCCACCAAAGATGAAATCCTGCCACTGAGAAAAGAAAACCCTGTCAGGACAACTTTCTCACCTTCAACTATTGATCAGATTTACATATTCTCCAAGTTCTGACTTGGATGTCCTGTGAAGCTTTTCTTGCCTTCCCTTCTACCTTGGCAGAGTTGAGGCACTTTGATCATTCTCTTCCAGACTCTGGGTTTTAATGATCTGTTTAATGCCTTACTCTTCCACTCTGGTCAACTCCTTCAGTCCAGCTTGTCTTACTCATCCCTCCACGCCACAGCCTGTGCAGCATCTGCATATGGGTGTGCTTAATGAAAAATGGCATAATTAAATGAAAGAGTCAAGTTGACGAGGCTGATGTTAAAGGATGCTGTGGGGTGGGGTGTGAAACTTGGGCTGTGGGGTGGGAAGAAGACATCATTGTATACCTTGGTTAGGGAGAAATTTTGCCCTGTACATGCATTTAAAAATCAACAGAAACAACAACCTAATTAAGAAAGGGAGATAACTAGGGGTCAGATCTATCTATTAATAAAATAAATTTGAATTTAAAAAAATGGGAATTAAAGTTCATGAATGCATGGGAATTTTTAAATTGTCTTATTTTTTCCCTAAACTATATTACTGCATCTCATACATTTAACAGCAATCTTGTATTCAGTTTCAACTCTGATTTAAAGTGGTAAAACAGAATTTTAAAATTCCCTCAAGAAATAAACCCTTACCTGGTTAAGCTTTATGTTAAGTAATGTTTATATTTGTCCAGTGACCCGTTCTTACTGAAAGACTCTTGTTAAGAGAAGCCCTTTAGCCCTGACTTTCTCAAACTTGCCTTAAGCAATGACTCCTTTGAAAGGAAACATAGGGAATGTATTTTTCATGTTACTTAAATTGTGTAGTTATGAAACTAGATATACAATTTTTGTTTTTGGCTCGTTTACAACTATAAACCAAGCCTGCAAATTAAATACAAAGACAACTACAAAACTAACAAATTTCAAATTAATACAATTATTCAGTGGGACGGATGATGTTTAAGTTTCACAGTAGGAAAAAAATAGCCTTACGTCTCATTCCATTTTATATTTGTTTCTGTATTTTAACTTCAGTGATACTAAAAGCTCTAAGTACCCATCTCCATAAGTAATGTTGTACAAGGTGCTATTAATGACTTCAAGCTTTGTTTGCATGTTCGGGATAGTCAGACCTCGTATCTAACCGAAACACTTGCCAGCAAGCATTCCTCAGATACCAATTTCCGAAGGCAGATGCCTAACGACTGAGCCACCCAGGCGCCCCCCTCAAATACCGATTTTAATGAGATGTCAGCTGTGGTGTTCATTTGAAGATGAGGTTAACGTTCTGTCATTACTGAAGTCTTTATTAAATGGTTCTCTACGCTACCTCATGCTGGAAGTGAGAATGGAAAAATGTCTTTGGATACTTCCAACCACATTTACTTCTAATGAACTTTTGCAATTGTACTACAAAGACAGGATCCATGTAATACTTGTATCATTTATATGGTATTAACTGTTAAGACTATTGGCTTTGGATATACCATGCCTGTCTTGTCATATGCTCTGATGATTCTAGTTTCCTGTATTTTTCACTGTTGGTTACAGTTACTGTGAGAGCTTTGCTTGTACAGTGTGCCCTCAGGACATTTGGCCTGAAGGAGATTTTAACACAACTGAAGAAGCATCAGTGAAAGCCTTCTGACAGTACTTGTTTAGATTGTGGGTACTTATGGTTGAGCATTTTTATCATTAATTTTAGATTATCTTTTAAATGAAAACATTAACAAAATTTTGTACACAATTCTTAGATTCCCCTTCTCCAAACATACTTCTAACCTCCTGTTTGGGAAACACTGTTTTAGCATATATTTTTATGATCACTAAGAGTCCAGGATTCAATGGTGGGAAAATAAATTTTAAAAAAACTTGGCCCTTCTTAGTGTAATGAGAGACATTTTAACAGCAAACTATATATAGATTTGTTCTATCTTAAAGGTATACAGAGAGGACTATGGGAACATATTATAAGGACCTGCCAACTTATCTTAAGAGTAGGGGAGAGTTTAGAGCCTATCATGGAAAAGATCTTGTTTGAATAGGGTCTTAAAGGATGAGAGGTGGTTTAAACTAGGCAGAGAGAATATGTGTAAAGACCGTGGTCATGAAAGACATGATTGTTATAATGGTGAGGAGCATGTGGGCCCTAGATTGAATTTGTAATGTGAGTGGTAAGTTGAACCCCAAACGTAAAAGTCTTGTTAGACCAAGTGTTTAGGTCTCATTTCATATATAGGTCTCATTCCATATATGTTCAGGGAGAAGATGAAGATCTTAGAACTGAGAGAGTATTCATAGCAGTATTTTTTTAAATATAGCAATTACCATATTGGATTATGGTGTTCTCTTTCTGTAGGCCTTGGAGCCCTTCAGGGCTGTGACCATGAATTATCAATCTTTGTACACTAAGCTTTTGGTACAGTAACTGATAAAGCTAATGGTTAGAAAATATTGGTTGAGTGACTGACCTTGAGTAAAGGGGATTCAGGAGAGAATGATGATAATCTCCTATAGTGGTGGTTTTAATTTGTGGGTGGTAGACCCCTTTGTGATTCTCTTGAAAGCTATGAACCTCCAAAATGGAAATACGTACAACATTTGACAGTTTCATGGCATTCATGTATCCCTGAAACCAGTCCATGGGTTTCTTATTCAGAATTCCTCCTTAGGAAATTGAACCTATAATCACCTCTATACCTCACCATGAATAACCACCATCTCTTTTATTAATCTTTAAATGTTAATATGATTTCACTCATGTGGAATTTAACAAACAAAACAGATGAACATAGGGGAAGGGAAGGAAAAATAAAATAAGATGAAAACAGGGAGGCAAACCACAAGAGACTCTTAACTCTGGAAAAAAAAGCTGAGGGTTGCTAGAGGGAAGGTGGGTGGGGGGACTGGGTAATTGAGTGATGGGCATTAAGGAGGACACTTGATGTAATGAGCACTGGGTGTTATTGCAACTGATGAATCACTAAATTGTACCTCTGAAACTAATAGACTATATGTTAACTAAATTGAATTTAAATAACAAATTTTTAAAAATAAAAAAATAATTTTTAAATGTTAGACTATGATTGTGTCTCTTTAAATACTCTTTGAGTTCTTATGTTTGGGAGGAGTTAATTCAAATAGTTGAACCATCTCAGAAGAAAGAATTTTTATAATGATTAAGGTAAAACTTTGCTGGTCTGTAAAGGTAATAAACAAGTATATTAATTAAGCCAGCAACCAAAAAGCACTTGCTTGAGGGGATCCTGACATTCCAGGTTTGGGTTTAGCAAGTGAGTCGACGTCCCCAAGACCATCCTCGGGCTGTGAGTGATTTGCTAGAAGGACTCATAGGACTCAGAAAAGCTGTTGTACTCATGGTTATTGCTTACTGCAGTGGGAAAGATACGTATTAAATCATCAAAAGGAAAAGGCACATGGGACAAATCCCAGGAGAAACCAGATGCCAGCTTCCAGGTGTCCTCGGCTAGTGCAGTAGTACAGGTGCATGCCATATAGCTCAGCAATGGTATGACAGCACGTGCACAGTGTTGCCAGCCTAGGAAGTTCAGCAGAGCCTTGGTGTCCGGGGTTTTTACTGGGGCTCAGTCACACAGGCTTGTAGCATTCTTATCAGGGAGAATATTTTAAGGGCTCAGAGCTCATTTCCTAGGGATTGGCCAGGGGCCAGGCCTGAAGACAGGCCTTTCTTGGGAATGTGCAGGGTTTGAGCAACTCAAGTTGGCCCGCAAGTTAGCTGTGCAGAGTTAGCTTTCTTCTGGCCTGCCTGCCTAGCTATTCTTTTTCTAGATATACAGTTTCTGTGGACCTCCTTGGCCTCACCATAAGTAGCCATTCTACATACTGCATACCTGGACTGTAACTTTTTCCTCTCCAACAAGTAATTGGCAAGTTTTTTGGACTTAAGGACATATCTGTGTTTTGCAGTTTCATGAGTTTGTAGTGAAATATAAGTATCCATTCTGTCATTCACTTAACAAAAATCATTTTTGAATGCTGGTATTGTACTAGGCCTAGTGTTAAATATGGATTTAAGAAATGATTACTATGGATCTCTGCCCTCAATGAGCTTATGGTTTCGTAGGGAAGAGGAAAAATTAGCAATCTGGTAAGCAGTGTGTGCTTTGGGCAGCATTTAACCTCATTGCAGAGCATGGTAGAGGGTGTGTGTGTCTGTGTATATGGGAAGGTATTGGTAATTAGGGGAAGACTTCCCTAAAGGAGTCACCTCTCGAGTTGAGCCAGAAAGACCAAAAGATAGAAGTGGGCATGGAGCTAGTGTTTCTCCAGTCTATGGTTGGGTGTGTGATTGGAGCATTTATGTATTACTGGTGCAGTCTCCTTGGCTTACTGAGCAAGTACACTAATCCTAGCTAGAAGATATATGTCTTTCTTAGGGTTTGCATAAGAGGAAAGAGTGTCTGGCTTAATACAAATCTATTTCCATTTCATTCCATTGCCATAAATCCACCCAAATGACATTTCCAATCTACCATGAGTAGGTAGAAGTATTTTCACACATTGCTTCCCAATGGGGGACTATGTGAATATATAGCTTTGAGCTGTTAAGAATAACAATTAAAAATTTAAATGTACTGTGTTTCAAATGGGAGGGCAAATGCTTGCCTTAACTTAATGAAATTACTTGTAAGAATTTGTCTATACTTGGAAGCAAAAAAGTTTTCGAAAAAAACGTGGGTCCAGATTTTATCATATTTGGCTCCTACGTATGTGTGGTTCTCAACAGATTTTGGAACTTCTGAGAGTAGTTAGAGTTTTGTTTTTTGAACAGTGTGAAGAAATTGTATGATTATAATAGGATCAGGAATGTATTATTTTAGTGAATATGGGATAATTTCAAATTGTTAACCTGGAGAATTTTTCTAATAGAATCTTGTTCTCTTTTTCCAGCATTACAGTGTTTCTGCCACCTTTGTACAAAAGACAATTTTACTTGTGTGACAGATGGGCTCTGCTTTGTCTCTGTCACAGAGACCACAGACAAAGTTATACACAATAGCATGTGTATAGCTGAAATTGACCTAATTCCTCGAGACAGACCATTTGTATGTGCACCGTCTTCAAAAACTGGGTCTGTTACTACAACCTATTGCTGCAACCAGGACCACTGCAATAAAATAGAACTCCCAACTGTTGGTAAGTTGTTGTATAAGATTTTGTTTTTTAATACTACAAGAAAAGCTGATTCTGAATATGGTTTTAGAACGGGAAGGGATCTTAGAACTTCGTCTACCCTAGCTCATTCAGTTCCCAGGCAAGAAGGAACCTGTCCATAGTTGTAGAGTTACAGGAGTAGCCAAGATCCTGACTTCTGGGTATGTGTTGTTTGACAACGTGGTTCCAATAATAGACTTTCTCTGAGGTCTGCTAGGCCTAAAGTCTAGCCTCTTTAAAGGGGAATTCTGACAAAGCTGCCATAGCAGTATGTCCTCAGGGGGTCCCTACTTTGTCCTCCGAGTGGATTTCTTTTCCTTATATAATGCTCCAGCCTTTTAAAGCAATTGATAATGGGCAGGAGTTGAGAGCAGCACTAAACAGCCCAGATGCCTTCATTTTGTAATGTAACCTTGCTTTATGATCTTTATGTATAAATCATTATATGTGATTTCTAGGTTTCGGTCCGTCGCCATAGTTTACATTTTACAATGTCCTGGCAGAGCCAGGAATTTGAAGGCTTTATACACTCTTAGGATTAGTTTAATTTTCAGGTTCTGGTTTAAGATGTTAGTCTGAGCACATGTATTTAACTCCTCCATCACCTTCCTCAAATCCCAAATTTCTGCTGTCATAATCAAAGGAATATAAAAATGCGGGAAATCTGTATTCATGCCAGCCACATTGATGGAAGAACACCAACCTCATGCCTGTGCTTGTGAGAAACTTCTGTAATTTGTAGTGCAGATAACTTCAGACTAGTGAAGTTTGACTACCCATATGAAAAGAAGTAAGTGAAAGGACCTCTTACAAAATCCCACCAAACCTTAACCTGAGGGGTTTGGGGTGAGAAGGTTACAGGAGCAAACGCTCATTCTCCTTTAGGAAGAAGCACCTGGTTTCATTGCTCAGGGAGGCAGACTAGAGTGCTCACTCCCCACTCACAGTTCATCCAGGCATCATGCTAACTGAAGTAGGAAGCACTGCCGTGGTTGAGCAGAAAAGGGCCAGTCCTGCAGGCTACAGAGGGAGGCAGTCCTCCTCTTCATTCAAGTGATAACAGCAAAGTAAAACCAGATCTTCAGCATTATAGGGAAGCTTCCCCATGGCAAGTTTCAAATGACTAATTTTTCTGACTTCTATTTAGGGTATCTGCAATTCTAATATGACAAGGAAAATTATAATTCCGGAATTCCCCATTTCCATTGTTTGGGCTTGAAATATCTAAATGAAGGCTTATAAAGCCTTGTGAAGCACTTACTTCATTTCTAATGCTAAACATACATAAATCCCTCATTCCCAGGTCTCTGTTAAGCAAACAGCCAAAAAATTACCAAATGAAAAGATTCAGTGGTTCAAAAGAAGTGAACTGAACTGGGTAAATCAGAGTAGGTGTCATCCTATGAAAAAGACTTAACCTCGGAAGAACTTTCAGACAGTCCAAAGTCCATTTTCAGTTAAAGATCACTTTTAGATGAAAAGCTCAGTTGGGCGCCTGGGTGGCTCAGTCGTTAAGCATCTGCCTTCGGCTCAGGTCATGATCCCAGGGTCCTGGGATCGAGTCCCAGATCAGGCTCCCTGCTCAGCGGGAAGCCTGCTTCTCCCTCTCCCACTCCCCCTGCTTGTGTTTCTGCTCTCGCGTGCGCGCGCGCTCTCTCTCTCTGTCAAAATTAGTAAATAAAATCTTAAAAAAAAAAAAGAAAAGCTCAATTGATGAATTATTTTTAAAAATGTAATATTGAAAGTGAGTAGTAGACTGGAGACTAATATTTTAGAGCCTAGTGTGAGACAAGCTTAAGGCAAGACAAGCTTGAGAAATTGTGTTACAATTCAGGGAGAAAAAGACAGTGAGCAAATTAAGAGATGTAGAGGATAAATCTAGGTGATCCAGTATGCTTACTACAGAAATTCCAGAAAATGACATACAAGCAGACAGAAAAGAATGTGCTACCAAAATTAATGAAATTAATGAAAAAATACTTAACCAAATACATATAATAAAAAAGTGTCAGTTTCAAGAATAAAGAAAAAAATTGTTTATGCATTCAGCCCAAGGTAACACTGCTTACCTCTAAAAGAGAAAAAGTTCAGATTTTCTTCTTTTTTTAAATACCAAAAGGCGGTGGAACATCGTATATTAATTGTTACCCCAAATTCTTTAGATCAGTCAAGATTTTCCATATATAAAAGCATTAGCCATCTTTAGATAATTACATATTCAGTGTATAAGGACCCATGTACTCGAAATTACTAGAATTAGGATTCTATCATAAGAAATCCAAATAAAGATCTCAAGAATGGGAAAGTTACTTCCTTAGATGAAGGCTGAAGAGCAGAGGAAGAGTAAGTGGATGTTGACTGAGCTGGTGATCATGAAAGGGGGGCCAGTGGGCGAAGACTGGATGATTCACTTGTTCTGGATTTGAGCCTTTATGAGCTTCTGGAATGAGGTTCTCTGACTAATGGGAGTAGTGGCCAAGTATAGGAAATGTGGAGGATTAGGAAATTGTGGTTGCCACCTTCAGTGTATTTGCTATTGTTGATGTTTATTTCATTTGAGGCCCTTTTTCAGGAAAGCCATCATCTGGCCTTGGTCCCGTCGAACTGGCAGCTGTCATTGCTGGACCAGTCTGCTTTGTCTGCATCTCACTCATGTTGATGGTTTATATCTGCCATAACCGTACTGTCATTCACCATCGCGTGCCAAATGAAGAGGATCCTTCCTTAGATCGCCCTTTTATTTCAGAGGGCACTACATTAAAAGATTTAATTTATGATATGACGACATCAGGTTCTGGATCAGGTAATGGAATTATTTTTTCTTTTTCCTAAGAAATCTTTTAAAAGTTAACTGGATTATTTATTTTATTAGTTGGCTAAGCCAGTTTGGCTTAGTGTGTTTTAAAACTTGGGGTAGTGTGAATACAGATTCCAACTTTAAGCCCAATAAAGATCTGACTGTGACTAGTTTAGCATAGACAAATTAGAATGTATTTTACTGTTGAAATAAGTAAGTCAGCTTCATGTTTGTATAAATTTCAAAGCTTTCTCACCTTCTTACGACTCCATGAGATAGAGAGAATAAGGATAATTATTTTCTTATGGGTGAGGCTGAAGTTCATGGACACTCAAATGATCTGCGGCTACCCATTCTATTCAGGACTGTTTAGCAGCTTTAGTTTTATATTTGAAAGCAAGCATGACAGAAAATGTGTTTGGAATTGTGAAGGTTTTTTGCTTTTTTAACATACGAAATTGCTGTCTTTAGCTCAGACCTAGTTTTTTATTAAACTAATGATGATTTTCTCACTTTAGAAAAATGTCTAACCACCTTATTATTTAATCTAGCTTTATGGATTCATGGCCTCTGTGATGTTTGCTTTTCTCAGTTCCATTTGCTGATTCTTGTGGTTTCAGAAATAGACTGGTTAATTGCCAGAATCATACCTTGAAGTGGATTTTGGTATAGCAGTGCTTCATGTTTAAACTGAAAGGGATTTATTTTTTCACTTGCATGTGCTTTGAAAGGACACTAAGAAAGAAAGACCCCTGTCCTCTACAATATTGTAATTTGACACTGGGCCAGGAATCAAGAGATCTAGATTCCAGTGCAAATTTTGTCATTGGTTGGCTCTGACCTTGGTTAAACTGTTTTTCTTCTTTTGGGCTTCTGTTTCCTCATCACAAATATGGAACAGATCCTGAGATATACTGTCTTTTGGAAAATATAAATCAACTTCAAAGAAAGCCTAGGTTTATGGATAAAATGAAGATTTGAAAATATACATAATGGTGGCGCCTGGGTGGCTCCGTTGTTAAGCGTCTGCCTTCGGCTCAGGTCATGATCCCGGGGTCCTGGGATCAAGCCCCGCATCGGGCACCCTGCTCCTCGGGAAGCCTGCTTCTCCCTCTCCCACTCCCCCTGCTTGTGTTCCCTCTCTCGCTGTGTCTCTGTCAAATAAATAAAATCTTAAAAAAAAAGAAAAAATATACCCAATGAAAATTTCACTAATTTTATAATTGAGTTACTAAATGAACATTAAAGCAGAAGTTGTGACTGGAGGAAGAATATGACTGAAGCATGAAATCACATCTGATACTACAGAAAGTTCACACAATGACAAATGTCTGTTTAAGGAAATGAATATATATTGATTTATATGCATATCTGTTGAGTCATATAAGTATGAAGAAACTGACTTCTTGGCCTGAAGTCGTCTGTTGACTTTGGCCATGTATATTCAGTAAGTGACTTCGATCCATGACACTAGGACACATACAGGCTTGCACTGGAACCCAGGTCTTTCAAGGCAGCCTTTAAGGATCCCTGAGACCATTGTGAGCAGGGAGGCAGCTAGAGGTTGGATTGAGATGGAACAGCCTTGGCACTGAAGATGTGACCGTCTTTGGGCTGGAGTGGTAGAGGAGTGGAGAGAGCTTGTTTTAGGGCTTCCCCAGGGTTTCCAGTTGATTCTGAGTTAGTCCAAAGGGTTCCCAAAGGAGATCAGGCTCATTCTAGAAGTCATCCTAGATCAAAAAAACTGTGATAAGCAAAGACCAAAGTCACAGAAAATCAGGGTGACTACAGATCATTTGGAATTAAACCCTTGTTGCCAAACTTTACACCCAGGGAAATCACAGCTGCTCATGCCACTTGGCACAGTAGCACTCTATCATGCCTCCAGGGGAATAAACCTACCTAAAGGATTAGAAGAAATTGCTGTCTGGAAGGCGGCAGAGTTCTGAATAAGAATACATTTATTTACTTTTTAAGATACAGACATGAAGTCCAGAATGAAATCACTCTTTTTCCATTTTATCTGTATTTTTAGATACATCAGGAACCACAGCTCTGTTGTCTGAAAGCTTCTCTCTCTCTTTTTATGCCTTACCCTGCAAAAACTTGTCTACGTTGTTTGCTAGCTCTGTGGCTTCGGGCAGTTAGCTGATGTCTCATGCCCAAGTTATTTTATCTTTAAAACGAAAGTAAAGAACCCTGCCCTGTGCACGTCATTGGATTGTTGTGAGGTTCAAGTGAGACAAGATGTTTTGATAAATTGTAGTTCTGTCCAAATGACAGGTGTTACTCTTATTGGAAAGATATTTGGAAGAAAAATCTGACATATGGTATCAATTTGCTGCATTGTACCAAAAAAACTTCGTTGAAGATCGCGATCTTCCTGTCATAGTTCATTACGTGCTGAATGGCCTCCAAATTTATTGAGACAGAAGCTATCTTATGTTGAATGATAGCAGAAAATGCCACCTGTTTCCCTTCTAGTCATTATAAAGCCTTAATGCTGTCTCATGCGTGGGACTCATGACTGTAAGTAAAATGTCTTTATGTAATACCCTTTTGTTCTTTCGCTTATTGAGAAAAGGTAAAACTAAACATTTCATGTTATGAACTCATATACTTATTATTTAGTATCATGACGATAGTGGAGGAAAGGCCTGGTCTCTATTTCTCAAAGACTGTATCTTTAACTTGGACACTGTGGGCAGCTCTATGCCTGAAGCTAACCTAATCCCTGTTGCATTAATTCGAATCACAGGTTGTGAGTGTGCCCTTATTTAAGCTGTCATTAGATTGTAAAGTGTGTGTGTACATGTGCACATGTGCCAGTTTTTGAAAGAGTGTGAATCTCTTAGGCCACTGTCTATTATGTCTTGTTCATGCTTATAATCTCTTACAATGTACGCAGGTTGTTCAGGTCTTATTTCTATTGTTCACTGCATGCGAAACTGCTCAGACCCTGTTTCCCTATTGAAGTTTTTCTCTCAAGCAGTTCTAAGGATACAGAAGAGGAAAGCAGAGAACATAGAGATTTGAATTAGCCCTATTTATTTTTCTCTTTAGAAGAAAATTACTACTTTTTAAAAATGCTCATGTATTCATGTGTATGGTGACTAAATATAGATAATATGATGAATCTAGATTTGGCTTTGAATTTTAGTTTGGGATCTAGAATCCAGTGATAATGGGGAGACAAAAATTTTCTTTGTCCTGGTAGCCTTTCTTGACCATATCATTTACATGGGACCTGAATGTGTTAGACATTTTCAGACTTCCCATTTGTAATTCCCCTTTCTTCTGTACTCCTTGCCTTTCTAACTTCCAGAGTAGCCTCCTGAAGTTAACTCTTAAGTGTACTTTAAATCTTGAAGTATATCATATGACCCCATTCAAAGGCTGAAAGAAAATTTTATAAATTAGTATCTATACTAAACAACACAATTAAGGTTCCTAGTGCGTAAATTGCTTGTCTTGAAATGGTTTCTGTGATAATTTTTACTGATTTATTAAAATCAGTATGGATTGTACATACTGATTTTATGTTTCTTGTGTTCACAGTTTTCTCCTCATTCATGAACCTTTTCAGAAATTTTTAATAGTTCCTGTTTCATCCACAGCTCTCATTGGTCATCTTTTTTTTTTTTTTAAGGATTTTATTTATTTGACAGAGTGAGAGAGCACAAGCTGGGGGAGTGGCAGGCAGAGGGAGAGGGAGAAGCAAGCTTCCCACTGAGCAAGGAGCCCGATGCAGGACTAGATCCCAGGACCCTGGGATCATGACCTGAGCTGAAGGCAGACACTTAACCAACTGAGCCACCCAGGTGCCCCTCTCATTGGTCATCTTGAGCTCAGCATTCAGTACTCTTCATACTCTGATGACAGCTTCCCTTCTCTTCCACTGCTTTACCACACACATTGCCTTCTGTTTAAATGAGCTGGTTCCGTAAACAATCATTCATTTTCCTCTTCTACCTTTGCTTTAATATTCCTCCTGCCTGAAAATCTTATTTCCTCTTCTCCTGTGGTGCTATCCCTTCTGTAAAGGACAGTCAGATTCAATTTACTTTATAAAGCCTACCTGGACTCTCTAGGCAGGAGTTTCTAGATTCTTTTATTATATTTTTTATCCTATTTTCATTTTATTATGAATTACTATTTTTGCAAATGTAGTCTGCTGCTCCTTAGTGAGATTGTTAAGTTCCTTAAAGACAGAGCTTTTGGAGTTCTTCTGTCACTCTTTAATGCTTATTTTTATCTTTAGGTTTACCACTGCTCGTTCAGAGAACAATTGCAAGAACTATTGTGTTACAAGAAAGTATTGGCAAAGGTCGATTTGGAGAAGTTTGGCGAGGAAAGTGGAGAGGAGAAGAAGTTGCTGTTAAAATATTCTCCTCTAGAGAAGAGCGCTCATGGTTCCGTGAGGCAGAGATTTATCAGACCGTAATGCTACGTCATGAAAACATCTTGGGATTTATAGCAGCAGACAATAAAGGTCAGTAACATCTGCTTCTCCTTTGAGTATAATGAAACCTACTTGAGCCTTTCTACAAATACGGCTACTAAACATTGTCAGATTTGATGAGAGATAAATGTTTGTCGTACAGATTAGACCCATTAAGTCAAAAAGAATATATTAGAAACCTTTACAAACAGGCACTTCTTCTTTTTTTTTTTTTTTAGAGATTTTTTATTTATTTGGCAGTGAGAGAGAGCACAAGCAGGGGCAGTGGCAGGCAGAGGGAGAGGGTGAGGGAGAAGCAGGCTCCCCACTGAGCAGGGAGCCTGTTGCGAGGCTCAGTCCCAGGACCCTGGGATCGTGACCCGAGCCGAAGGCAGTCGCTCAACCAACTGAGCCACCCAGGCGCCCTCGCTTCCCATTTTCTTCAACGATATTTATTTCTTCAGAATATTGTTTAATGATTTTCTCTTTTGCTTTTCTGTATTTTCAGATTTATTCTCAGTATGCATTTATTGGGGTTTTTTTTTTTAGTTTATTTCTAGAAAATTTCCAATATATAGAAAAGTGGAGCGAGTAGAGTATAAAGAAACCTGTCACCCAGCTTCAACAGTGATTATTAGCTCATTGCCAATCATATTTGATCTGATTCTGCCTACTCTGCCTCTGTCTGAATTATTTGAAGCCAAAGATATGATAATATATCTTTTTATCCATAAACCCCTTTCTTTTGTATCTTTAGATTAAGGAATCTTAATGCAGCGTGACCAAACTCGTTTTCAATTTTTATTTTATTTTTTTTAAAGATTTTGTTTGTTTATTCATGAAAGACAGAGAGAGAGAGAGAGAGAGAGAGAGAGGCAGAGGGAGAAACAGGCTCCCAAGGAGCAGGGAGCCCGACGCGGGACTCGATCCCAGGACTCTGGGATCATGACCCGAGCCGAAGGCAGACGCTTAACCATCTGAGCCACCCAGGCGCCCACCTGTTGTCAATTTTTAAAATGTCATCAGTATCCAGTCAGTTTCACATTTCTGCAGTTGTGTCTTCTTTTTTTTTTAAACAATTGGTTACTCACTTTAGGATATGAAGTCCACACATGGCATTTGGTTGATATTTATCTTAAATCCCTTAAAATTGCTTTGTTTCTCTTGTTTTTCTTCTTGCAGTTTCTTGAAGAAACTGGATTATTTGTCCTGTAGGGCTTATCACATTCTGGATTGTGTTGATTGAATTTCCGTAGTATCTCTGAACTTTGTCCTTGTATTTAAAAACTGATAGTTAGGATGAGAGACTAAGTCTGAGTAATTGGATTGGTTTCCTGAAAATACTGTATGCCTTCCTATATATTGTATACTTTGTATTATATACTTGTATACAACATACTGTGTATTGTATATTATATATTGATATATATATCACATTAAGAGCCATCTAATATTTGATTATCTAGCTCTTTCTTTAAAGATTTTATTTGTTTATTTTAGAGAGAGAGAGAGAAAGCGCACAAGCGGGGGGAGGAGCAGATGGTGAGGGAGAGAGAGGGGGAAAGGGAAAGAATCTCAAGCAGACTCCCCGCTGAACTCAGAGCCCCACCTGGGGCTTGATCTCAGAACCCTGAGATCATGACCTGAGCCAAAAACGAAGGGTTGGATGCTTAACCGACTGAACCACCCAGGCGCCCCTTGATTATCTCTTTTTTGTGACTTAGGGCAGTGATGGATGTCATGGCTGTAGGCAGTGATTTATCAGTGGCTACTACCAATTCAGTATTACTTAATGTAAAAAGAAGACAAACAAAAGCAGTGATCATAGTTTGACCAAGTCCTTAGTTTTCATTTTCTTCTGCCTTTGGCACCATTTAGCGTCCCCTCTAACTTTTAAAACAACCTTACAAACAATGTTCTGTGACTCTAGATTTTCTGTTTATTTCTTATTTCTTAGTAGTTGTGTTTGTTTTCTAAAACTCTTTTTACTGATTTGTATGAAGGCTCTAAGTCTACAAACAGTAATTGCTCCCTTGAAGGACTTAGCCACATGCATAGTTTCAAACTCAGCTGTGGTGGTTGCTTTTAAATCTGTCGTTTGGGGCTCAAACCTGACCCAGGCCCAACATGTTTTAGACATACTCCAAGTTGCAAACACCCTGGCGCAAAATGCCCTTGCCTTTGTGCCCTGAACTTTCTTTTCCCATTTGCTCAGGCAGCAGCCAAGCTAAGCTGGTGCTGTCATCTGGTGGTCACCATGGGAACTGGCTCACCCTCTTGGATCTTCCTTACTCTCTCTGTCAGGGTTAATGGACTTTGCCCAGAATCTAGCCCATCCACTCTATTTCCCTTCTCCTTTATCTTTATCTTCCTGATATAGTTAATTCCACCTCAGACAACCCTTTATATTACACGGCCTCTTACATATCCTTCTTCTGCTTCTCTTGTTAATTACCTCAGAAAATCTCCCTTTCTTCCATCTGCCTGTGTTCCTCTTAATTTGTCAGCCTTTCAGAATTCAGTCATGATTAATAAGCATGCAGATAAAAATAGTGATGCATTTCTATCAGGGAAAAGAAAAGGTACAAGTTTGAATAGAATCAATTTATAAAGTTTATGAAGAGTAAGCTTTGTTTATATATAAAGTTTGTAAAGAACTAGTGTCGTGAGTATCTAAATTGTTTTGAAAGTACCCAGAAATCCCCTCCCGAATCTTCTGAAAATACCTTTCTTAATCTCATCTAATCAGAGTTGCTTTCCTTCAAGTACAGCTTTCAAAATTATAGAATCTATTTTATGTCAGTTGGGGTGGGGTTTTGTTTGTTTGTTTGTTTTTTACAACCAATAGGGAAGGAGACAGCCCATTTTAAATTCTTATGACCCATGCATTCCATGAAATGCTTAATCAGTTGTTCTATTTTTTAACTCTTCTTAACAGTTTTGCAAAAGTAAGGTATTCTTGCTGTGTAAAAGAAGAAACAGAGCCTCATTGGTTAAGAAACTTATCTGAGGTCACATAGTCAATAATAACTAGGCCCTGGATTTCCCCCCAGGTCAGAATGACTCCAAATGTGTATCTTTTACTAAATTGTGCTGCTTCCTAGTGTATGGTTTTCTTGCTACTCCTAGGTTAAATAGACTATTGTGGACCAGACTAACCTAGAAGCCTAGCCAGAGTTTTTACCATGATTCCCATGGGAAAACACATTTCAAATCCATGTATTTTTGGAATACATATTCCTAGTTGTCAAAGTTCAGAATCACCTTGTGTAAAACTGGGTTCAGCCCCAGCTTTTTTTCCTCCTGACATTTTAGTTTCTGTTCCAGCTTTACCATTTGTCAATGATACCACTATTTTTATATTTTTTCTAAGCTGGAAACCTTGGAATAATAATCCTCTTATCTGGCTTCTTTGTGAACTGAATATATAGTCTGTGATTAAAGCTTGCATTTCTTCATTTAAGCTCACTTTCAGTTTTATCCTATACTATTCCATTCCTACTGTGGCTACACTAGGCTCCAGATACTTCTCATCTTCCACCCATTCCCCTTTCCCTTCCTCCTTCCAGAAACAACTACTGAGCACCCCACCTGAACCAGACATTTTTCTAGCCACTCAGGAGTCCCAGCTCTGCTATCATCTTCTGTGTAGATTCGAAATCACCATCTTTGAACTATGATTCCTTATCTCTTAAATGGGATTAGTTATCCTTGCCTTATCTCAAGAATAGGGGGCTTACTCAGGGGATCTAAAAGATATGTATGTAAAAGTATAAGACAAAGTGAAAATATGAAGGAAATAATATTCAAACCTAAGGTACTGTCGTCAGGTTGCAGTTGTGGAATTCAGGATTGAGAGTAAAAAGTGGTAACTTCTGAATAGATAAATTGATGTTCTACAAACCATCTGAAACATTGTTACTCTACTCTACAGATAATGGCACATGGACTCAGCTCTGGTTGGTCTCAGATTATCATGAGCATGGATCCCTTTTTGATTATTTGAACAGATACACAGTTACTGTGGAAGGAATGATAAAACTTGCTTTGTCCACAGCAAGTGGACTTGCCCATCTCCACATGGAGATTGTTGGTACCCAAGGTAACTCAAAGTACTTATGTTATTTAAGCTTTAAATTCCCATGAATCTAATGTCTGTTAGAAAATTTTTTAAGAAGACAGCCTAAGTAAAGATGTTTAAAATGCAGTTTTTAATGAAATTATTTTATCTTTCTGTTGAAAATCTCAGGTGGAGTTAGGAATATGGGAATTTGTTTAGAGATTCTCTAGTCGTTGTAACAACACTGATATGTATGTGAGTTCTTAAAAGTAGCATCTAGTCTTGTGATTTTTGAGGATCTCGACTTCAGAATTCAAGTTTGAAAGAACGTGTGTTTTTATGTGTAGTATCAAATGTAATGTGAAAAATGCTTTTTTAAAAATCAACATGCCACCTAATGTTATCTGGCCATCTAATAATTATATTTGACTCTGAGATAAGGAGACTGCATGAGACCATTTTGTAGTTGAAAAATTATATATTAAATTTTAGTTACGAAATTGTTATGGTATGATTTTTATGCCATGTAGGATTGTCAAATGCCAATATATCTCTGTCCTCTAGTGATTATCCTCTTGCCACCAGGTGGCTCCCTCACTCCCCACTTTACCACACACATGCTCTTTCACATCTTAGTCTCTCCCTCATCTTTGTAATTGTTACTGTTGTTGATAATAACAGTTGTATTGCGTTATGATTCACATATACAATTCATTTTAAGTTACAATTCAGTGGCTTTTAGTGTATTCACAGAGTTGTGCATCACCACGTCCATTTTAGAATGTTTTCATCACTCCAAGAAGAAACACTGTGCCCATAGCAGTCACTCCCCATATCCTCCCAAATTCCTTAGTCCTGGGCAACCACTAATCTACTTTCTGCCTCTATAGATTTGCTCATTCTGGACATTTCCTTTAAATGGAATTGTATCATATGTGATCTTTTGTAGCTGGCTTCTTTTCTCTTGGCATGTTCTCAGGGTTCATCCATGTTATAGCATGTATCAGTACTTCATTCCTTTTTATGGCTGAGTAATATTCCATTGTTTGGATATACCACATTTGTCCATCAGTTGATGGACACTTGGGTTGTTTCCACTTTGGGCTTTTGTGAATAATGCTTCTATGAACATTGGTGTACACTGTGTGTGTGTTTGTGTGTGTGTGTGTGTGTGTGTTTTCAGTTCTCTTATACAGTGGAATTACTAGATTATACAGCAACTAACGGTTTTGAGGCGTTACCAGACTGTGATTCTTTTTTCCAAAGTGGCTGCACCATTTTACATTCCTACCAGCAGTGTGGGAGGGCTCCAGGGTTTCCACTGTTAGTATTTAAAGGTTGTAAATTTAATACTGACTGCATTATAGTTGGTAGGTAAAGGAAATGGTGTAGATGCTTGGTCCTTGGACTGAAATATCAGTCTGTGACAAGAGTTCCATAAATAATTCATAAGATGTCAACAAACAAACATCTTTAACCCCCAGTCTTTGAGTTGTTAGACTTACAATTTTTGGGTACCATTTTTTGGAGCATCTTATTTTCTCTATTTTCTTTGAAGAAATGTAATTTTAGCAACTTTTGGTATAATGATTCACTTGAGGTTGTTTAGTAATTGTCCAGGTATTGTGGGTGATGTGAGCTGAAATGCTTTGACATTGGGATAGGAGTAGAGGCTTTGAACCTAAAGGGGAGAATTGTGATTGGTATCACCTTTTAAGCAATCGCGTTTACTTTTGGTTTCTTTAGGGAAACCAGCCATTGCTCATAGAGATTTGAAATCCAAGAATATCTTGGTAAAGAAGAATGGAACTTGCTGTATTGCAGACTTAGGACTGGCAGTGAGACACGACTCAGCCACAGATACGATTGATATTGCTCCAAACCACAGAGTGGGGACAAAAAGGTATGCTTGTGAAGAGTGTTTATTAGCTTCTGAAATCAGCTTCTTTTTCATTTCCTTCTCATTTTTATGTACACACCTTCTGAAACTCAAACCTGTACTTTATCAGATTGCCCACAGGTAGAAGATCTCATGGTCTTGCCTGCTCTGAAGCCAAGGTTACCTGACTTTTAAAGATGCCTGCTGATGAAAGGTGGCCCTTCCAGAAAATATTATCATTTGTTATATTAATTATAATAACAATAGTAGCTGATGTTTACAGGGTGCCCAGTATGTGCCAATCATTTTAATGTGTCATATATATATATAATCTCAGTTAATGCTCTCTTCAAATGCTATACTGTAGCTAGCCCAACTATTTTCTGATTTTTAGTTCCTGGAAATACACCTTTCTTTCTCCCTTAGAATTTCTGCATATACTGTATCCTAGAGCAGACTTTGCCCTGCTGTTTCCCTGACTTGTACTCACCCTTCCTTTCTCAGAGGTAGCCCTTTCCGGACTGAGGTACCCTTACCAAGGGCTCTCATAGCAGGCTGAACCTGGACCATTAGGGCACTTAGCACATTATAACTCTCCATTTATTTGTCTGTATGTTCCATTGGTTTGCAAGCTGCTTGAGAGCAGCCTTGTGTTTGTTCAATCCACAAGTTTTCTAAAGAACATGACTAGGTGGGTGACATTGTCCTCATTTCACAGATGAGGAAACAGCCCCGTGGAAGGCAAGTCACAGGGTCAGCCTCATGCACATGGTAACCTGAAGAGCGGAGATTCGAACCTCGGCCTTTCTGACCCAAAAGGCCTTACTCTGTGTATTATCACAGCATGTTGCCACAGCATATCTCCACATCACTGCCTCGGCCTCGGATAGAGCCAGGCTTCATTCTATCTCAGTGGTGTTTATGATTTCTGGATTCAGCAAGGACTCTCGGAACTCTTGACTTAGGCGCCCAGGACAGTGGTCACTGCAGGTCTTCATGAATCCTGATGTATAACTTTAGTAGGGTTTTTAAAACTTCAGAACCCTACAACGTGGCATCAGTAGGAGGACTGGCATTCATTTTTTATCTATTATTTTGTTCCCTGGATTATGTCCTCATCCTTTCATCCTGTTTTAGTGAGAAGACTTATAGATTAAAATATGTGGTCCCCACATAGTACTTGACAAAGTAGGCGGTGTGTGTTAAGACATTCTTAATAGCCATGATTGTTACATATGTGTCTTTCATTGGAAGCTAAGATCATAAGGCAGATAGCGTGAAATTGCTGTTTCAGCTTTTCACGGCATTTAGTTGACATCATTAATTTTCAAATCAGTTTGGATATTTAATATTTTTCTTGAGTTTAATATGATCTCAGTTATATAATATTGAATATATATGTCTATATATGTATAGTGATATCTGAAAGAATGTTGATCAAAGTGTTAACAAGGGGTGGTAGTAATGGAATGAGTTTTCACTTTGTACTTTATGAACTTTGAGAAAATTTTTATAAGTATGAGTCATTTTAAAAAGTAGCAGAACCATGCTGAAAGGGGAGAAAAGTCTTAAAGTTAATACCGATTTTTAAAAAAATTCTCAGGAAAAAAAAATATATGAAACAGTTCAAAAGTAAAGTGACCACCATTCCATAAAGTAAATTGCTGACTTCTTTTTTAGGTACATGGCCCCCGAAGTTCTAGATGATTCCATAAATATGAAACACTTTGAATCCTTCAAACGTGCCGACATCTATGCAATGGGCTTAGTATTCTGGGAAATAGCTCGACGATGTTCCATTGGTGGTAAATTTCTCCCCCTCCCCCAACAGTTTATTATGAACAGAAGCTGTTCCTGGATAGCCTTTTTTTTTATTGAATGAAATTATACACATCAGCGGTCTAAAATTATGTTCACCAGGTGATCACTGAGAGTGCCAAAGAAAATAAAGGAGATAAAACCTGCAGTAAGGGGAAATGACATGACATGCTTATTTTAGTGTATTCTTTTTCTATTTCCATTTGAATCTTGGGAAGCATCAGAAACCAAGCCCTTGTTATCTTGGAATATAGTTATTTAGAATGGATGACTACTTGAGAGGCCACCCAGGAAGCTGTTTCTAGCATGTACCTGGGTCAAACTACCCCCCTTCCCGCCAAGAGTGTGGTTCTTTTGTCTAACTTCTTAGCTGGAAGTTGTATATACAGAATACAATTACATTGCCATTATACTACTTTTTAAACTAAGTTTATTTTAAGTTAATTTTAGATTGAGCACTTTGGATATTTACTTGAGCAATAGTTTCTCATCCTTGGTGGCCCAGGCTTGGTTGAGACTAGGGTCTCAGGTTTATGTGGCAGTAACAGGGAGAGTGTGTCTCTGTATTGTAGCAAAGAGGACAGATCCAAGTAGAGGTAAAGGATTTGCACCTCAGATTTGCCTGTAGGATTTACATCTCCATGGTAGAGTGTATATCCCTATACCAAGGCTGAGCACTCACAGAATAAAAACTCTCATTTCTTGCACATGAGGGTTCTTCGGGAAAATATCAATCAGGTCATTACAGCTCATAGTTAACCATCATTAAAATAGGTTTTGCTGATCCCATAGTGATATTTAGTTTCAAGGTGTGGGCCCAGTACCAACTCAGAGAGATGGGTTGTTGATGCAGATGTAGATGAGATAGAGCAAGCTAGAAGCCCTGTTCCACTTCGCTAATTAATTAATGGAACCCTGAAATAGGACTCTTGGGTCTTCCTGGACAAAGAATGGTCTGGCATTATCTGAGTAAATTCTTCAAAAAATATATATTTTTTAACCAATATAGGAATTCATGAAGATTACCAGCTGCCTTATTATGATCTTGTACCTTCTGATCCATCAGTTGAAGAAATGAGAAAAGTTGTTTGTGAACAGAAGTTAAGGCCAAATATTCCAAACAGATGGCAGAGTTGTGAAGTGAGTATTTATTTTGGATACTACACAATTTTCTAAACTGTTTCTGCTTGGTATGTGGAAATTTGCTACTTTTCTTTAAGGAAAATAGACACAGGAATTTTCTTTTCTTTTCTTTTCTTTTTTCTTCTTTCTCTTTTTCTTTTTTTTACCCCATGGCAGTTAAACCAGTGAAAGAAAAACAGAGTAATTTGGTTTTCATGTTTAATCTCAAGGACATCAAAAGGGCCATGGAGCATTTGCAGTGGCCATCAATGTCTCAGAATAGTATTTAAATCTACCAGTGAACCAAGGCACCTGCATTTTCATTTTATCTGTCTTTTACATGGAATGTTCATTCCATTTACATTTAATGCACTTATCAGTATGGATAGGTTTAAGTTCACCATCTTTTTTTTTTTTTTTTTTTTTAAATATGTGCACTCTCCAATCCCCATCACCTATTTAACCCATCCCCCCCATGCATCTCCCCTTTGGTGATCATCAGTTTGTTCTCTGTAGTTATGAGTCTGTTTCTTGGTTTGTGTGTGTCTCTCTCTCGCTCTTAACTTTTTTTCTTTGCTCCTTTGTTTCTTAAATTCCACATATGAGTGAGATCATATGGTATTTGTCTTTCTCTGACTGACTGGCTTCACTTAGCATTTTACTCTCTAGCTCCATGCATGTTGTTGCCAATGGCAAGATTTCATTTTTTTTTTTTATGGCCAGTATTCCATTGTATATATACCACATTTTCTTTATCTATTCATCTATCAGTGGACATGGTTGCTTCCATAGTTTGGCTGTTGTAAAATAATGCTGCAACAAACACAGGGGTGCATGTAACCCTTTCAGTGTTTTTGTATTTGGGGGGTAAATCCCCAGTAGTGTGATTCCTGGTTCATAGAGTAGTTCTCTTTAATTTTTTGAGGAACCTCCATACTATTTTCCACAATGGCTGCACCAGTTTGCATTCCCACCAAGAATGCAAGAGGGTTCTTTTTTCTTCACATCCTTGCCAACACTTGTTGTTTCTTGTGTTTTTGATTTTAGCCATTCTCACAGGTGTGAGGTGATATCTCATTGTAGTTTTGATTTGCATTTCCCTGATGATGCACGATGTTGAGCATCTTTTCATGTGTCTGTAGGCCATCTGGATGTCTTCTTTGAAGAAATATCTGTTCATGTCTTCTGCCCATTTTTTAATTGGATTCTTTGTTTTTTGGGTATTGAGTTATATCAGTTCTTTATATATTTTGGATACTAACCCTTTATCAGAGATGTCATTTAAAAATATCTTCTCTGGGTGCCTGGGTGGTGCAGTTCAGTTAAGCATCCGGCTCTTGGTTTCAGCTCAGTCATGATCTCAGGGTGGTGAGATTGAGCCCCCTGTCGAGCTCTGCACTCAGCGTGGAGTCTGCTGAAGACTCTCTGCTTCCTCTGCCCCTTCCCCCACTCTCTTCTCTCTTTCTCTCTCACTCTAAAATAAATAAATTAATTTTTTAAAAAAATCTCCCATTCAGTAGGTTGTTTTAGTTTTGTTGATTGTTTACTTTGCTGTGCAGAAGCTTTTTATTTTGATGTAGTCCCAATAGTTCATTTTTGCTTTTATTTCCCTTGCCTCGGGAGACATATCTAGAAAAATGTTGCTACAGCCAATGTCAGAGAAATTATTGCCTGTGCTCTCTTCAAGGATTTTTATGGTTTCAGGTCTCACATTTAGGTTTTTAATCCATTATGAGTTTATTTTTGTGCATGGTGTAAGAAAGTGTTCCGGTTTTGCTCTTTTGCATGTAGCTGTCCAGGTTTCCCAATACCATTTGTTGAAGAGACTTTTTCCCTTAGTATATGCATTCCTCCATTGTCAAAGATTAATTGACCATATAATCGTGGGTTCATTTCTGGGTTTTCTGTCCAATTCCATTGATTTCTGTGTCTATTTTTATGCCAGTATTATACTGTTTTAATTACTACAGCTTTGTAATATAACAGTCTGGAGTTGTGAGACCTCCAGTTTTGTTGTTTTGTTTTTCTAAGATTGCTTTGGTTCTTTTTGTGTTTCCATACAAATTTTAGGATTGTTGAAGTTCTATGAAAAATGCTGCTGGTATTTTGATAGGGATTGCTTTAAATGTGTAGATTGCTTTGGGTAGTATAACAATATTTGTTCTTCTAACCCATGAGCATAGAATGTCTTTCCATTTCTTTCATCGTCTTGAACTTCTTTCATCAGTGTTTTATAGTTTCCAGAGTACAGGTCTTTTACCTCTTTGGTTAAGTTTATTCCTAGGTACTTTGTTGTTTTGGGTACAATTGTAAATGGGATTGTTTTCTTAATTTCACTTTTGCTGTTTCATTATTACTGTGTAGGAATGCAACAGATTTCTGTATGTTGATTTTGTATCCTGCTACTTTACTGAATTCATTTATCAGTTCCAGTAGTTTTTTTGGTGGTCTTTAGGGTTTTCTATATATAGTATTATGTCCTCTGCAAATAGAGGTCACCTACATTTTATTATTTTTTTTAAAGATTTTATGTATTTATTTGACAGAGAGACACAGAGAGGGAACACAAGCAGGGGGAGTGGGAGAGGATGAAGCAGGCTTCCCGCTGAGCAGAGAGCCCGATGTGGGGTTCTATGTGGGGCTTGATCCCAGAACCCTGGGATCATGACCTGAGCTGAAGGTAGACGCCTAATGACTGAGCCACCCAGGCGCCCCCACCTGCATTTTAAATGAATGTGTCCTTTTGATCAGGGCAGCCCGGAACAATAGGATGGATCTGGATGGAAATTAGGAAGCCTGGATTCTAGACAGCCTGGGCACCATTTCAGAGTTTGACTTGGGCATATCATTTCAGTTTTCCAGACCCTAACATGCCTTTTATTTATTTTTTAAATTTTTTATTGTTAAGTTAATCACCATACATTACATCATTAGTTTTTGATGTAGTGTTCCATGATTCATTGTTTGCGTATAACACCCAATGCTCCATTCAGTACGTGCCCTCTTTAATACCCATCACTAGGCTAA
Source organism: Eumetopias jubatus (assembly GCF_037043125.1). Lineage (NCBI taxonomy): Eukaryota > Metazoa > Chordata > Mammalia > Carnivora > Otariidae > Eumetopias > Eumetopias jubatus. The sequence goes on from NW_028274821.1 coordinate 62,849,982, forward strand.
CCCATCCCCCCACCCTCTAATGTGCCTTTTAAAAGGAGGAAGTTGGATAAGGTGATTGGGAGGATGGTTCTGATGATTTGACATCTTACTCATCTGATTGCCTGTGTGACCATTCACCAGGAATGTAGGAAAAATGCTTTCCAGCAGTGTCTGAGATTCTCAACCCCAGCTCTTACAAAAACTTTAGAAATATTTTTGTACTTGTAAATTTAAAGAATTCCTAAGACAAATTTTATTTAATCTATATGTAATTGCTAGCTGTCACTGTTACAATATTGGCAAGGCAGAGCATTTTCCTCCAGGTGTGAAGTTTTATAGCTGAAGAGGAATAAAAAGCTAGTGACTTAAGTAGTTGATTTTACATATCAAAATCATGTAGGACTCGGGGCGCCTGGATGGCTCAGTCCTTAAGCGTCTGCTTTCCACTCAGGTCATGATCCCAGGGTCCTGAGATCAAGCCCCGCATCGGGCTCCCTGCTCTGCGGAAAGCCTGCTTCTCCCTCTCCCACTCTCCCTGCTTGTGTTCCCTCTCTCGCTGTGTCTCTCTCTGTCAAATAAATAAAATCTTTAAAAAATAATAATAATGTAGGACTCAATGGTCGAGACATTGAGAGAGCTCCTTAGCTACCTCCCAACAAAATCAAGTGTCCAGGCCCAGATAAAAATACGTCTTAGCATGCTCAGAGAATTTGCATGTTTAACAAATGAAATTGGGCTAGATTTTGTCTTTTACAAATTTGATCTTGATATTGCAAAGTGCAAACTGGAAGTATTCATGTATTCATTAAATAAGTAGAGCACATTATTAAACAGATGGCTTTTTAAGCATGAGGAAAAGTTAACAGAAAACATTAAGAGTACACATGCAATTTGCAGTTACTGTCACATCGTGCTGAATTAATGCCATTGCTGTCATTTTTGTTTTTTCTCCATTTGGCTAGTTTTCTGTTTCACTTTACACTAATTCAGTCTTTTGCTTTTCTGGGGTTTATAAATCTCCTCTCAATAGTTGAAACACATTAAGAACATGAAACTGATAGAATAACTAAGAAGTATCTTCCAGAACCTTCTGAGCTTTTCCAGTCTGGACTTGTAGCTACCTAGGCCAACTGAGCAGCTTTCATCTCGGGAGATCCCTCACCTTTTGTCCTGGGATTCTCTTTGCCTCTGTTACAGTAACTCTTCCTTCCTGGACCCCATGACTTCCTGTTTCTTGGTTTATTCAACTCCCGCCATCTTTTAAGTCTCTGCTCAGATGTTTCCTTATTAGTAGACATGATACCCCTTTAAAATATCACCTTCTTTCCCTGGCATATTGTATCTCCTTCCCTAAATGATGTTTCTCCTTAGCACTTACCACTGACGGTCCATGTATTTCACTTGTTTATTAACGATATGCTTTGGCTCCCTAGAACGTGAGCTTTATGAAGATAGGGATTTTGTCTGTTCTCTTTTGTATCCCCAGTACCTAGGATGGATTCTGGTAAATGGTAGGCTCTCCATAAATTTATAATTTTGTAGAATTGAGTATATGTATGAGTTGGGCATTTGGTCATTTTTATATGGAAACCAGTGTTCATTTCTAGGAAATGCCCCTGAAGTATTTCTTTGATTTGTTCCTTTCTGTTTTCCTCTGTTCTCTTTTTTCCACTCTAGTTTTGAATGTTAGACCCCTTAAGAGGCCTTCTCATTTTCTTATCTTTTCCCTCTTATCCATCCTTGATTTTTTTTCTAAACTTTCTGCAAGGTTTATCAACTTGTATCTTTTTTTAATCAGGTTTATTTTCCAGTTCTTTTGTCACGTTTTTGCAAAGTCAAACAAGAAGCAGGAAACTGTCAGTGATGAATATGAGTATTTTCTTTATCTCTTTGAGGATATTAATAAGTTATTGATATTTTCTTCTCTGTACAACTGTTTTGTCCAAGTTACTTTGGTCTGTTTGTATCAGCTTCTGCCTTCATACTGCTTTCTCTGATGTCTGATCAAACTCCTATTCTCTCTCTCTTTTTTTAAATTAACATATAATGTATTATTTGTTTCAAGGGTACAGGTCTGTGATTCATCAGTCTTACACAATTCACAGCTCTCACCGTAGCACATAAACGCCTATTCTCTTCATGTTTAAAGGCAGGACACTGGAAGCTGATGGAAGCTTTATGCATATGAACAGCACTTACCCACTGTGACCTTTAGGGTGACCTAACTGGGTTGCTTACATCAGTTGTTGGGAGCCACTGATATGTCGGTATCTTCAGGTCTTTCCTCTTGGGCTCACATTTCCCCGAGAAGACTCTTCCAGTCTCTTGCCTGGAGGAATATCTACAAGTTGCTGCCTGTGTTTTAGGGAGAAAACCTGTGGTCTTCTCATTTGTGAGTTGTCAGTATGGAACTTTGCCCCCATGTTCCCCAAGTCAGAAATCTCTGTTTTACCCTCCCAGATACAACCTCTAATCTTTTGCTGGGGTGAGAGTGGGGCAGTCACCCAACCGTGTGAAGTTCGGGGAGGGGCAGGTATCTGGGGTTCCAGCTCTTTTGGCCAATCCTCATGTTTTTAGCTTGAACTTCACATCAGAGGAACTCAATGCAGTTAATTCCTTGGTTCTAGGGAGTTTCTATGTGAGTCAGGTTCCTTTTTTGCCTTGACAGCTCTGGTTTAGGATTCAGCTTTTTCAGGTCTGCTAAGTAAGTTGGCCCTCATCCATCTGCTTTCCAGCTGCTGACACCAATACCCCACTGATGGGAATTGAAGTCATTTCTATCTATTTGCTCTTACAAATAATGCGGAAATAAAACAATTGAACATATGTCACTTGGAAAGAAGATGTACAGAATAAAGATCTTATTCAGATGAATGGAAAGCACTCATTGGCACTCATTAATTATTTTTCTTCTATTATTTTTGCAGGCCTTGAGAGTAATGGCTAAAATTATGAGAGAATGTTGGTATGCCAACGGAGCAGCGAGGCTTACAGCTTTGCGTATTAAGAAAACATTGTCACAACTCAGTCAACAGGAAGGCATCAAAATGTAGTTCTGCAGCTTTGCCTGAACTCTGCTTCTCCTTCAGATCTGCTCCTGGGTTTTAATTTGGGAGGTCAATTGTTCTACCTCACTGAGAGGGAATAGAAGGATATTGCTTCCCTTTGCAACAGTGTAATAAGGTCATCGAGAAACTCCCCAGGATTTCTTTGGACCCAGGAAACGGCCGTGTGGGTCCTTTCTGTGCACTATGAACACTTCTTTCCCAGGACAGTTACAAAATGTTGTGTAGTCTACCTTTATTTTTTATTAACACAAAACTTGTTTTTTTGTTTTTTGTTTTTTTTTTAAAGATGATTGCTGGTCTTAACTTTAGGTTAACTCTGCTGTGCTGAAGATCATCTTTAAGGGTAAAGGAGCTGGATTGTTGAGTTATATAAAACATTTCTTATTTTTAAAGAAAGTGATTTATTCCTGGTTAGTACATTCTCAGAGGATTCTGAACCACTAAAGAGTTTCCTTGATTCAGACTTTGAATGTACTGTTCTATAATTTTCAGGATCTTAAAACTAACACTTATAAAACTCTTATCTTGAGTCTAAAAATGACCTCATATAGTTGTGAGGAACATAATTTATGCAATTGTATTTTGTATACTATTACTGTTCTTTCACATATTCAGAACATTACATGCCTTCAAAATGGGATTGTACTATACCAGTAAGTGCCGCTTCTGTGTCTTTCTAACGCTTACAGTCTGTGTGTCTTAAAAGCTGTAGTATTTTAATTCAAAAAATTTATTTATCTGGGTAACCCAGACTTTTCTGTTTTGTTTATTGGAAGGTTTTTTGTAGTATGTCATTTGGTATTCCATTTTGAAAATGCCTTTCTCCTACCAAAATGTGCTTAAACCACTGAAGAAATGAAGTGGCATTAATTGATAAATGTTATCATGGTCATTTTTTAATATTCTTACATCAAGCTTTTGCATCTAAGTTGTGTTGTCTAAGTATACCTTAAAAAAATCAAGTGGCACTGTAGATGCTTATAGTACTCTAATAATTTAAAACTTGTAGCATACAGACTAATTTTTCTAAAAGGGAAAATTTGTCTAGCTGCTTGTGAAAAGTTGTATGGCATTCTGTAAGCCATTTTTTTTCTTTATCTGATCAAAGACAGTGTTATTTTTTTAAGAAATGAATTACATTTAAAATTAGGGTGTGTTAATGTTAAATAATAGGCCTTTTTCTAGGAAGGTAAAGGTAGTTAATCATTTGAGTAGGTAACAGGTGTGCAGGAGAGTTACAGTTGTTATGTAGGAGTCAGTGTTCGGTGGACTTTCTGTCTTTGTAACTAAGGTTAGAGTTAGCGTGGTTCTGAGGTCTCACTACACTTTGAAGAAGGCAGCTTCTAATTCAGTCTTTTCTTCTGTGTGCAGATACTGCAACTGCTTAATTTACATGGTTAGGTAATAAGTTTAGTATACCCTTGATATTTGGGAGAGTGGTAGCTAAAGAACATTCTGAAATTTGGTTCTCCGTTTACAGATGTTTTCAGGCAAATTCTGTGTTTAAAGCAAACTTGTCATGATCTTCACACTAAGTTGAAACTGGCTTATAGTAACTGATTTTTACTTCCAGTGCTAAAAGTCTTTTAGGGCTTTTACGGTTTTCAGAGTTCTCTTTATCACTGTGATCGTATTCTGATGGGAGAAAAACTATCATAGCAATGAGGCAAGACATTGACTTTATAGTGCTATCAATTTCCAAATGAAAGGGTCAGAATAACCTTTATAGTATTTGGTCAGTAAGAGATAGTGGCCATTTACGCTGACTGAGCTGCATTCTGATCATCTCTTTTCTCTTACACATAGAATAAATTTGAAAGACTATTTGGTCTTAAAGCCAAAGTAATTTTAGAATGAATGACATATGCATAGGAATTTAGTGTCAGTTTCATGTGTTTAAAAACATCATGGGGAAAAATGTGCTTAGAGGTTAATATTTTGACTCCAAATTTGAGTTTTTTTCTGTAGTTACCATGATTTTGTCAAAGCAAATGAATGACAGACGTTGAGGGCTTTGTTTTTATAATTATGTTATATTTCCTGTTTAGTAATCTCTAGCTCTCTGATTAGGTACTTTTTTTTTTTTTCTTGGCCATTTCTACGCCTACCAGATCTGCTTTATGAAATCCAGGGGACCAATGCTAAAACTATTTTTATATAATTTTAAGAACATACAAAAAGTTCTTGTCTGATTTAAAATTGAGATACATGATTTCTCACTTTCATATAAGGTAATCAACTTTTACTGAAGATACTCTTTATTAAATCAGAGATTGAGTTGCAATTATACTCTTGCCTAAGTGGATAAAATGTACTTTTGGTGAGTCAGGGAATTTTTTTAAAAGTTGGAGTTTAGTTCTAAATTCGGTTTACATATTACTGCAGCAAATTCCTTTTCTGGCTAATGACAGTTTGATAAACTCCGATTAGTTAATATTGAAAATGAAAGTCACTTAAAAATGAAATAGATCATGATTACTGTGGCCATAACTGCAGATAACGTTTGACTAGAGTATTGATTTTCTCATTTAGATACACAAGCCTTTGTTTATACTGCCTGTCTTCAGATGCTCACCTTCCAAAATTAAACTTGGTTTAAAATATACCTTCAGACCAGTTACTTGTCCACATCCATTTCGTCAGTACCCCGGAGGAGTGGGGATGCGGGAGGTGTGACCCAGTGGGGCACAGGTATCCCTGGCCCGCCCTTCCTGAAGTTTCTCTCAACCTGCCTTCTTGCTGGTCCCTGACTTAGAGATGAATTGCCTTGCCACCACCCTTCCTCGCCCACCTCCCTTCAGCAGCCTTTTGACTGAATAGCTGCTTTGGAAATCTAGAGTAAAATGGTTGATGGAAATGTGGGACATGCTTCCATTTCCTTGAGTCACTGAATGTTGCTGGGAGGGTTCTCCAGGTTTGGAGATGGGGTGGATGATGGCCCTGCTGGCTGCCTTGTTGTGACTTCAGCTGTGGCCAAGGAGTGGGAAGGCAGTGAGGTAGCAGTCATGGCAGCAGGAGCTGTGCCAGAAGCAGCGGCACATCGGGTCCTCTAGGGGACAGGGCGAGGTCCGAAGCCCGGAGTCTAAGTCTGCTGTAGTGATAGTGCTCAAGAAGTGCCTTGAGTCCGTGCACAGTGACATGGTTAGTAACATCAAGAATTCCACATTTCAGTTCTTGTTACAAAATTTCAGTGGTCACTTGGCCATTCTGCAGCTCATGCATGAGCTACCTTCAGTTCCCCCTCTACATCAGAGCTGTCCCGTATAGAATATTTTATAAAACAAGATGGCATAGTGCTAATTAAAATGCAGAACAAAATCAGTATCCCCTTAGACATGTCCTATCAAGAGTTTATTTTTATCCTTGCACTGAAAGAGTGATTAAGTCAGCTGTTTCTTTTTGTTTCTTGACTGTGGCAGTGTTCTGGCTCCAAATGATGGAGATTCCAAATAATGGTTCTGTTACAGCATGGCAGGAAATGCCAGTTCAGATATTTTTGAGATCCTAAAGAATAGGTCTGCACATGTAATCTGTAGCTCCTTGTGTCTGTTTTGGAATGCTGGACTACCCATGGGCCCTCTCTCTAGGAATGCTGGAATTCTAAGACATTCTGAGGATTGTCAGTACACTTAAACTTTTCAACACCATTATGCAATCTTATTTGTAATTGTAGACTTTAAAGAATGTGTTTAATAACATTCAACCTGTTTCTTAAAGCTTAAAAAAGAACTTAAGTGAATTTGTTTTTATTTTTTAACGAGATTTGTGAATTGAATATCATGAACCGTGTTTTGATATCCCTTTTTCACATTGTGCCAATGGAATGGGGTGTTTGATATTTCTTTATATGTCAAGGAGATGCTTCAAAATGTCAATTGCTTTAAACTTAAATTACCTCTCAAGAGACCAAGGTACATTTACCTCATTGTATATATAATGTTTAATATTTGTCAGAGCATTCTCCAGGTTTGCAGTTTTATTTCTATGAAGTATGAGTGTTATGTTGCTAAATTACTGAAATGGTACTGTATTGTTTATATTTGTACCCCAAATAACATCTTCTATAGTTTTTGTTTTCTGTATTTTATTGTATTTGTGCAAAATTCTTTTGGCTTTATCAGTGTGATCTCTGCCCTTTCAGATGTGTACAGAAAATGTCCATATAAATTTTCATTTAAGTTGAATGATTTTGAGAAAACTGTAAAGAGGAAAGAAAAACAAAAACTGCAGTTCCCCATAAGTTTTTAAAAGTTGTATATTGTATTTGTAGTAATATTCTGAATGAGTTGTAAATAGGAAGTAGAAGAGCGATGCTTATGTCAAGTCCTAACACTACAGTAGAAAAATGGAAGCAATGCAAATAAATGACTTTTTTTCCCAAGTGCTAGTGGCATAATTTAAAATAAACTGTGTATATTGGACTGAGCCATGCTGTTATGAAATGTAGTTGCTGTGGATATTAGAATTTTTGGATTATTCCCCAGTACAAGTTACATCGTAACGTGGTTGAGAGGTGCCCACCTGCCCCAAGGTGCCTCCATGGGTGTGGTGGCTTCTTCCCACATGTGCAGGAGTTGCTGATCTGACAATGGACAGGATAGGACCTTCCTCCCTGTGAACTATGTTGCCTCTTGCTCAGCAGATTTGCTAAGGTTGTGTTAAAGTGATGTCATTATTTTGATTCTCAAAGTTTTGCAGTTATTTTCAAAGGAAATTTAGAGTGTTTTCATCTTTCCTAATTGAAGGATTTGTGAGAATTGACATAATTTGTAGAAATAGGCTTGGCTTTTTTTTTTTTTTTTTTTTTAGTAGATTTGAACAGTTAGTATGCTGGGAGTGGAAATTTGGCTCATGAGGAAACAGCAGATAGTGGATGAGGAGATGTGGGCCCCAGAACAGTTGGGAGTGGTTTTGTGGAATGGCTTGCTCTTAAATTACAGATTGTCACTTCAATTCAAAGACTGGATTTAGGGATTTTTTTTTTTCTTTCTCCATAATAAGACACATCACTAGGATGTAAAGCTTTTGTTGAAAGATGGAAAAAAGAATTATTTTTAAAACATAGATTCAGAAAAACAGCAGAACCAGCTTTATATTGGTCTCTTCTAACTTAGAAAAAATGTTTTTACATATGTGGTCTCATGGACATATCTTGCAACTCTGCACTTTTTTTTGTTTGTTTTACAGTTGAAGATTTACAAAACAATGGGGCTATTCTGAAAGATGAGTAGAAAAACTTGATGTTATAAAATCTAAGGCTCAGTCATGCATGGTTCAGCCATGCATAATTTTTAAGAATTGGGAAAGAAATAATACTAAATCATTAGGAAAATAAAGGAGTTTTTATGAGAGCTAAAGAGAAATGGAAAAGGTAAGAAACTTAACTATTTTCTGTTAGAAAGAATAGAATTATAAAGGGGGATTGGCCACTTAAGTATTTCAAAGGGGAAAGAATCCATTGAGAGAGGTAAGAAAAATCGGAAGTAAAGGGGAGTATTGGTGTAGACCAGTAATAAAATGTGCACATACTGTGGTAGGCAGCACGAAAACACTTGGGATCTTAATATTGTAGTAGATGGTGTACAGGGAGGTCTGGTTCTTTGTTTGAAGGGAGATGTGATTAAGAAACTATTTGGTAGTGTTAGTCATTTTTATTTTTTTAAAAGATTTATTTTAGAGAGTATGTGCATGAGTGGGGGAGGAGCAGAAGGAGAATCTTTAAGCAGCCCCCCTGCTGAGCCTGAGTGGGGTGCCTGTCTTGGGGGCTCCATCCACTCACCTATGAGATCGCGACATGAGCCAAAACCAATAGTCGGATGCTCAACCGACTGAGCCACCCAGGCACCCCAATGTTAGACTTTTTTTTTTTTTTTAAGATTTTATTTATTTTTTAACAGAGAGAGACAGCGAGAGAGGGAACACAAGCAGGGGGAGTGTGAGAGGGAGAAGCAGGCTTCCCGCCAAGCAGGGAACCCAATGCGGGACTCGATCCCAGGACCCCGGGACCACGACCCGAGCTGAAGGCAGATGCCTAACGACTGAGCCACCCAGGCGTCCCCGCAATGTTAGACATTTTAAAAGGAAAAACTACGTGGGAAAGGTTATGGACATCAACCATAAAATCACACTAGAACTGTTGCTTGGCACCCCTGATACCCACAAGAGGAGTCAGGCAGTCATGGGATTCATAAGCTGAAATAGATGTGGGCACTCAGTGAGGGATGGATTAAATGCACGTTTGAGACTTAATTCCAGATGTGGAGAGATGATTGCACACTTGTCATTACCTAGTGTTTGAGTTTTTCCAAGTGCTTTCATATGTATGATCTCACCTGATTTTTGGAACTAGGACAGATGGTGGCCAACTGAGTGTCCTCAGGAGGGGACAGAGGACCAAGAGGAGCCTTTAGGGAATGGGTGAAGGTGAACTGGGTGTGGATTTTTAGGGGTGAGGCCAGAGAGGGCAGATGAGAGGCTCAGGGGTACCCATCTCTTCTTCACTGGCCTTCCACTTTGTGAGCTTCTTCACTCCTGGCTTGTTCCCTGGGAGTCTGATTGGGGAGTTCAAAGCCTTGTAGCTTGGGAGGCCCAGTGGCAGCTGGGCAAGCCCCAGAGCTCAGTCTCAAGGACAGGGAGGCCTCAAAAATCTCTCATAAAAACAACAACCCCCCCCCCCAAAACTTAGAAAGCTGAACATTCTAGATGTTCTCAATATGTAGCAGACCTACCTATATCTGAACAGGCTACAGCAGTTAAGAACAGTACAGGCAGAATATGCTATGGATGACCTACAGGCACACTTCTCTCTGGTTCCTGAGTAGGGGAGGCTCAGGGAGGGCACTGGGTACAACAGAGCAGACTTTTGTACACCAAGCTCAGATCTTTCCTTCTTTTTACCAACTATTGGATTCACAAGAGTGTAGGGGAGGTGACTCCTGCTGCCCCAAGCCCCTCTAGCCAGCTCGGAAGGGCTGGAAATCCACCCTGTGGTTTTGACTCAGATTGAGGGCCTGCAGATTCCGATTAAGTTGCCACTCTCCCCAGTAGGCCCCAGAGTGTCTGGTATTTCTACATCTAATCTTAGAGCCTGCTTAGGATAAGAGTCCTCTTGGGAATCTCTTGACTCAAGACCAACGGAGGGACTGTGGGTTCATGGGTGATGCTTGTACTTTCAGGAAGCTCCAGGGATTTTTGGTTGGATTTGGATACAACTAGCTTTGAAAAATGAAGGCATAAAATAAGGTGGCAAACTAAAGAGATAAAAAGACTCTGTTTGTTGCCTGTCGATCTGCTTTCAAAGAAACACTTCAGAATGAAAATAAATAACACCAGATGGTCACTCAAATCCACAGGATGGAAGGAAGACTACTGGAAGTGGTAAATATAGGAGTAAATATAAAGGATTGTGTACATGTATTACTGACGTAACAAATTACCACAAATGTACTCACTTACAGCAATACCCATTTATGATCGCATGCTTCTGTAGTTTGAAAGTCCAAGTATAATGTGGCTGAGTTGGTTCTCTGCTCCATGTCTTAGAAGGTCAAAATCAAGGTGTTGCTGTACTGCATTCCTTCTAGAGACCTAGGATAAATTCACTTCCAAGCTCATTCAGGTTGTTGGTAAAATTCGGCTCCATGAGGCTGTAAGACTGAGGTCCCCATTTCCTTGCTGTCAGAGGAGTTGTTCTCAACTTCTAGAAGCCACTCACAATTCTTGGCTATTGGTTCCTTTCCTCCATCCTCAAAGCCAGCAACAGGAATGTGGGTCCTTCTCATACTTCATCTCTCTGATCTCTTCGGCCTCACCTCGTTTCTCCTCTTCCACTGCATTTCTCTCTGATGGACTCTTCTACCTCCCTCTTCTATTGCTCATAGGTTACATGTCATTACAGTGTGATTACATTGGGCCCATCTGGATAATCTAGGATCATTTACCCATTTAGTAACCTTAATTTTATTTGTAAAGTCCTTTCGTGGCAGTACCTTGATTGAATAGCCAGAGGATGGGAATCTTGGGGAGACATTTGCCTACGCAATAAATATACTTTTTTCTTTTTTAAATGGCACATTATTGTATAAAGCAATAATGATAACACTCTAACATAGATGCAATGTATATTACAAGCACAAAATGTATATAATAGCACAAAGGAGGGAGTAGGAAATGGAGCTATATTGAAACAAACGTTTGTGTTTTATTGAAATTATGTTAGTATTAATCTGAAGAAGACTGTGATAAATTGAAATGCATATTATTGTAGTCCCTAGAGCAAGCACTAACACAATACTCAAAAAAAATAGAGTTAAAAAATCAACAGAAATTAAAATAATAAAAGAAGGTGGCAAGAGAGGGACAGAGAAGCAAAAAGATGACACATTTGAAAAACAAATAACAAAATGGTAGCCATAACTCTAACCATACCAATAATTTCATTAAATGTGACTGGACTAAATACTCAAAAGGTAGAAATTGTTGGAATGGATTAAAAAAAAGCAAAACTCAACTATATGGTGTTTACAAGAGACATAGTTTAGATACAAAGACAAATAGTTTGAAAGTAAAGGTGTGGAAAAATATATACCGGGCAAATGGTAACCATAAGAAAGAACGGCTATATTACTATCAGGCAAAGTGGGCTTTGAGACAAGAAATATTACTAGAAATAGAGGACATTTCAAATGATTTTAAAAAGGGTCACTATATCAGGGAGCTATAACAACATAATGTATATGCATATAACAACAGAGCCCCAAAATACATGAAGAAAAAGTGACAGATTTGGAAGGAGAAGTAGACAATTCAACAATAATATTTGGAGATTTCAATATCCTACTCTCAATAATTGATAGAAGAACTTGACAAAAAAGCATGTAAGAGAACGCTGTTAGTCAACTTGTCCTGACATTTGTAGACCACCACCCACCACTAGCAGAACACACATTCGAAAGTCCACATGGAACATTCTCCAGGGAAGACCATATGCTGTGCCATAAAACAAGTCTCAACAACAAAATTGAAATCATAGGAAGTATCGTCTCCAACCATGTTGAAATTAAATTAGAAGTCACCAACAGAAAGAAATCCCCAAATATATGGAAATTAACACATTTTCTAAATAACTCATATTGAGGAAGTCACAAGGGAAATTAGAAAATGATTTTAACTAAATGAAAATGAAAACATCCAAATTCATGGTATGTAGCTAAAACTGCTGAAAGGGAAATTTATCCTTTTAAATACCTATATTTAAATCCCACAAAGATAGATACAAAATCCTTAACACAATATTAGCAAACTGAATCCAGCAACAAATAAAAAGGTTTATACACCAGGACCAAATGGGGTGTATCCAAGTGCTGCAAGCTTGTTTTACCATACCAAAAATCAATCTTTTACACCATATTAGTAAAAGAAATGATAAAACCCATATGATCAACTAAATAGACAACAGGAAAAGCATTGGACAGAATTCAGCACCCATTTATAATAAATACTCAGCAAAGTAGGAGTAGAAGGCAACTTCTTCAACCTAATGAAGGATTTTTCAATCTATGAAAAACCACATCTAACATACTTAATAGGAGGAGAGTGTTTTTCTCCTGAAATCAGGAACAAGTCAAGAATATCAATTCTCAGTATTTCTATTCCACCTTGTGGTGGAGGTTCTATCCAGCTCCCACTCTCCTCCCCAAAAAGATTAGTCATTTAAAGTGGGGGGGGGGAGTAAAACTATATTCACAAATGACATGATCCTATAAGATTTTAAGGAATCCACAAAACTACTACAACTAGTAAATATAGCAAGAACTAGTAAATTTAGCAAGGCTATAGAATACAAGTCCAATACACACACAAAAGATCTATTGAAATCTACTATATTAGCAAAGAACAATCCCAAATTAAAAAAAAAAAAAATCCACTCACAATAGCACAAAGAGAACACAGAAACAGATTAATTTCACTGAAATTTACAAAATTCCTGAGAAAGAAGGATCTAAATAAATGAAGAAACATTCCATGTTTGTGGATTAGAGGATTCAGTACTACTATAATGGCAGTTCTCCTCAAATTATTCCATAGGTTCAACTCAAACCCTATCAGTATTCCACCAGGATTCTTTCTTTGTTTAGGAGTTGACAAACTGATCCTAAAACTTACATGGAAATGCAAAGTATCTAAAATAGAATCATTTTTGAAAAGAACAGAAAAAATATTAGAAGACAACCTTACCCAATTTGAAAACTTACTATAAAGCTGCAATAATCAAGACAGTGTTTTATTGACATGAAGATAGGCAATATGGACCACTGGAACAGTATTGAGAATCCAGAAATAAACCCTTGCGTATATGACCAAGGGACGTTTGACATATGTGCCAAGACAATTCAATAGGAAAAAGGACAGTCTTTTCAATAAATGGTACTGGAACAATTGGACACCCATATTAAAAACGAGAGGAAAGAAGGGAGAAAGCAAGTTACTTGGCCCTCCCTTCATTGTAGACCTAAAGGTAAAAGCAAACAGATAAAGGTAAAAGGCTATATAACTTCTAGAAAAAAACAGGAGAAGCTCTTCTTGACCTTGGGTTAGGCAAAGATTTCAACTAACAGAAGCAAAAACCACTAAAAAAGCAAATTGGTAAGTTGGACATCATCAAAATTAAAATCTTTGGGGCTTAAAAATGAAAAGTCAATGAAAAGTCAAGCCAAAAGATGGAGAGAAAGAATTTACAAATTATCTATCTGATAAAGGACTTGTATTCAGAATACATAAACAAATCTTACAGCTCAAGAAGACAAATGACCCTATTGAAAAATGGTCAAAAGATCTGATAGACATTTTCCCAAGAATATCTGTGAATGGCTAATAAACACAATTTCTTGAAGACTGTTGATGAGATTAGAACCATAATGAAAACCACTCCATACCCGCTGGAATGGCTAAAATCAAACAGACAATACCAAGTGTTGGTGAGGATGAGAAAAACTAGAATCTTCATACATCGCTGGAATGTAAAGTGGTATAGTCCCTTTGGAAACCAGATGGACACTTTCTTAGGACAGTCGAATATGAACCTGCTATATGACAATTCCATTTTTTATGTGTCTACACTGAATGGGATTGGCAGATAAAATACAGGATGCCCAGTTAAATTTGGATTTCAGGTAAACAACAAATAATTTTTTTAAATTTAAGTATGTCTCAAATATTGCATGAGACATACTAAAAAACTCACCTGAACTGGGTGTCCTATATTTTAACTTGCTAAATCTGGCAACCCTAATCCAAGAAAAATGAAAACATCCACACAAAGAATTGTGGGTGAACGTTCATAGCAGCATCATAGCCCAAAATTGAAGCAAACGAAATGTCCACCCACTGGTGGATTGATTTTTTTTTTTTTTTAAGGTGTTCTGTTTATGGAGTGGTTTACTATTCAGAAATAAAAAGGAATGGACTACTGGTACATACTGCAACATGTTGGTAGATCACAGATCCCCCTGCAACATTTCCCAGTCAGTTGGCACAACCTCTAATTGTGCTTCATTCCCATTTTAACCCACATAGGATTTTCAGGACTTTTCTCTCCCTCTTCACCTTGAAGGAAGCACACCTTTCCCTTTCCTACCACCTGAGCACTAACAAAACCGGTTTGGTGATTATTTGGAGGCTAACTCTACTGGGCCCTTTGCTTCTGAGGGGCATGGCATGATTGGGGTGTCCTGTCCGAAGCCCAGTTCTACTTGTTAGGGTTGTCTTCTCTGCAGAGCTCCCCGCCACGCTCTCTTTATGAAGCCATGTCCCAGTGTACGCGCCTTCCCTTGAAGGCCTTGTCCTTGGATGGCTCCAAGGCTGGCCTCTGCAGCTAGAAATGAACCTCCCTGCAACAAGGACCAGGTGGTTCACTGTGACCCTCTTGCCCAGCACAGGGTTTGGCTCACAGCAGGCCCCAAGAAGAGCTTGTCAAATGAATGAACACCCAGTTTCAGGAATCCTGGATGGATATGAGCTGATCTGATAGAATGCAGCTATGGAGCCGGGTATTTACTTTCCAGAAGCAAAGTCTTCCACCCTGGGGCTCCCCAAATGGAGGGCCTGCGAGCTCTTTATACAGGCATTCCAGCCTCTAGCTTCCCATCCTTCATCCTTCCTCGTGGCCCCACCAATCCCTGGCTTCCTCCTTGCTATTCTGTTTACTTCTTCTATCAGCTACGCCCATGTCCTTTTCTTCATATTCTTCTCCCACTTGATTTTTTTTTTTCTAAGACAGTGGGCTGGTTCTTAGAACCCAGCACCTTTTAGTAAGATGAAGTTTGAATTTTTGCTTTAAATTATTTAAAGTAAAAGAATATTTTTTATACTTAAATACTTACCGAACATTGACAATGTAACAAATTCTATACATATCATTCACGTCTTCCTATTATTCTTGTACTGTCCTTCCAGATTAAAAACACTCAGAATGCTTACTTACAGCATCCCAGAACTCAGCCCAGCTTATAAATGTAGTGAACCAGATGATTTGGGAAGTCTTTCCAGTTCTAATATTTTGTGATCCTAATACAGTTTTTCCTTATGTTTCTTTTTTAAACTAATCAGTGAATGAAGTCTGCTTTAATCTTATTTGGATGTCGATATTTTCAAACTTCACTTTAAAAAGGAACAAGAGTTTGGTTCATTAAATTGTAGGGCCTAGGTTTTTTTGTTTTTAATATTCATTTGAGAGAAAGAGAGTGCGCAGGGGGAGAGAGGCAGAGGGACAGGGAGAAGCAGACTCCCTCCTGAGCAGGAAGCCTGATGCGGATCCTCAATCCCAGGACCCTGAGATCATGACCTGAGCTGAAGGCAGATGCTTAACCAAATGAGCCACCCGGGTGCCCCTAGGGCCTAGGTTTTTAAGGAATGTGTCCTAAATGTGGATGAGTGTGATATGGAAATCCAGGGCTCGCTAAACTCGGGTTGGGTTTGGCAGATGGCTCACCAGATCTAGTTTGACTCCTTCTGGACTCTTTGGTGCCTTGGCTTTGTTGGAGTCATTCCAAAAACCAGTCTGTGGATCTGTGTCTCTGGGTGTAAGGGGACTGGCACAGTACTTGACATACAGTAGGCACCCAATAGGGATTTATCGAATGCCTGCATGCCAGGGCCATGTAATCTAACTTCTCAGAAATGCAGACATTCTTTCTGTAACCTCAGGATGGAGGGTTACCCCGCCTCTCTACCCATTTTTAGTGACCAGGGATGCATTCACTGTTTCACAGGACAGTGTAAATTATTTTGAGAGAGGAATACTTATGAAAAGGTCCTTTCCAGTATGCTATCCCTCCTTGTCATTGGTCCCACACACCAAGCCTTTGCCCCAGGGTAGCCGTGTCAGAAATTGGAGACCATGTTGTCCCTTGGGCCAGCTCTTTGCTAGGCTGAACAAAACTCCGTTTCTGAAACCATTGCCCATGGCTTCCCAAGCATCTCTCTGTATGATCCTGATTTCTTACTCATATTGCTAGTAGTCCATTGCTCCCAGTAGAAGATAAACTAGATTTTAGGTCTGTGCCGGTCTCAGGAGGTAATAAATATTATTTATAAAACAAAACAGAAAGCCTTCCCAACTCAGCCTATTCTCCAAGAAGTCTTCAGCAGATGGCAGTGTTGATCTTTCACTGGTTTTTGGACTGCAGAGAGTTTTGTTTTGTTTCATTTTTACAAATTTAGAACAGCCAACATTTCTGCCTTGCTTTAGATTGTGGGTTCCACAACATGTAGTTCTTTTTACTCAGGGTTTTTTGTTTGGGCCTTACCGAAAACCCCAAGTCCCTCCGGCAGGCTAATAAGTAAATCTTCAAACTAATATTTCTATTTAAAATTTTTTAATTACAAAAGCTATGCCTGCTTGTAAAAATTCAAAAAGATACAGAAGTGTAGAAAGTAAACGTGAATGATGGTTTTCCAGGTGTTTTACTAGGCATGTAAAATACATCTATAACAATGTGTATATATATCAATGGGGTCATATTATTCCTATTACTCTGCAACTTACATTTGCTTCCTCACAGAGAGTGCATTCTTCCACATCAATACATACCATCGTCATTCTTCCTACTTTCATGGTTTATAACATTTACATTCTGTTCCAGAACCACAGTCAAGTCTTCCAGGCTTGAACTTCTGAATACTTAAACCCAATAAAAATAGCATTCACCGTACTGTGGTTATGTAAATATTAATCACAGCAGAACAGAATGAAATCAGATCTACAGTGAAATAAAGAAAATCCCACGTACTTGACAACCACGAAATTGTCAAGGTTCAAAGCTGTCTCTTTTTTTTTAATGGAATTTCCCACTTTATTTTTAAAGTTAATTAAATTGAATTATAGTTGACATACAATATCCTATGAGTTGCAGGTGTACAACATAGTAATTCGATATCCATATACATGATGACTTGATCACCGTGGTAGGTCTAGTGGCCAACTGTCACCATACAGAGTTGTTACCGTATTATTGATTATAGTCCCTATGTCAAAGCTGCCTTTTAATTTCGTTTTTACGAAATTAAATTTTACGAAATTTCCTCACTGTTACTCAGCTATCACTCTCCTTTATTAGTTTGTTTTAATCTCATGTTCCTTGCACTCTTGCATTCCTTGTGCTTTGCTGCAGTACCCCCTTGAGTGATTTGTGAATTTGAGTGCCACCATCATAAGATTTCCCGGCACAGCTGACTGCTGGTTTGGCTGAAAGTATAATTTAGGCTCAAGTTCATAGTTGATTGGAATTTTAAAGGTATGGTTTAAAAGTATTTCTGATGTGAAGTCTGATATTAGTCAAATTTGCACTCCTTGGTAGCTGACCTATTTTTTTTCTTTCTGGAAGACTTTGAGATTTTATCATTGTTCTTGGGGTTCTGAAATTTCAGTAAGTATCTAAGTCTGAATCTTGTTTTTATTTATCCTGCTTGGTACTTGGTGGGGGCTCTTTCAATCTGAAGATTTGTGTTTTCCCCTAGCTAAGAAAAATTTTCTGTTACGTCTTTGATCTCCCCCCCGCTTCCTTTTTCTTTTTTCTTTTTCTTTTTTTTTTTTAATCTTTGTTGTAGTTCTTTCTTATACTCCTATTGAATGAATGGATGTGAACCTCCTGGATCTTTCCTCCGTCTATGGACTTTTCTTTCATTTTTCACTGCTTTGTGTTTTTTCCTCTGTTGTAGATTTCTTTGACTTCCTGACAACTGGTTTGGTTTTAAGTCTTGGCCATACTGTTCCTTCTGTCTGCTGGATTTTTAAATTTTGACTGTCCTTTCAAATGTACAGAAATGATTTCTTGTTCTGATGGCTCCCTTTTTAATGTCAGCTAGCTCTTGTTTTAGAGATTTAACATACTCTCAAATCTGTCCAAAGATACTTAGAGTTTTCTTCTTGAACATTCCCTACTGTGTCTTGTTTTATCCAGGGTGGCTTCTTTAATTTTTCTTTGTTTAGCTTTCCTGCTATTGCTTTTCCTCAAACATTTGGTGACCCGTGGCTGTCCATCCCCTTTCATAAATGAAGGACTAGATTAATCTGCCTAAGTAGCTGGTAAGGCCTATTTCCCAGGCGGCCTCTTCTCTGAAGGGGAGGGCTGGCTATAGGCTGCTGTGAGTGGTTGGGCTGTGTTGTCAGCAGGGTTACCTCTAGATTGCAAGCTGTGGATGCCCATACTTGCCACTGTAAGAAGAGTTTTCAGGTAACAGACTGGAGCACTTCACTATGTTCTCCTTTTGGACTGAGCAATACCCTACTCCCCTGACATAAATGTCCCTTGTGAATGTCTACAGAGTCTTTAAGCTCTATTCCACTTCTCTGTTGAGTTTTGACACCCATGTTAGGATCCCTTCCCGGATAGATCACCCAGTTTTTGGAGAATAAGTTTTGAGTCATAGGGACCCAAGAAACACAGTTTCTCCTCATGGTTTGGGGGTAGGGGCAAGGGAGAAAGGTGGGGGCCCCTACCAAGTGCAGTCCTTTGCTCAGTTATTCTGATGATGCCCTGTATTTCTGTTTTTGAGTTCTTGGGTCTGAGTTGGGAGCTTCTCTGGAACTCCCTTGAGATGGAAGTTCTTGGTCCTGGAGTTTGGGCCTATGGTTTACCTTTGCTGTTTCTCAGTTAATCCATTTCCATCTACTTCCAGCTTCCTGCATTTTCTCAGACTTTTGATCCGCTGCCACCCTCTCTTGTTTTCTAGCACTGATATGATTTAATTCTTTTAAAAATACCTTATATTTTATTCTGATGAGTCCATGGCATAGTGGAGAGGTGGATGCATGTGCTCAATTTGTGACCTCCAGTGTAATATATATATTGTTCCAGCTTAAAATTTTTCTTAATGCACATGGTTTGAAAGGTGTAAGATGGATATATAAAGTGAAAATGTCCTCTTCATTCTAGTGCAAATAAAGACCACTAGTTGTCCCCTTCTGTCTGTTCTTTCTTTCTTCTTTTAGAAATAAAGCCCCCAGTTTTAGCCGGGCTCATGACTGCTCAGGTGAGGACACTTCCTCGGTGTGGCCAAGTGATTGAGTTCTGCCCAGTGGTAGGTGAGTGGAGCAGCATGCTCAACATTGCTGGGCTCCTCTGAAGGACATGGATGTGCCTGCTGATTCCTTGACTCCCCCTTTCCTGTTGGCCAGAATGCAGATGTGGTGGGGGACCGTCCTTGTCTATGCAGAGCTGGGCAACACCGTAGGGATGGCGGAACAACAAAACGGAAGGAGCGTGGGAGTCCCTGACCCTTCATTGCCATTATACCAGCCCTGGTGTGTGAGAGAGAAATGAAATGCCATCCTGTTTAAACCTTATATCCTGGGGTTACTTCTTACAGCAGCCTATCCTATCTCCTAACTGAGACAATCTCTGGGCTACTCAGTTCCCCTTGGAGGCACCCAGTGTGAACACACTGCTGGATCCTTCCAGGGATATTTCATGCATGGACTAACGTGTACATGCATGCGTGCATATATACACATACATATCTATAGCCCCCTGTCCATTTTTACATAAATGATATTGTACCAAACAGCTGCTTTTTAAAAAAAAAAAAGATTTATTTATTTATTTGAGAGAGAGCAAGAGAGAGAGAGAGAAAATCTCTAGCAGACTCCCTGCTGAGCATGGAGCCCACTGTGGGCCTCGATCCCAGGATCCTGAGATCATGATCTGAGCCAAAACCAAGAGTCAGACACTCAACCAAATGAGCCATGCAGGTGTCCCCCAAACCACTACTTTTTGAAGAGGCTGTGCCCCGTTTGAGAAGGAGGATTGTAGGTGATGGCCGCCAGCCCAGCTTCTCTTCTGAGCTGGCAAAGTGAGCTCTGCCTGCAAACATGCACACGCCCCCCCTGGTAAAACCCAAACCCAGCCCACTCTACTCTGAGACAGTTTCTTACCCAAGCATGTCACTCAGATGACTCATTCCTCCTTCCCCTCTAAAAAAAGAGATTTATTGAAATCTTGTAACCACACAGAATAATCTTTGTGAGAAGTTCCAGTAAATTCATCTCCCCCATCTTGCCTCTTTCTGGAGTCTACGTGGTAGGAGATGGTGTTCCCGTGGCCGCCCAGCGGGCCCGCCTGTGAGCCCAGCCCTGGTGCCGCCTCCAGCAGCTCTGAGTATAGATGATTCCGTGGAAGAATGAGCTGACTCTTGAAGGCCTCCTCAAAAGGTCTTTTTCCTCCGTCCATCTTCGCCTCCCCCCTGCTACTCCTGTGCTAGGTTCCAGTGCTCTGAATTGATCTTGTGAGAGAAAGCACTGGAAATGGGACAGCATCTACTCTGAACTTTCTGTTTCTCCCCTTTCTGAAAAGAGGCCAGGAATCCACCTAGGTTGGTAGGGAGGAGAAAAGGTTTGTGTGTTGGGGGGTGAGGTGGATGGGGTCAGTCTCAGAACAGAGAGATGATCTATAGGGGCTGCTTCCTTGCAACCTT
This sequence comes from Eumetopias jubatus, assembly GCF_037043125.1. NCBI lineage: Eukaryota > Metazoa > Chordata > Mammalia > Carnivora > Otariidae > Eumetopias > Eumetopias jubatus. The sequence goes on from NW_028274821.1 coordinate 62,870,999, forward strand.
GGCCACCACAGAACTGGCACATTTGTGTCTTCCTGATTTTCCTCACTCTCTCTGCCTGTCTGAACTCTGACCAGCTCACAACTACACCCTCCACTCACAAGGGTGCTTAGGAGTGTAGGCGCTTCTTGCCGAATGGATATCCTTTTTAAAATTTTATTTTTCAAATAGGTAATCCATTGGAAGAATCCACAAATGGTACAGCCACTATGGAAAACAGCAGGGGGTTTCCTCAAAAAATTAAAACTAGAACAGCCATATGATCCAGGAATCCCACTTCTGGGTATATATCAGAAAGAAATGGGGGCGCCTGGGTGGCTCAGTAGGTTAAGCATCTGCCTTCAGCTCAGGTCATGATCCCAGGGTCCTGGGATGGAGACCCACATCAGGCTCCCTGCTCAGTGGGAGCCTGCCTCTCCCTCTCCCCCTGTTCGTGCTCTCTCGCTCTCTTAAATAAATAAATAAATAAATAAATAAATAAATAAATAAAATCTTAAAAATAAAAAAGAAGGAAATGAAAACAGTATCTCGAGGGGATATCTGCACTCCCACATTCATTGCAGCATTATTCACAATAAGCAAGATGTGGACACAACCTGAATGTCCTTCAACAGATGAATGGATAAAGAAGATGTGAGACATACATATGATACATGTATATAAGATAAATGAGCTATATTATTCAGCCATGAGAAATGAGGAAGTCCTGCCATTCTCAACAACTTGGATGAAACTTGAGAGGGCATTATGCTAAGTGACTTAAGCCAGACAAAGACAAATGCTACATGATATGTATTTCATGTGTAAATCATGTATATGTGGAATTTAAAAAAGCCAAATTCACAGAAGCCAAGAATGGTAGTTGGGGGCAGGGAGGGAGGATGGGAAGATACTGGTCAAAGGAAGATGCTGGTCTTACAACTTCCGGTTATAAGATTAACAAGTTTGGAGGCTCTAATGGACAGCATGGTGATTATAGCTAGTAATGCCCTATTGCATACTTGTAAGTTGCTACGAGAGTAAGTTTTAACCTTTCTCATAGCAAAAAAGAAATGGTAATTACGTGAGGGGCTAGAGGTGGGTGTTAGCTGATGCTATGGTGGCCTGAAGCATTTTTGCCACCATTCTCTTGATGGATACCTCTCAGGACAAACCCGGGGAAGGGGTCCAACCTGCCCGTCTCACAGGCCAGGGGCGCACCGTGAGCACACACCCTTGCTCAAAAACCCAGGAGGACCCACTGGGGTTTTTCTCCGCCCTCGTGTGGTCACCAAGGGGTTAAGCCTCAGCTGACCCTCCAGGGTTTCAGCCTGGACTTCAAAACCCTTAATCGCGGGGGGCTAGGGCTGCAGGCGCCACACTTAGCAGCAATTAACCTGCCTTAGAGGCTGCATTGTTGCCGGCCTGGCTTCCTCCGTCCTCCAAATTAACATTTACCAAGCAAAGTGCCGGTTAATTGTAAGGGCAGTAGGAAGAAAGGCCACACACCTCCCAGCCTAACTTAACAACCTCGAAAGAAGCCATTAATTAACAGGACACGCCGCACCTTCAGCTCGGGTGGCGGTGTGGGCGCTGGTGTTTGGGGCCCGGCTCCGCGCGCTCCCCTCGCCCGCCCCGCTCGCAGGCTGTGACCCGCGCTCCGGCGAAACTTGCCGCGGCAGAACGTCCGCCCTGAGCCAGGGCCTAAGGGATTCCTGGAAACGCTCTGCTTATTGTCTGGGTGGGGAAACGGGGGCCGAGAAGAAGGCAGGGAGCTGCCCGGGGCCACGGGGTCGGCAGCGGGCCGCTCCCCCGCCTGCCCTGCCGCTCGCTCCACCCGCCAGGTGCATCTGCGGGCTGAAGTGCCGAGCCGCGCCCTCTGGGCGCCTGGGGACCAGGCTGCGTCACCGTTCGGGCCCATGCGGAGCGAGAAGCTTCTGTGGACCGCGATGGCACAGTCCCCACGCAGCCTGTTCTCGCCGCCTCTCCCCGCGTGCGCACCCCGCGTGCGGTGGTGCCCGCCTCCCCCGCCCGGCAATCTGGGGCGGGGGTCCTCGCACACCCCCCTCCCCGCAGTCCCCACCATCAGGGCCCAGTTCCCGCCTGTCTGAATCGTCCACCTCGCTCCATCCCAGCTCTTCAGGCTCACATTGGAGGATTCCATCGCAGGGGGCCTCCACCGGCCTGGCAGGCCTTTCCTGCGCCCCACTTCGTCCTGCCTCTGCCTTGCCTTCATTCCCTACCCCATCTCTCCATGTCCTTATCAGAGGGCCTCACCTCCGGCCCCAAGAGGATAGACACAGGGAAGGGGTGCGGGTTCTGCTTGGCGTTCCTTCCTCCCTGCTGGGGCTCCCTGTTCACCGAAGGCTGCCCGGTAGTTGTAGAGGGGCCCTGGGTCTGCGTGCCCTCGGGGATCTCATTCCTTTCTCCTCTGTCTCAACCCCCTCTCTCTGTGTCCTGGATTCTTCCCCCACATTGCAGTCCTCGCCGGGACCCCGTCCTAGTCTCAGCTCTGCGGCAGTGCCCTGCAGGGCCAGCCCCCTCCTCCCCTCCCCGGCTGCGGGGCTGCTGCCTACCCTCAGTGCCACCCACTCTCACTTGCCCCACAGAAACGCTTTCCCAAGTTCAAAATAACCTCCTTGTTCCTAAATTCAGAAGGCCCGTTTTAGGGTTTTTAAAAAAATAGGATCTTTCTATGTAGTTTTCTACTCTTGATCACTGCCTCCCTCCTTCCTGAAACTCACTCTCCCTTGGCTTCCACGAAACCTCTCTTCCATATACAGGCATCTCCTTCTGCCTGTCCCCCCAGGCCCCTTCTCTCCTCATCAGGCATCCTCCTGGGAGCCCTGTGCACTCTGGTGGCCTCCTTTACCAACCAAGTGATGGTGATGATGACGTCGAGGACTCCAGAATCCTGTGGAGGCCAGATCTGGCTCCTGAGCGAGCAGTAGGCTTATGTCCAACCACCTGGGACACAATCTTACTTGGGAGTCTTACAGGCATCTCACGCTCACAGTGTTCCAGATAAGCTCATTGTCTTCCCCTTGTCTGCTTCTTCCTGGGGCTCGCCGTCTCACTGAAAGGGTCACCATGCACATGGGAGTCATCCATCCCCCCGTCTCTCACATCCAATCAGCCAATTAACCATCAAGGCCTATAGCTTCGAACTCCAAGGGGCCTCTGTATTCCTACTGCCGTTACTTTAGCTGTGACAAATTCCGGCCTTGTCCCCCTACTGCCAGAATGATCTTGCTAAACCCATAGTTTATCAAGTCACACCCCTCAGTGGCTCAGCATTGCCCTCAGGTCAAAGGTCAAATTCTTCAGAACGTCCTACAGGCCAGACTCCTCAAGACCGCCAAACGGCGTTTCACGTTACAAGAATTCAGGGGCTAGGACAAGAGTTCTCATTGTGGGTTCACTTCTCACATTTTTAAGATCACACATCCCTTCAACAATGTTAGTTCTTCGAATTTTGATATCTACTTCCTGATTTAGGCCTTGAAACACCTCCATGAGGTAGGTGTTATTGTTCCCACTTTATGGATGAGAATAATCAACTCTCACGGAGCCTGAGGTCACAAAAAATTTCAAGGCAGGATTTGAACACCAGTCTGCGATTTCCTGTGCTTTTTCCATGACCCCAGAGGAGGGGGCTTCCAGGGACTCAGAGACCACTCTGACCATGCCCTAGATCTCAGAGACCTTCTCACATTGCAAACCTCTTTTCCCGTGTGCCACTGGACCTGGGGCCTGAGCCCCCACCCTGAGCTCTGGGTCAGTGAGGACCTGCTACCACGCCTAGTCTCACATGCGGTAGGGATGACAGACGAGCAGAGGATCAATAGCCATCTGTCCAGGCTCCACTGACAAGCTAATCTTTTCAGTAAACATTTCATTAGCTCCTGCCAGGCTGCTCGCACCTGCTGACAGGAGAGACAAGGTGGGGTGGGGGGTGGGGGCCCTCTGCTTTATAATAGGCGCAGATGTCAGCAGGGGTCTCCTGGCCCCTGAGATCCTGCTAAGCTCAGCTAGAATACCAGTGCCACGCACTGGCAGAATCCACATCATCCCCCAGAGTTTTGTAAATTCCCCGAGACTCCTGTTCTGTTTCCTTGGGCTTTCATGACCCGCCATCTACAGGAGACCTCCTCCCACCCTGCTCTGGGATGAGGCTCTTAGGACAACTTCTGTTTGCCCTTCATAATACTCTCAGGCTGCTGACACTGTCAGTGGTATTAATGCTAGAGGTAGGTAGCCAAAGCATCTAGTAAGCACCTGCCATGTGCTGGACACTGCGCTGACTTACCTTTAAGTAAGTCCCCATTGCCTTTGCTAGACCCCGCAACAATCCTACGAGGTAGGTGCTGTTGTACTTCTCCCCGTTGGGCAGGTAAGCAGTCAGTCTCTGAGAGGTTTCGTGGCGTAGTAGGGGCTAGATCCTGGGTTTGTCTACCTCCAAAGCCCAGGCTCCTACCCTCTCATATTGCTTTGGAATTTGTGGAATTATGTGACTGACTTCTGGCTCCCCCACCAGATTGGGAGCTCTGCAGGGGCAGGAAGCATGTCTGACTGCTTCACCACTATGTCCCTGGTACAATGATGTTTTAAAAAAATAATGCAAGGGTATGGTACATGAGTTTGTTTAGCCTTTATTGCTCCCCAGCCAATGGAGGTAAAGAAGCTGGTTTTTATTCGGGTTTTTCTTTTGTTTGGGGGGAGAGGTGTTTGTTTTTGCTATGCAAATTCAATCTCCTCAGCTGCTTCAGAGGGAAACTCCTTCCTGCAAATTCACTAGTTTGGGTGACTTCTCATTTAGCTCACCTGCTCCGTTTCTTCAAACCCAACCATGTCCAGAAAATGACCTTTTGCTAGCCGGTGACCCCTACTTTCCCACTGCTATAAATAAGCCACTCCAGTTTTGCATGTGGGGGTGTCTCTTGTTTTCAGAATTCCATTTGGTGGCTTTCTCTCTACTTCCTCATATGTTCTTCCTGTTCAGTCTCCTGCCTTATTTCCCTGCTTTGGGCAGCCCTTACAAATAATTTTGCTTCTGGAATTTTAAATGTCTCCAGGTTTAGTAAAAATTGTTGCTTTGGGTGGTTTCCAGGAAGAGAAAAGGGAAATATCACCATGCCCTGAGGTGACTTTATGGGGGTGGGGGGGTGAACCCATCTCTGGGGAATGCAGACTCACCAGTACCAGATCTGTCAGGTCTTCCCATGGCTTGGAGAGGACCCAGCCAGGACCATCAGCGTCTCACTCTCCAGTCCTTGGTCTCAAATGCTGCATTGCAAAGCCCCCTTGGCCGTGCTGCTGGAAGAAAAATAGAAAACACTGATGGGCTAAAAGAAACAGTTGAAATCACCTATCACATTTCCACCTAAAGAAAACCACTGTCGAGCGTGACATGGTGGTTTCAAGCATTTAGATGGTTTTCTGTACCTATATGTACAAAAAGCAGTATCCTACCAGGCATATGATTTTGAAATCAGATATTCTCATTTAGCACTATATGATGAATGTATTTCCATGTTAACAAACAGATTTATTTAATTTTTAGTGGCTTTCTGGTATTCTAGTGTATGCACCAAGTACGATTTATTGAGCGAGTGCCCATTGACGTGCACTGTTTTTAACCTTTTAACTTTTTATACAACACCGCCTCTAATAGCCTTCGATATATACCTGAGTTTCTCCCCTAAAGCAGCGTTTCTGAACAGTGACGCTGTTGACATTTGGACCAATAATTCTTATTGTTGGGGCTGAGCTGTGCATTGCAGGGTGGTTGGCAGCATCCTTGGCCTCTACTCGCTAGATGCACTAGGCCCCCCCCCACCAATATCCTGATAAGCAATATCCACAGATTGCCAAGTGTCCCCTGGGTGACAAAACAGCCACTGCTTGAAAACCACTGCCCCCAGGATAAAGTTGTTAAGTGACAAGATTAAAGGACATGCATATTTTAAGGCTTCTGTTATCTGTTGACAAATTGCCTTCTGAAAGTTGCACTATTTATTGTCACCAGCAGGGGAGGGGGATGCCTGATTTGCCCCCCTCGTGAATATGTGCATTAACATCAGAAACAACTTTGCCCATATCAAAAGACAAGACGTTCTCTCAGTGTATGATTTTTTTTTTCATGGTTTTATTTCTAGAGTGAGGCTGAACGTTGAAAAGACCACGTGATGTTATGGACTGGCGGCTATTTCTGTGGCAATCTTTCCTTACAATGGACTATTTTTTTTCTTTTGGAAGAAAAGAATATTTCTTCCAAATTCATTTTTTTCCCTGATTTTCCATGTCATCTGTTAACATATTAAGCAAAATGTACAAATTCATCCTAGTTTGCTGTCTGTCTTTATGTGTTGATATTTTTGGTCGTCTTTGCTCTGAGATCCCGATGGATCCGGCCGCAGACTCTCGGGAGGGCGTCCTCGCGCATTCGCCTGGCCGGGGCTCTAACTGCGTCCCTGCCGGTGAGTGAGCCTACGACCTGTCCCGGCTTTGCCTGCTGGAGGATCCCATCCGGGTCGTGCTCTTTCATATCAAGATCAACGGAATGTTCCTTTTGTGTGTGAGTGAAAAGTTCTCGCCCTGCAAACCGGCTTGTCTGGAGGCAGCCCTGCTCTGGGACGACTGACTAGGGGCTTGACCATAATTAGTTCAGGTTAATTAATGCCAATGTGTAGATTCGCCACACAGGGGCCTCTTTTCCCCTAAGCCAGGGCCACTGGAGGTGTCTTTTATGAGCTCTGAACCCCGAGGGAAGACTTCAAGTAATGAATCTTCCTGTAATCAGATTTGAGGGTTTGTTCCCTGAGCCATCCAGTCAATTGGAGAATTGAGCCCTGACTGGTTTATTTGGCCAAAGGAGGCCGAAGACAAGCACAGGGCACCTGATATGCAATCCAGGGAGCGGGTTGAAAAACATGACGTGGGAGATGCCTACCTCTTGAATTTCACGGAATTTTTAGGGGGAACAATTTTATTCATAAGGAGAGGCTACCCATCTGGGGGGCTGTGCAGAAAGAGTGGGGTCCGCTTTGGTGTTGAGTATCAGGGATAAGAGTCTGGTTATCCTTGAGTAAAACCTTGTGAGATTTGCCTTCAACTTCTTCCTGATGGCAGTAACACAGTTGGTACAAGTTTATAAGTATTTAATGTGTTCGGTGTTTATTCAGCCTTCATTCATGTGTCCGTGCACTTCCTCAATCACCAGGAGGCACTGGGAATGTGGAATGCATGACACCAGGCCCCTGCCTGTCTTCAGGGGCGAGCAGGTGGCCTGTATTATCGGGAGAAAATAGACTTTCTGTGCGGGTTTGGAATGCACCTCGGAGTCACAGTGCGAACAGCAAAGAGGCCTTGCAGCAAAGTTAGTGAAGCTGGTTCAGGGCATCAGGAAGAGTAGGAGAACAAGGCAGGAGTGCAGGAATTGGGTGACGTGTGCACCTGTCGGCCACCAGGCATTCACCGGACACGAGTCCCTCCTTGCAGGAGTCTCCCATGTGAGTCTCTCGGAAAGTGCAACAGCCTCACTAGGTCTGATCCTGGAAGAAAGCTCCTGGCAAATGGACTTTCCAGTCAAAGAACAAGACAGGAAAAGTTCAAAGACCTTTCTGTTGCATTTGAGGCCACATGGCCAGAGGCAAAGGGGAACTCCAGAGGATCTCCCTTTTGCTTTAGGCAAGTGCCTACATGGCCAAACGCAGCCTGCTCCAGGTGGTGGTGGGGGGGGGGGTGCAGGGGTAAGAGGGGTGCTAACAGAGCCGACCAGCCCAGCCCAGAAGCTCCACTGGCCTCTGGCTCTAGGAGGCAGCTGGGGGGGAGAGAGGACATAGTATGCTCAGTTCTCATTTTTCCTTGCAATTGCATGACTTTCCTTGCCTTTTTAGCAAGTCCCGTCTGTGATACAAGGGAATGCTCGAGATGGAGTTTCCGTGCAGCCCCCCTGGTCTCAGGAGCCACTCACTGGTTTCACACAGGAATGCTGCTTACAGAACCTTAGAAGAAAGTGTTCCAGGGACAGAGGTTCCAAAAGGGAAGTTCGGTCCAGAAGGATGTGAAGCTCTCAAAAATGTCGTTCTGAGTTGTTTCCATTCTGTGCTTAATTCCAATAGAGGAGAAAAGGGAGAGGCCGCCAAAGACACAGGCGTGGCTGCCCAGGAGACTGTGGGGCCAAGCAACATAACCGCCTCACGCCAAAGACAGGATAAGAACACATGCACGCGCGCACACACACACGCACGCACACACACAAACATGCACAGGTACAGCAAGGACCCGCAGAGACATGGTCAGGATGGCAGCCCAGCGTGGCTAAGGTTTGTGGAAAATGACACAAAGGCTTTGATGGTTCTGCTTTCTGCGTATTCAAAATTGCATTTAACCGCTGGTAGCAAGAGACCTGAAAACTAATGGCTTAAACCAAAGAAGGGTGCATCTTTTTCTCTTAGGCAGGACAGGGTTGCTCTGTTGGCTTCACAGTGCCATCAAAATCTGCTTTCTGCTCCACCATCCTCACTTAGTGAGTGGCTTCCATCTGTGGGTTCACCTCATGGCACAAGATGGCTGCCAGTGTTCCTCCCACTCTATCTGTGTCCCAGGGAGGAAGAAGAAGTGAGGAAGAGGCAAAAGGGTGCCTTCCAAATGTGTAAGTTCCTTTTAAAGTAATTCCCCAGAAATCTCCCCAGTGACTTCTGCATGCATCTAACTGACCACCTCATTTGCAAAGGAGGCTGAGAAACGTGGTTTTATAGTGAGACACATGGCCCTCCTCAGCACTATGGGGATTCTGTGACTAAGACAGCAAAGAGAATAGGCATATTCTCTTTAGAATAGGGGAGGCAACTAGCAGTTTTTGACACAAGCTCAAGGAAAACAATGAGCAAAGAAGGAAAGGCTCCCTCCCTCCCTTTCTTAATCTGGGATACCCGGTGCACTGTTAACAGGCAATAGAAGCCTCTAGCAAGTTTTTGTTCACCTTCTCCTTAAATGTTAGAAGACCCAGGGAGGTCTGACAGAGCAGCATTCAAAATGATTACAAGGTCCAGACCCCTGGATACATTTAGCACAGGGCAGTGAAAAGGACTGAGACATCCCAGAGAATTTGATGAGGGAGGGTCTTGAATGGGAATCCCATTTTCTGAAGTGTGTTCCACAGGCTGTTGCTCCATGTCACATGAAGAAATGGCTCCCTGGTCACAAGCTTGGGAGACTCTGGATTAAACCAAGTTAAGCTGTTTATTTAATTGCAGAAAAATTTGGAGTCATAAACACGCTCACTTACTTTGTGATTTTTTTGTTTTTCTTTCTAAAAGGGAGCATTCCAAGCTGATTTGTTCATGGAAGTCACTTCTTGCAGAGCACCATGGGACAAGTGTTACAGAGTCGACATTTGGGAACCAGCGGTGCGGTCAGAGGCTGCCTGCTTGCCTGCCAGGCTCTGGCCACCTGGGGACAGCCAGCACCAGAATCATCTTCGCCCCACTCCAGGCCTCCTGAGCCATAATCTTGGGCCCATGGCCTGGACATCTGCATTTTTCCAAGCTCTCCCGGTAAGTAAGTCTTAAAACTCACTGATATTTAAGGTCCACTAGATGACAGAGTGGAGCCTCTCCACTGTACAAATACTATGACTTGATGAATTTACCTCCAGGTAGCTCCTCCTGGCCCCCTCAAAACTCATTTCTCTCGTCGCCCTTTGGTACCTGGATAATTTCCTCGGCTCTGTGCGCAGCAGCTCACATTTGTCTTTATTTCTGTTCTCTTTATTGATTTAGGCCCATCTCTGCAATTCGTCAAGCTTGGATCGTATTTTAATCTTGTCCTCCAAAGTAGCTAAGATCCCTTCCAGCTTTGTATCGTGCGGACATCCGATTAGGTGGGTCTCGATTCCATCCTTCAAGTCATTAATGAAAATATTAAATGGTCCTGGGTTAACACGACGGTCTTCAGGGTTCTCGGGAGATGGATGGCTCCTCTATCAGCCACTGGTCTCTGCTCGGTACTGGCAGAGTGTGGCCATCGCGGCCCGCGTCTCGGTTATAGGTTATTGCTGCCTTACAGATCCACGCAGGGCAGTGCGAATCTATGTAGAGGAAAATAGAACCTCTTAATTCATTAAATAATTCAGTACACGTTGAGCCACAAATGTCTTTCAGGCATACGATGTTTTCCTCTCGCACCAATGGCATGCTGGCCACAGGGTGAAGAAGCTTATCCCAAGCGCATGCTTTAGAAATATCAATTTTTACGTAAAAGGCAGCTCAGTTCCATCTTTGAGATACACCATTCCGGGCTGAGCCAGGCTCCTGACGAGCACTTGTACATAGTAATGTGGGAAGAGCTCGCTTTTCTGAACCATTCCTAAGTGGTAGCCCCTGCTCTCGCCCCTTTGTAGGTGTTCATTCATCGGATGCTCCAAACAACCCTGTGATGGGAGTGCTGGTGTCATCGCCCTTTTCTGGATGGGCTGTCAGAGGCACAGAGAAATTGGATAACACCCTAAGGTGCCAGAGCTGGTGAGTGTCAGAGCAAGGACTCAGACTCAGGCAGCCTGGTTCCCACGCCCAGACTCGGGCCCACCACCCTGCGTAGGTGCAGCCGGGACCGAGTGAGCGAGCAGCTGGGACGGGCCTACCCCAGGCCCGGAACCCGGTGGTTATTGGCAAGACTGACCACGGTGTTAATGGGTTTTCATCCATTGTCTCACTTAACATTTGGTAACGGTCAACCGGTATGGGTTGCTCCTATGGTATAGAAGACAAGACAGAGGCGTAGAGCTAATCCCCCAGAATCCATCCTAGGTCCTGCTGACCCACTCCCCTGGGCCTGGCCCGGAGGACACCTGCCAAACAGGTGTGGCCCTGAGGGCTCCTTGGAGAAGTGGGGAGACATGTACGGTGGGTGGCTTGTTCAGTCCTCCCCAGAAATTCTTTCTCTGGCCTCATCCTCAAACCCATAGCAAAGCGGGGCTGGGCTCCTTCAGCAAACGTGCTCACTCACCCCAGGCTGGGCCTGGCTTCATTCCGGGAGCCAAACAAGACCGGCCCCTGCCTTCAGAAATTTGAAGTTGAGCAGACACCAGCCACAGTCCCCACTCACCCTGACCCGTGGCAGAGGCGAAGCGGAGGCGTCACCAGCTGTCACCTGCGGGGGCAGAGTTCGGTGGGGTTGAGGGGGGAGGGGTACAACAAACTGGGCTTCCAGCAGGGGGCGAGAGCTGGGCCTTGAGGTCGGGTTTCAGTGGCAGCTGAGGGGCAGGCAGGGTGGGTTCTGAGGGGGACCCACACCTGGCGAGCCCCAGAGCTCCCCCCGACGAGCGCCTGCCAAAGCAACAGGCAAGCCGTGTCTTCACCTCAGTCCCCAGACTCAGTCCCAGACTCAGCCCGGCCTCGGCAGTGGTCTCCTGAGCTGATGTCCATCTCCTCCGTCATTGGAGCCATGGCACCAAAGGCCAGGGCCCCCAGGTTAAGAACCTGTCCCCCCAACTCTCCCGTGGCCAGTGGAGGAGGCCTGGAGACGGGGTCTTTGTTCTCCCAGTGGGTAATGAAGCACTTTGTCCTTCAGCCACCAGAGGGCGACAGTCGCCCACACATCGGATATTCCCGCGGGGACCTGGGCACCCACCGGCTACCACCTCTGGGAGGCTGATCTGGGAGTCTGTGGAAGATGACTTTGTTAAGGAAAGTTGGTGGGGACTCCCCCCGACCCCCCCGCCCAACTCCCCGAGCTTTAAACACCTTCAGAGCAGCGTATTCCAATCCCAGGGAGCAGTCTAGTTTAGGGACAGCACTTTAGGAAGCCGGGAGCTTGATCAGGGAGGTCCAGAGGACTGGTTCACACGCTCTGACACTCCCCAGCCTCAGTGGTCTGGTCTGTGAAATGGGATGGCTTACACGACAGGAGGGAAGTGAAGGGGCTCTAAAGGCCACGATGCGTGAGGACAAGAGGTTTTCATCACAGCTGCTCCTGCCGGTGCCCTGCCAGGATCCTGCCTGTGGTGGAGTGGGGGGGTGGGGGGGTGGGGTGAGGACCCCGCCGTGTGCTCGGGGTGTCAGGGTAGGTGGCTGCTTTGTGGTCAGGGACACAGAGCCATGTCCCTACATCTGAGAGCTGAAGGGCAGCTGGGAGAGGGTAGGTGGTAGATCACAGGGTGGGAACTCTGGCCCTGGTCCTGACACGACCTTGTGGTGTGACCTCAGGTGCATCTCGCCATCTGTCCAGTGGTCAGGAGATGGGATCTCTTGGGGCGTCTCCCAGCCTGCGGTCTTCTGAGCGGTTCTGAGAGGGAAAGATCACAGCTGTGGGCGTTGGAGGGAGGAGGTGAAGAAGAGTTTCTGATGCACCTGGAACCTGGGGACACTCCTCTCTTTCTTTGGGCCTTGATTTTCTCATCTGTGGAATGGGCAGGTTGAACTAGGTGATCTCTAACCATTGTCTCCTCCTCCTCACCCTCTCTCAATAAATACACACAGAGTCCACATCGGTGCTAAAACTCCCTGACTCTGATTCCATTAAACAAACAGACATGCCCTGTGCCCAACCTGGCCAAGTCTCTAGGGACAGACACCCCGTGGCCACATACAATGTGTCCTGGACCCTGATGATCCCCCCACAACCCCAGCCCCTTCTCCTTGCCAAAACTTTCTCTCCTCTCATTCACCAGCACGCTGTTCACAACTGGTCATTGTATCTCTGGCAGCTTCTTCCCTTCTCTCTCCGTCCACAGGTCGGGAAACTGTCCGCAGCTTTGTGCTCCTCCCTGTCCCCAGTGCCTGACCCACCCACAGCCCACACGGGGGAGCATAGGAGCTAGTCCATAAAAAGGAGCTGGATGAATATTTAAAGGGAAGTAGTGAGTAGTATATTAACAACTTACATGGATGTTGTAATGATCCACAGTGAAATATTCCCTCACCTCTTTGTGAAATTATCATTCCAAACCACGGAATACATTAGGTTTTATGATCTACTTGCTTCTTTGGGGAAATATAAATCTTGAAGCATCATCTTCATATGACAGGGCAAAGAGTCCCCTGGGACACAAGATGTTTAAGAATGTTAACTGAGAATCAGAAATAGTTTGCGATTAATATCGGGGTTTTGTTTATGGGCACAAATAAATCCCTGGTGTAGGGCTGACCTGTAAAAATCTGTCCAAGATGAAAACTCTGATTGCAAATGATGGAATGGGAAAACAATTTGAATTTAAAGAGGTGATTTGGGGTGCAGGGTTGCAGTGTTTAGGAGCTAATATTTTCTGACCGTAAATTTGTGTGCTGTTCAAACATTCCTAGTCACCAACTAAAATAAATATTATAGAGACTAGGAATTTATATCAGTGGTCTACAGCCATCCAAGTTTTATAAGAAGATCATGTGAAACAGGGCAGTCCCTGTTCCTAGGATCATCGAAAGACCCTCCTCAGCTGTCTTTCACCATTAGGGTTAGGTCCTGGTGGTGCTGCTTAATGTGGGGATGGGGGAGCAGAGGAAGCCACACCAGCATTTGGGGCTTTGGGTGACTGGAAGTAGGAAGTAGGGGGTCCTCCTGGGAAGAGTGCTGCTTTAGGAGGGAGAAGACCCACATGAACCTCCCCTCCTCGTTTGCCCTTGTGTGAGGCTGGTCAGGCCTCTTCTTTGTTTAAAACCCATCATATGTCTTCTGCCCATTTCTTGATTGGATTATTTGTTCTTTGGGTGTTGAGTTTGATAAGCATAATAAAATAAAATTAAAAAAAAAAAACAACCCATCACAGACTCCTCATGGCTTCTAGAACAAAGTCCAACCCTCAGAATCCCTAGCCTGGCTCATAAAAATCCTCTGTGATTTGACTCTGCACCTCTCTCCAGGCTCCCTTCCCATGACACCAGGCTTTCGGGACTTGATATGTGCTCTCCATGTCTTGGTCCCTTAACCTGAAACTCTTACCCAGAATATTCCTCCTCTGTGAGCCATTTGATAAAAAATCTGCTATTTTTTAAGAATAGCATGAAGGTCGTCTTGTCTCTGAAGCCTTCTTAAAGGCTCCTGGGAAGAGGTAGTTTCTCCTTTCTTCCAGTTTCTCCTAAACCCTGAACATTGCTCTCTCCCCGTCTTGTGACCTTGCCAAAGACAGAATGACAGAACGGATTTCCCTGCCTCACTGGTGTTGGACTTGGCCCAGGGGGCTTGATTAAACCAGTGGGATGTGAACAGCTGCCCTCAGCCGGGAGCAGAGCTGCCCCAGCCAAAGCACAGACGGGTGAGTGAAAAAAATCGATGCCCATCGTTGGATGCCACTGAGTTTTGAAGTGGTTCGTTACACAGCACGAGCGTGGCGACAGCTGACTAATACACCGTTCCACCGTGGGGCTGAGCCTCAGAGAGGCAGTGCATGTGGAGGAAACCACCTGCTAAGTTTGGGGGGAATTAGAACAAATCCGGGCTGGTGCTCTAAGCCTCTTTGAGCAGTCCACCTTCGGTGTGGTGCCATGTCTGATGGGGCACCAGGGTGGCGAAGCAGTGCCGCCCAGAGGAGGGCAGAGATGGTGCCCCAGGCTTCCTACCCGGTTCTAGGATAGAGACCCAGGAGTTCCCACACGTCTGGTGGAGGGTGAGGAATGTCTGGGAGAGCTATTCGGTTTATATAAATTAGAGATTAGCACAGGGGTGCTCACATCAGGGGCAGGCCCTTGGGATCTCAGGCTGCAGAAGGTCTTCCGTTATCTGCCTGACATGCCCAGACCAGACGGGACCAGCCACCCTGGGGAAGACCCCAGCACAGGGTGCCCTACGGTATGAGGACATAACAGTGCAGGATAAATATATGTGTTTCAAGCTACTGCATGTGGGGTAATTGGTTACAGCAGCAAGAGGTAACGAGCACAAGGGGCACCTGGGGGCCTCAGTCGGTTGAGCACCTGACTCCTGATTTTGGCTCAGGTCATGACCTCAGGGCCGTGAGATCCAGCCCTGCATCGGGCTCCACACTCAGTGAGGAGTCTGCTTGTCCCTCTCCCTCTGCTCTTCCCCTCAATGGCTCTCTCTAAAATAAGTAAGTAAAATCTTGAAGAAAAACAAACAAACAAACAAAAAACAAACACAAGCTGGAAGCAATGTAATGATCCAACAGTAGAAGATTGTCTGATAGAATCTTGTTTTTGTAAAGAAATGACAGAGATTTATGGGACAGAGTGTATAGCTGTGACCTCTGGAGGTGAGCAGATCTGCAGGTCCAACCCTGGCCGCACACTTCCCAGCTGTGTGATCCTGGGCAAGGGACTTACCCTCTCTCAGCCTCAAGTTTTCAATCTGTAAATCTCATATTCTTGTGGTGGGGACTGAAATATTCCCACTACATAGTAAGCACCCACTAAGTGGTAATATCTATTATTATTATTATCATTATCATTATCATTATTATTATTACACAAAAGGACCTACAGCAATGTGACAGTCATCTTGGGGTGAGGATGACTTTATTTTTCTTGTCCTTGATTCCGATGTTTCTATCATGGACAAAATTTCCTTTGGAATGAATAACTAAGAGAAAAAGCAATGGAAGGTGAACTGAAAACAATGAAAGAGTCTGAAAACGTTTAGAGTTTTCTTTAAATGTCTGATTCATTCTCAAACAAAAAACTAGAGTTTCATTGCCTCTTGAGTAACGTTTCCATTACTTTAATTTTTGCAAGCTGGTTGCAAATAAATGTCTCCCAATGCCAGTTTGTTTAAATCATTTTTTAAAAAATGTACCACACATGCGCTATTTTCCATTGAACTGCTTTTGCCCACATGGTTTGCTCCCAAAACCTTGCTGTGGAAGGGACCCTAGTGGGGGCACACAGCACTGGGAGAAGTGTGTGGGGTGCTGGAAGCCGGGTCTCTCGAGAATGCGGGGTCCAGCGGGAGCATCTTGGGACAGAGGGCAAGTGGGCTCTTGCTTGACACTAGACTCTGGGCGGAAAAATCAATGTTCAACTGTGATTTTAAGGAGATTATGTTTACTTATGAAAGTCATTAGTTGTGGGTATTTCTTTACAAATGGCTTGAAACCGTGTCTTTGCTTAGCTATGCAAATGTTAGCAGGTAAAGCAAATTTTATTTTTAATATGAATTCACCAAACCTATCGAGTGCCTACCATGTGCCCAGTAAACTGGAGAAAGGATTTGGGCAGGGAGTGATGAGTGGATGGTAAGTGGATGAAGAAACCTGGATCAATCAAGGTCACCAATTTCTATGAGCTCATTATCTACTTTAACATTTTCCCATATTTGCTCTATCTCTCTTTCTATTTCTTTTAAAATTGTTTTGCAAAACTGTTTGAAAGTAATTTCCAGACATGGTGACTCCTTATCCCTATATACTTCAGCATAAATCTCCTAAGGATAAGAACACAGTCCTGTATCACCATATACTGTCATTTCTAAGGAAATCAATAAAAATCCTATGATGTCTAATATTAAGTCTATATTCAAATGTCTCTCTCTCTCTTTTTTAAAAGCTGTTTTGTTGTAATCTGCACTGATGCTGTGTTTTTAATCGCTTGGAGTGGAAATGACCTTTGCTCAATGTAGCCAATGGCACTGTGCTCTTCCCATGGCATTTGCTGGCATTGCAGGGTCCTGTTTGAAAGGAAGTGACAAGTTTCGCAGGGCTTGCCTTTATGTGACAACAAATACCATGTTTTGTAAGAAAAGCTGGCCCCTTTGGACTCCCCTTTCCAGTGGTACCAGGAAGAGCTTCGGCTCTCATCCCAGAGCGAAGGCTCAGAGATGTCCCTTGCCCAGTGTCACCACCTGGAAAGTGGCAGAGCAGAGACTCTGGATCTGAGTTGTCTAACCACAAAGCTAGAGCTCTGCCCCCTGCCCTTGCCCCTTCTGCTGTGCACAGGGACCCCTGGAGTGAACAACTCTGACACCTAAGCAGGAAGTGGACCCTGCTCAGTGGAGGCGATTTCTGTACTATGGGGATTCTCCTCACAGCATTCCACAGAAACCATGACAAGAGATTCAAGAAAACAGCTTTAGGATAACTCCCCCTGAAAACCCGTTGCCTTAGCTCAGGCTGTCATAACAAAATAGCAAAGATGGGAGCTCAAACAATAGCCATCTGTTCTCCCAAAGTTCTGGTGGCTGGAAGTCCATGGTCAAGGTGCCGCCGTCAGGGATGGTTTCTGGTGAGACTTTTTTTTTTGGCTTATAGACATCTGCCTTCTCATTGTGTCCTCACATGGCCTTTCCTCTGTGCGCAGAGAGAGAGAGAGAGAGCTGTTGTGTCTTTCTTCTGATAAGGACACGGTCCTTATTGGATTAGGGACTGACTGTTATACCCTCAGTTAACCTCAGTTACCTCCTTAAAGGTCCTGTCTCCAAATATAAGTGTAGTTTAGGGCTTCAGCGTGTGGATTTTGGGGTAATGCAATGCAGTCCATAATACCTCTTCAGTGATTTGACTAGAAACAAATATTTTGCTCCCATCTAAGTTGAGTTTAGCACAGTGTAGTTGGCCATCTGGATCACCCATATCCTTGATACTTACTTCTCCTCACTAGTGACCATTTCCCCATCTTAACTGAGTTCCCATTTCCCCATCTTAACTGAGTTCCCTTAGCCTGGCCCATAGACCCAGTGAAAGGAAAGGAAAAACCGCACTGTGGAGAAAAACCCAGCTCAGCCCTCAGTTTCTTCCTGAAGTCTTCTCCTCACAGCCTCCCACTGCAGAAACTGAAAAATGCCAAATACTCGCTTCTGCATCTCCTTTGCAGCAAGCAGGGCTTGGCTAAATCAGACTCACACCCCTGATTTGAACTGTGAACTGCTGAAGCAGAGGAGGGATCCTGCAGAAGTCCTTCTGGCAAAAGGTATTGGCAGCAACAGCAGCTGAACAGTTTCCCTGAGGTGGCAGATCTAGGGGCTGCACCTGAATGTTGTCGCATCTGAGGGCCGACAGCGTAAACTATGCAGCATAAACTCCTGGAGAGGGGGGTGGTCCATGGCAGCAGTGGTGGGGTCTCCACTGGGCCAGTTCTGAACATGGTTTCCAACCCCGTCCCAGCTGCCTGGCCTCGGAGGCCCTCTCATATACTCTGTGTGCTCCTCAGTGTCCTACAGCAAAGTCCTTGTCTGCGACAATGACTCAGAGTAGATTTCTGTCACTTGTACCTAAGACCCCAGGCTGCTTCCTGCACGACCTCTGGAAGGCCATGCAAACACAGTCCATTACTAAAAGGAATAGTCTTGCTATTAGCTTATGACTAAGCACAAACGATGTTGCAAACTTCCTTTTCTTTCCAAATATACTTTTTCTCTTAGGTTAATTTTAGACACACAGAAAAATTGCAAAGATGATACAGAGTGTCCTTGTACATTTCAGAGCCAGTTATCTCTGCTATTAACTTCTTATATTAGTGTGGTACCATTGTCACAGTTAATAAACCATTGCTGATATGTTATAATTAAAGTCCAAACATTATTCAGATTTCTTTGTTTTTACCCATTTTACTCCATGTCCATTTTCTGTCCCAGGACCCCGCCCACAATACATTACATTTAGTCGTCACGTCTCCTTAGGCTACTCTTGGCTGTGACAGTTCCTCACACTTGCCCTGTTTTTGATGACTAGTTTTGAGGAGTACTCAGAGGTTTTGTAGAACGTCTTTCTATTGGAACTTTCCGATATTTTTCTCATGATTAAACTGGGGTTCTGTGCTTGGGGGAGGAAGACCACAGAGGTAAACTGCCCTTCTCATCATAGCATATCAAGGCTACCTCCCGTCAACATCACTGATCACTGTTGCTGTTGACCATGATCGGCTGGCCCAAGTTGTGTTCGTCAGATTTCTTCACTATCAAGTTACTCTTGTTCCCTCTTTCCATAGTGTAGCCTTTGGAAGGAAGTAACCATGCATAGCCCCCAAATTAACAAATAGGGAGTTGTGATGCACCTCCTTGAGGGGGGGATATCTTCTGTATGAAAAATCTGTTTCCCGCCCCCTGTTTATTTGTGTGTTTGTCATTTATTCAGATCATTATGGACTCATGGATATTTATTTTATATTTTGGATTATAATCCAGTACTATTTTATTTATTTTGTTGCACCTTTGTCCCAGTAACATAGCCCCCATCAATGTGGGTTTTAAAATTTTTTTTTTTTTTTAGCACTTTCTTCGTTTTTGGCATTACAAGATGCTCTAGGCTCAGCTTGCGTATTTTCTGTGCCACCCTGGGATCGGCCATTTCTCTAAGGAGCTTTGGTTCCTTTTATTGGAGGATGGTATTAGACTTCATGGTTCCGGGGCTAGGTGTGCTTGTTGCTACCAAAGTGTTCTGTCCATTCTCGAGGCCTCTCCGCTGAGAGGACAAGGAAATGCATGCGTGTACACTAACCTGTGTGTATACGCACATCTCTATGTATTTCTTTATTTTTAAAAAAATTTTTTAAAGATTTTATTTATTTATTTGAGAGAGAGCGAGAGCCGGGGGAGGGGCAGAGGGAGAGAATCTCAAGCCAACTCCATGCTGGGCACGGAGCCCGAGCTGGGGCTCTATCCCACGACCCTGAGCTCATGACCCCAGCAGAAATCAGGAGTCTGACGCTCCTCCGACTGAGCCACCCAGGTGCACCTATACATATTTCTCTGTGTGACCGTCTGTGTCTATATTAAGTGAAACAGGAGTGTTTATACTGTTATCTCCAACTCCGATCCCTTGCCACCCTCATCAGACTCACCCGTGAACCCCCACGCCAACAATGAGAAACCTGCTCCCCCTACCTGCCATCCGTTTACTTAACTGTCCAATCCCAGTGCACACACAGAGGAGCTTCAGAATTGACCTTCACCCCCACGGGAAACCACTTTGTCAACTAGAGTGAAAGCCTTCCGTGTCATTCCTTTTGCCTTTAGTTTTACAGACACCATGAATTTCCAAAGTGGCTTCAGGCAGCGCCTCCTTCTCCACCCCTTCCGTGAGGTTGTTTCATAGATTTGTGCAAAATCCCTTTTTTTCTCCCATGAGGCAGATTTCAGCCCATATGGAATCAGCCGGAGATAGTCCCCGGGACCCCTTCTTTCTCCTGACCTCGCCTCCTCTTTTTTACCCTCTGCCTGCTTCCCAAAACCTGCTTTCTTCCTGCTAGCCCTTTCCCTGGGGTAGACCAGGGAATGTGTGCTTGGTGTCTCTCCTGAAGGAGCAAAGGGGAGTTCTTAACAGCCAAGGGGTGATGTGCCATAGACCTCCCAGGGAGGAGGTTCAGGGTCCCAGGTCCCCCAGAGGATAGAAACTATGAAACAAGAAAAATGTTCTCTTCCTAGCATTCATGGCCTCTCAGAGTATTGCTTCAGTATGTTATTTTTTGAACTTCACCGCCATCCACAGATGTGAGAATAGAAAGGAAGAGGGGGTGAACAGGGACAGAGAACAGCATCCTGCCACATAGAAGACTGTGGAATATGCTGTAGGCTTGGGTGGGAATCAGTCATGCCACAGTTCTACAGGATAAAGATTTTCCAAAATCAAATCATTCATGGAAACAAGATTTCACTTGCTTTTAAAAGTTATGTTCTTCAAATTTCTCTATCATATTTATTTTCAAAAAAATCATCAGAGTATTGAAATACTTTGAAATCTCACCCACTCCTCCCTGAAAGGTGATCTAAATAGCATTCTTGTAGTTGTAATAATCCCTGTGGCTCTGGCCTGGGGGTCCCAAGTTTGAAGTGGTGTCCCTCATTCTGTCCCTGGGAGATGAGGAGCGAGCCTGACAGTTGATCGCTTCTCGACTTTGATCAGCACCTTCCTTATTCTAATTACACCTTTCCCTAAAGTAACTTTTACAGCTTCACCCCTTACCCCAACCCTTATGTCCCCGTTTGAAAGGAGCCTATTCAGACCGCTTGCGAACAATGATGCTCTGGGATGGTTTAATCAGGGAAAGGAAACCTGTAGAGGGTCTTATCTGGGGTGAGTGTCTCAAGCATCCAAGATTACCTCCCTGTCACCTCGTGACCCATCTTCTTCATGCCACCTTTTAATTTTGGTAGCAATTACAGTGTATCTGGCTAATGCCCATTAGCATATTCATGGCCATCCCTTCACATTTATTGTCCACACAACTCATTAATCTTCATCTACTTTGTGTGCTTGACAGCTCAATCTATTTTGCAATCTCTGGGAAGGAGCCATAGCCCCCCAAAGCCTTTGTTTTCCTGTAAATAAACTGTGTTGGGGACCAGAGGACAATGGTGCATCCCGTGGTGATTGACAGCAGC
Source organism: Eumetopias jubatus (assembly GCF_037043125.1). Lineage (NCBI taxonomy): Eukaryota > Metazoa > Chordata > Mammalia > Carnivora > Otariidae > Eumetopias > Eumetopias jubatus. The sequence continues at coordinate 62,892,236 of NW_028274821.1, forward strand.
CATGGCTACTAATCAGGATGGGACTTCGTTGCCAGCCGAGTCGAGTGCATTAGGGGGCCATTGTTCCAACGCTGCCAGGGCGAAGCGCACACAGCCCGTCACCTTCGCAAGATGGGTTGATTGTTCTTCAAGATTAGACCGAGTTGCCTTATTATCCATCCCAGACAACAAGGCATCTCACCCAAACAGACGCATTTGCAGGAATGGCCGGTGCGCCGGCCAGATTTGAATTGCTAATGTATAATCTGCCTGGCACAGGTGTGCAGTGAATATTTGGATGTTGTTCTGGCCGTCAGTCGAGGAGGCTGAATTGATGAGGTGATGAGTATTCAGTGATGGGTCCTGGACAGTGGCCAACGGCAGAGTTTGAGCACTTGTGCTGATGATAATCAGATTACCCTCCAAAGTACCTTTGCGGTAATGTAGCAGCAAATTCTGCTAGAGACTGGTTGGTGGAAAGTTCCCTTTTCTTTTGGGGGCAGTGAGATGTTTTCTTACGTGTTTCAGACTGGACAAGGTAGAGAAGTTGCCTTTCTTGGGCCCTTACCTGCCGACTCTTAAGGCTGTAATGTAGAGCTGACTGGTTGGGTTTGAATTCACCATGTTGTAGCTTATTTGTTTAAGCTCACTTGGCCTCAGTTTTCTCATTTGTTAAAATTCTCTCAACCACGTAGAGCTGCTCTGAGAATCCAATGAGCTGATATACATAGACTAAGTCCTAGAACAGTGCCTGGCTCATAATATGCACTCAACAAATGTTAACTATTCCCATATTATTGGTCATTTGCTTTCTCTCAATATTACTGTGGTCAAATAGCTGGGATACACTGAAAATAAAGTAAACCATCTTCATTACCTCAGGATGTCTCTGGCCTTTACTATGCTGCTTTGTCTGGCATAATTCCCCGTGTATGGAACATTTACCCATACTTACATGATCATGGAATATTTTCCCCTGAAGCATCTTTTGCAGCTTACTTTCCCCAGAACATACTATAAGGAAAAGCTGCCTAGAATATAATACAACATTTGCAAAGCTTTGAAAGAAAAACATGGGATTCAAGAGTTTTATATACAATCAAGCTATTTATATGTGCAGGCCATGGGAATTAATTACGCAAATGCATATATATTCTCCCTGAAAAATAAGTCATTCAAAGATGTGTTCCATATGGAGGAAATGCAAGGATGGCAGATAAGAACTTGTAGGAGGCAGTGAGACCAGCTGATTGCATTGAAATAAGTCTGAGCAATTGTAGCAAATATCTTGTCAAACTGACATCAGAAGATTAAGATATTTGAAAGAAATTATTTCTATTAAAATAATGGGATAACAGCAGATAACAATGCAGATCAAAAGAATGAGGAAGGCGAAAGAGAAAGAAAGTGATTTTTTTTTAAGAAAAAAAGGTAGGTGGAAAAAGATATCTATCTATATCTATGTAAGGGTATAGTGAGAGCACTCCAGTAATCTTTCTGAACGCATTAAAAGCCAATACTCCTAGATGCGAGGGGGAAAAACCCCCATAACCAAGATTTCTCTGCTTATTTTTAAAAAATATTTTATTTATTTTTGAGAGAGAGAGAGCACGAGCAGGTGGAGAGAGGCAGAGGCAGAGGGAGAAGCAGACTCCCCGTGGAGCAGGGATCCTGACGCGGGGCTCGATCTCAGGACGCTGAGCTCATGAGCTGAGTCAAAGGCAGACGCCCAACTGACTGAGCCACCCAGGTGCCCGGGTTTCTCTGCTTATTAAACAAACAAACAAAAAAGTGTTCCAAGTTAAAATATGGGTAAAATATGGTTACTCAAACATGAACACAAAGAAAGCTGGATCTGGGAATATTAATATCGAACAATGCAGAATTCTACAGGTTAGAGAGTATTAAAACATTAACAATTTCATTTCTTTATTCCAATCCCTTGCTCAAGATAGGTCCTAAATAGACATTAGCAAGGTTTATCATAGAGGTGGACACAATTAGCAAAAGGGACATGGGAAGGGATGGCTTGTTTGCCAGGCCCCCTTGCATGGAATAATTTAAGGGATCCCCATTTTGAGTACTGGAGAGGACACTTATTTGTCTGCCCGACTCACTGACCTCCACCTCCTTCCTTGGTTCGCCCTGGGCTCCCTTCTCTCGGCTCCATGAGTCTTGCTGCTGTGGGATCCTGGATCCTGGCCACAGTCGATGGGAGCCAACCTCGGTCTGGCCAACTGTAGAACCTTGCCCCCGACTTGCTGCATTAATTTAAGAGAAGGGTCTATCTCAGTCCTTCACTGGTGTCTCTCCAAAGTCTGAAAAGCAGGACCTGATCCTCTTCGGTGACACAGACAGTAAGATGGAGGTTTCGGCTCCTGCTGGTGACCCTGTTTCCTGCCATGGGGAAGAAACTAGTCTACAGTGAATGACAATGAAGTCTCCTATAAAGAAATGGTGTTGTGGTGGCATTTGAATTTCTGGTTCTGTTGAACCTCAAGTCTAGCTACCTCCCTGCACTTCTCCTCCTTCAGGCGTGCAACTTTTCTTGGAATGACATGATATTTTCCCCGGATCCCGGGGTCATGACTGGGGCCCAAGTCAGATGATTAACAGGCTGAGCCCCCCAGGTGCCCCTTAGCAGTCTGTTCTAATGGTGCCTGCCAACTTCTTGGGTGAGCAGCAGGTCACAAAGGCAAGTCACATCTGTGCTGTACCCGGGTCCCTTCCTCTCACCCCCTCCCCCCCCTCCCCCAGAGACTCTTCTATATCTGTCTGAAATGACATCGGGGGCTGGCCTAGTGATAGTGCTTCCTACAAGACATTTCAGCCTTTGCTTGTGTTCACATCTCTGGGTCACAAGGGAAGTTGGCCTCATCGTGAGCCCCACGCAAGCCTCCGATCCTCCTGATGGGGACGGGGACGGGGACAGGACGGGGACGGGACGGGGACGGGATGGGGACAGGACGGGGACGGGACGGGGACGGGGACGGGGACGGGGACGGGGACGGGGACGGGGACAGGACGGGGACGGGACGGGGACAGGACGGGGACGGGACGGGGACGGGATGGGGACGGGACGGGGACGGGACGGGGACGGGGACGGGGACGGGGACGGGGACGGGACGGGGACGGGGACGGGACGGGGACGGGACGGGGACGGGGACGGGGACGGGGACGGGACGGGGACGGGGACGGGACGGGGATGGGGACGGGACGGGGACGGGATGGGGACGGGGACGGGACGGGGATGGGGACGGGACGGGGACGGGACGGGGACGGGGACGGGGACGGGACGGGGACGGGACGGGGACGGGACGGGGACGGGGACGGGGACGGGGACGGGACGGGGACGGGACGGGGACGGGGACGGGGACGGGACGGGGACGGGGACGGGACGGGGATGGGGACGGGACGGGGACGGGACGGGGACGGGGACGGGACGGGGATGGGGACGGGACGGGGACGGGACGGGGACGGGGACGGGGACGGGACGGGGACGGGGACGGGGACGGGACGGGGACGGGGACGGGACGGGGACGGGACGGGGACGGGGACGGGGACGGGACGGGGACGGGGACGGGACGGGGACGGGACGGGGACGGGGACGAGGACAGGACGGGGGCGGAGTGCTGGCGCCAGCAGCGCCTGGGCTCAGGAGTCAGGAGGGTAAAACCCGTCCCGCGCCTCCCTCCCGAGGGCTGCTGTGTGACGGGAGGCCAGCCGGAAGCCGAGCCTGTCGTTCGGAGAGCTCCCCAGGCCCGGCTCGCAGGCATGGCCCTGGCGTCTGGATGCGGCACCCTCACGCGCCGGCGGCGCTGCGGTGAGGGATGAAGAAATAAGGGGTTCAAAGGAAGGGGCAGGAGATGAGGGGCTTTGATAAAAGTGCAGGGGATGTGAGGGGCTTCCCTAAGAAGCTGAGGAGAGCTACAGTGCCCCTGCAGGACCTCACGCGGGCCCCGCTGGTTTTGGGGGGGGAGGGCTCCGTTTTGTGTAAGCAAAGTAGGCTGGGCGACCCCGGAGCGGACTGGACGCTGGGAGTCGGGAATGCAGAGAAAGGAGGTCACGGGGTCGTCGGCGATGCTGGGGGAGGCCAACGGACGGCAGGCGCTGAGCGGAGAGCAGGCCGGCGAGGTGTTGGCTCGGGCGCCTCATCTTCCCGAGGTTCGAAGCGGCGGGCGAGGCGGCGCAGGTGCGGCTGGGGACCGGCGGGTTAGAGGCGGCGAAGCGCGCACCGCAGAGGCGTCTGCTGCCCGGCACCGTGGCCCAGCCTCGGCGGGCCGGGGTGGAGCTACAGCTCCGGGGCTTCCCGGCTGTAGGCCTCAGCCGCCCCCTGCGAACTCCACTGCGAGAACTGCCTGCAAGGATCCTGTGAAGAGCCAAGGACACAACCTGGAAAGAGCTCCGCAGATTCGGAGGCTGCCATATTTACGGTCACCGAAGGGCAGCGGGCTGAGAGATCCTGGTGTGAGCCGTGCCGGACGGGCCGGGTAACTGCCGTTGGATCTGGCACGTTCGCTTTTCAGCTGGGTGCCCCTGAGCAAGGCCTTCATCTCCCTGAGCTTCCTTGTGGATGAGAGAGGGGGGATGACACACCCGTCTTACAAGGTTGCTCTGAAGCCGAAGAGGGGGCAATGACCAGCAACAGCTTTCTCACCCTGAGGCCCTCCACAGGCCCACCCGCAGTGCTGTGGAGGGTTTCCCGGAAGAAATGCCACCGGGGTTTGGTTAGGGCGAAGGCAAACTGAGCTGGCGAGCGGGTGGACTTGGACCTGGAGAGCCTCGAGCCGGCCCACCCTCCAGGCTGAGTGACACAGGCAAGCTGCTTAACCACGCTCCTCTATAAAGATGAGAATACATACACCTCACAGAACTCAGGATAAATGAGTTGTCTGCTGTGTTCGTCATATCATGCCCAGCACACAGTAATTGCTAGAAGAATTACTATTGATAGGGTCCCAGACAATTTACTTCAGTGTGCCATGCTTCTGTTCTCCCTAATTGCAGCTTAGTTTTGGAAGCCGTGAACACCTCCTATGGGCAAAGCTCCATCCCAGGTCTAGGAACCAGGAGTTAATCCATCAGAGGCTGGAAGCTCATGGCACGGAGGCTCCTGCATTCCACCCTCCCCCACCCTCCCCCCCAGATCTGTGGTCTTAGTGTCCCCGGCTGGGACTTAAGACAATGAAGGGAAGCTAACCTTAAGGCCCATGAGCCCCTGGTGTCCATTTTGGAAGGATCTGCATAAAAATGGTCAAATAGGCAAAAGTTTTAGTGCTCTGAATGGGTAGGCACCAGTTATGGATCTGAGTCTGTCCTAAACCCAGGGGCTCAGAGCCACCAGGCCTTTCTGCAAAGGCTACAGTTCCCTGGGGGAACACATGCACCAAGCCACAAAATACAAAACCCACAACACGGGGATGACCTACTTTATTGGACTGTAGGCTTTCACGGTGACAAAGAAAAACAAACTCAACTTTTCATTCCATAAGACAATATATTTGACTCTCGTTTTAGAGAGCTCCTTTTCAGTAGTCATTTCATTTGATAAAATACTTCTGTGATATAGACTAATGTGATATATTACAACCTGAAGTTTCGTTCTGTTAAAAAAAAAAACCCAAAGAACAAAATAGTAGTGCAACGTGAACCCACATGGAATTTCTACAGGTTTTCAATATCCCCAAATTACAAAATAGCTAGTATTTATATAGCCCATACCATGAGCCAAGTACTGTTTTAAGTACTTTACATATATTATGGTAATCTGCCATAACTACTCTATGAAGAATGTAGAATATTATATCAGATGAAGCTGAGGCACAGAAATGAAGTAATTTGTCCAAGGTCACATAGGCTGTTAAGCTCTCAGGTCTATACTCTTAGAATTGATGAATGTGGAGCCTTTGGCTAGTGATCATCACTCTTTTTTTAAAAAATGAATTTAGCTTTTGGGGCACCTGACTCCATCAGTTGGTAGAGCATGGGACTCTTGATCTTGGGGTTGTGAGTTCAAGTCCCACGTAGGGCTGGAATAAAAAAATATGGTAAAGGGACGTCTGGGTGGCTCAGTCGTTAAGCTTCTGCCTTTGGCTCAGGTCATGATCCCAGGGTCCTGGGATCAAGCCCCGCATTGGGCTCCCTGCTCCGCGGGAAGCCTGCTTCTCCCTCTCCCACTCCCCCTGCTTGTGTTCCCCCTCTCTGTGTCAAATAAATAAAATCTTTAAAAAAGAAATATGGTAAAAAAAAAGAATTTAGCTGTAGAGATATGTTGAAAAGTGCTTTATGTCTATTTGTACTTAGGCCAACAGGTTAAGTAAGGAACTGGAAGACTGGTCGGTGCCACAAAAGGGCTAGGGTCCATGAAGAGGAAAACCACACGCAGGCTGGGAGGAAGGAGGAGAGAGGGTCGAGGAAAGCTCCACAGCCATGGCATCTGAGGCAGGGCTTGAAGGACACAAAGCAATTGTGTCTTACACTAGTAGGAGCTTACTTAACCAAACACCAACATTAACAAAGCTGATGACTCAGATGACACGAAGAAAGCAAACATACGTAGGAGGCACACCCATGAGTGACGGATGTCCCCTTACTTCAACATCTGGTTTACTCTAGTTTCAGACTTCAGGCTTGGCTATCCACAATCCTAACAATACCAAACAGATCACAGAGGCCCAAATCTAGTATGCTTTCTTTTCCTATGATAACCATATTTTATTGTCACATCTCAGTGTGCAAAAATATAATAAATCATCTTTGTAAAAAAGTACAGAACATTTTTGCTATGGATCCAGGCAAAGGTATGACTAACAAAAATTTCCAGAGGATAGTAAACGCTTAGGTGCATTGATTCTGGGTACTACAGTGACCCTGTTCTCATTATGCTATGAACCCAAATTAATCGACTTTAATGATGATATGCTTAAACTACAGCGTGCCAAGTAAGGCAAAGCAACAGTACCCTAGAGAAAATATAACTGAAGTTTTTTGATGAAGACGTGGAATAATTATAGCATAAAAGATTTCATTTTTCTGAAAAAGTAGATGGAAAGGTGCTGTGCATAGGAAAGTGGCTCAGATTCAAGATTCAAGTTTATTTTTCTTTTAATCGCTTCTGCAGTGGACTCTAGGTTTCTTTTTCGGTTTCAAAAGTGAGGCTACGGTCTACAAAAAAATGGTACTAATGAATACAGCATACAGGCCTTTAAAAAGTGGGATTATACCAGCAGTTTGGTGACATACTGGTAGAGCTGTTCTGTAAAAGCTGCAGAGGAAAACTTTTCCTTCACCCTGGCTCTCCCTGCCAGTCCCATTGTGGCTTTTAGGGAAGGCTCGTGGATGAACTTTTCCATCGCTTCTGAGAAGTGCACTGGGTCAGGCTCACACAGAAACCCTGTGACGCCGTGGACGACGGACTCCAAGGGCCCACCCGAATTCACGGCAATGACAGGGCACTGCATGTACATGGCCTCCAAAGGGACGATGCCAAAGTGTTCATTGCTTGGTGTGTAAAGCACAGAGGTACAGCCATGGAGGAGCGCGATCTTCTGTGTGTCTGAGAAAGACCGCAGGAAGGTCACACACTGTCCAAGGTCGGACTGCTGGACCATTTCCTTCAATTCCTGATAGTGTTCCACATTCTCCAGGACTCTTTCATCATAACCACCTGCCATGATCAGATGAACCTTGTCCCAGTCCTGGGATGTCAACCTTCCACGCAGTTTTCCTAGGGCTTCCAGTGCCAAAGTCAGGTTTTTCTTCCTTTCGTATCTATTGATGGAGAGGAAGAGGAATTTCTTCCCCTTGGGGACGAGGTCATCGAGCTTTTCAGGAACAGTGGAGTCAAAGCTGGTGACATTCAGAGATGGGTAGAGGACATCGGGGTCTATGTGAGACAGGGACTTGAATGTTTCCTTAAAAATGGCAGCTGTAAACCTGCTGTTGACTAAGATGCAGTCCGCCATGCCTGTGGTGTATTCCTCTATCCAGTCAATTGGGGCCCTGTATAAGTGTTTCAGAAAAGAATCTCTCCTGGTGAGAAGCAGATCTGGGAAGTGACAATAAAACAGGATCTTCTTGGGCCGTCTGGCCAGCTTGAGCACTGGGATGCAGGCAGACACCTAGCCGAAGCAAAAATCAACAGCAGATACAGACTGGTCAACTCAACTTCAACCAAGTCAAAAGCATGCCCACCCACCCTGCCTGCTGGTCTGTGGACCTCGTCATGGGCAATGCCCGATTCTGCTTTGTGTTCCCCTGGACTCTCACCCAATACAATCCCTGGTGTAATGAAAGGCTTGTACACATCTGTGGGCTGTGTGCTAAATATTTAAAGCTGCAAGTCCAATGGTTTCCTCTAGAACAGCATGGTCCAATGAAAATAAAAATCTGGTAACCACATGACAACATTTTTTAAGGGTGAAATTTAAAAAATATTTATCTAAAATATGGTCATTTCAAAATGTAATCATTGTCAAAAAAGTTACTGAGACACTTTACATTCTATTTTTCTAATTAAATCTTTAAAATCAGATGTGTAATTTACACTCACACCGCATCTCAGTTCAGACTAGCCACATTTCAAGTGCTTAATAGCCACAGGTGCCTAGAGGCTACCCTACTGGACAGGGCAGCTCTAGCATGTTTCTTCTTCTAAGGAACTGGAGTGCAGGCTCTGGAATGAAGATTGCTGGCTGTGCGACCATGAGCAAGTTAATCTTACCTCCCTCTGTGCCTCAGTTTTCTCTTCTGTAACGCGGTGACAACTGTAGTTCAAAAAACTCCTGATTGTTTTGTGATTATTAAATGTACCACTATGTGTAAAATGCTTCAGAATTTAGCACACAGCATGTGCTCAGTAAGTGTTAACCATAATCGTTACTAAGCATGAACTACATGCCGGCATTACTAGAGACGTTCTTGTTGGGTAATCTTTACAAATTACTTAATCTCTAGCTCACTTACCACTTGAAGAATCCTGCCAGATTTATCAGAAGCTTCTTAGAAAGTAGCAGATCTGGAACGAAACTCAGGTCTCCTACTTCCAAGCTCAGGTTTTTTTCTATTCACTAGTCTCAGCCGCCTCATACTTAATAACTAGCTACAAATGCAGGATGTTTTGAAATGTCCACATTTCTTAAAAAGAAACAGCTTCTGTACAAGCAAGGAGGATCAAACTAACTCAGGAATAATAAAGAAGCGCACAAATACAAATGTGAAACCATTTCCACCCATCGGTTTGCCAAAGATTAAGACGGTTTATAGCATCCATTGTGCACAAGAGCATGGAATTAACAGGATCTGTCATACCCTGTGGGAGAGCAAAATGACACAACCTCTTTGAAAGGCAAATTTGGCAATAGCCATTGACATTTAAACTCTCGGGCACGATTTCTAGGAATTTACTCAAAGGACATTGTGACAGAAGTAGAAAAAAGGTACGAGGATGTCCATTACAATCCTATTTGCAAAAAACCGGTCACAATGAGTGTCCTTTAAGAAGAGAATGTATAAATTATGGTACTTTTAAACAAAAGCAGATTTTCCAGCAATCATTAAGAACCATGAAGTGAATCTCTAATATTGATATATAAGGATGTCCCAAACAGGAATTTTGGTGAAAAAAAGAACAAGTTATCAAATAGTAGGTGTGTCATAGTCCTCATTATTACAAATAAGATGCATCTGAGAACGGATGCATATGCTACTGCAGCTACAGGCAACTTCTGGAAGGATACAGGAGAAACTGCTAACAGTGGCGATCTTTAGGGAGTGGAACTGGGATGGGACTTCTACATTACACTCTTTTATACTATTTGAATTTTTGTTCTGAGTAGATGTTACTTTTTAAAATAAGTTACTTTTGGGGAAAAAAAGCGTAGAGTCCAAAACAGGTAGAGCCCAGATGCAGGTGGACATTATTTACTGAGGTAAAGAACTCTGACTTCTCCCAAGACTAACAGGGAGCCATGTTAAAGCTTTAACAGGGCATGACATGTTTCGCGTGGTGTTTTTAACACGACACCGCGGACGAACGAGGTGGCCTGTCTGCAAAAACTAAGTGAGATGCATGTGGCCTGGAAGTAGAGTCAACATAATGCAAAGGGGGAAGACCTACAAGTTACTCAGAAGGAAAAGGTGACTTAGGGTTGACTTCTAATGCTTGCGTTTCTCAGAGCAGCCCCAAGACTCATCTACTTCAGAACTGCCCGAAGATCCAGCGAAAATGCAGATTTCTGGGCCCCACCTCAGGACTCCAGGATGAAAGCTTCTGAGAGTGGGGCCCTGTAACACCGTGCAACTTTAATGTGTCCACACTAAAGTTCGAGAACCAGTCTCACTCCCAGTTCTCTTCTCTCCAGATCAGTTCCGATCTCTCCGAACCGCAGGCCGGGAGAGCTCACCAGGGGCCATGCAATGCGCCCTCCCTAGCGGGAAAAGGAGGCGACACGAGGGTCGGGCGTGGCCGCACTCGCGGCCGCCTCACCTGGTCGCACACGACCACGTCGAACTCCTCGTCCCCGAGGAACAGCACGTAGAGCGCCAGAAAGATCATGCGCACGTAGGCGCATACCGCGGCGCCGCGGCCGCCCCAGCCCAGGCTGCGCGGGAGCCAGTCCCCGGCGCAGCGCACCTGCAGCTCGCGGCTGTCCGCGAAGCTGTGGCCGGGATCGTAGTGCGCGGTCCAGATCTTGACGCTACATCCGCGCGCCTGCAGCGCCAGTGCCGCGTCCAGCACTAGCCGCTCGGCGCCGCCCACGCCCAGGTCCGGGTGCAGGAACAGCACCGATGGGTTGGGACCGGGGTCTTCGTCTTGGCCCAGCTTCTTCGCCATGGTCGGGGAGCCGCGCTAGCGGCCCGCGCCCTACCGGGCTTCCGCGCATGCTCCTTCCCGGCTCCCAGCGGGCCTCTGCGGGGCCGACCACGCCTCGCGGCGCATACGTCAGTTAGGCCACATCAGCGCAAATCTGCAGGCGCCCAGTGTCTGCCAGAAGAAATTTCCCGTCTGACCGTACCTATATCCTCTCTTTGGTAGGGATAGGATTCTATGAAGGATGCTGCGATTCAAAGAAAGGAGGCGGAAGGTCTGTACTTCCCACACAGCGGCTGACCAAATCTCTTGTTATTTGTACAGGCATATGGTGGGACAACTCAGGCGTCCCTGGAGCCGGCGAGGACCCTGCGAGGGGCCTGAGGGCGGGGCCTGAGCCAGCCTCTCCAGCCGCCGGTCCTTTGAGGACTCCACCGTCCGCTTCTTGGGCGTCAGTTTCATCCTCCAGGGCCTTCCAGTCTTCAGCATGGTACGGCGGCCCCAGCCTTCCCTTTTTGGTCCCGCCTCTCCTCTTGGCCCTGACACTGGCCTTCCGCCTTGCTCTCCTCTTGTGGCTGCCTTGCTTTCCCCAGCCTCCCCTGCAGGTGCTGGTCTTGGCCGTCAGGGCCTGAGGCCGGGGTCTGGGGGCGTGCCGGGGGCGCTCACTCGCCTATCTACTTGTTTCTCTCTGTAGCCTGGTCCGACCCCCAGTGGCACTAATGTGGGCTCGTCGGGGCGCTCACCCAGCAAAGCAGTGGCCGCCCGGGCGGCTGGATCCACGGTCCGGCAGAGGTAAGGAGCCCCGCGACCCTCTGGCTGTGGGCTTGGAGAGATGGTGCCCAGGAATTCGCTCGTCCGGAGAAGGAGACCCCGGGCTGAAAAGAGTCACAAGGGCAAACTGAACCTCAGGCGACGTGGCCGTAGGTCTAGTGTGTCTCGAGAGGGAGGCAACGTTTTCTTCGAATTGCGCAGTTTGGGGCACCTCTCTTGAAAAAGGAAAGTTAACAAACTGGAGTGGGATCAGAGACAACTTTGAGAAAACTGATGTCATTAGACAGGTGTGTCTGGACCTAAGCTTTGCAGTCACATTTTGATCTGCAGGTCCCCTCACACTCAGTCCAACATGACTTGTCCAATGGAAAACTCAGTCTCCTTTCATCCTAGCTTCTGCCCCAATTTTATCTCCCTTCCATCTGGCACTACAACTATATATTCATTTACCCAAGGCGAAAATTTAAGGGTGGTCGTGAATTTTTCTTATGCTCTGTCTTTGTTGACTCATTTGCAAGACCGAATGGCACACAAAAAACTTCTCGTCGGTTGTTTCCTTTTTCATGTCCACCGTTCCAGTTTACCCCAACTTCTCTCATCTAGACATTTGCATTTCCTACCTAAGTCTTCTCTCCAGGTCGTTTCCACTCCAACCTGCCTTCCCCTCTGATTCTGTCACACATCTTCTTAGTTTCTATCTCAATTTCTTGTTGCTGAACTTTAAAAAAAAAGGGAAGAAGAAGAAGAGGGGTGGATACCAGTGGTCTTGGTGTTATTTCAGCCCAGCTGCCTCTCCTCTCTGGTGATCCAGCAACAGTGAGCTTATTACTGTTGAACTCATTAGACGACCCCTCCCCCCACTTCTGTTTATTCTGCAAGACTAAGCTCAGGGGTTCTTGAGGCCTTCCCTGACTTGGAAAGCAGCAGTAGCTGTGAGTCTTCTCTTTGGCTCCCACAGCATTTTGTTCTTGGGGCTATAATAGCATTCATGTTTCCATATTTATCTCCTTCATTAGATTTTGACAGAAATGACCAAACATCTGTATCCTACTATAAGACCTGACAGAATAAATGAAGGAATCAAGCCACCCTATAGTCTCGGGATTTTTGAAGGAACTGTAAGGTATAGGAACAGGGAGGCAGTTACACTGTGGCCAGAAAGAAAGGGTAAAATAGACCCCTAATAGAAATTTAAGAGATTAAATGGGCTCTGTTAACTTCTACCTGGCTTTCCAGTGGAGGAATGGGAGATATTTTGAGTACATTTGGTATTTCCAGGTGCCCTGATTATCAAATCCCCTGCATTGCCCCATGTGCCAGTAGGTGTAAGAAATCTTAAAGAGCCTAGACTGATTTCTCTGGGGCTCCTGTAATTCCAAGGGACTTTGAGACCAACCGCTGCAGTTGGGAGGCTGTGGGAATAGTGGAAAGTGTGTGGGTCCTAGTCCTGGCTCAGCTAATGACTTACCATGTCCACACTGGGTTTACCATCTAGCTCAAGTTCCTTTTTATGAACAAGGAAGAAAATTTCAGGTACCTACCTCACAGCTTAAATATGTATATCCTTGTGTGTGAAGGCTCTTCTAAGTGTATGAATTGCTGTGTAAATCCCTGTACAATTACGTTTACTATTTGCTATCGGTTATCTCATAAAAACAGCCGTACGTATGGACTTAGGAGTTCCTGGGCCACTTTGTAGCCAGTAATCAATGTGTCTGCACTAGAGTTTGGGGTAAAGGCCACGGCAGGGGGAGGTGAGGATTATGACCCAAGTTGGAAGGGCAGTGGGAAGAGATGGTGGTAATAGGGTTTTCACTTCTAGATTCTCCCTGCGTGCCCTGGTGGATGGCACAAGTGCTGTTGGGCTACTTCTGGGTGCCTGGGCTGCCTGTGTCATGCAGCTCATCTCACAGACCTGGAGCCCCTGTGAGGGACATGTCATCCTACCTCTGCCCAAGATCTATGGCCAGTATATCAAAATAGTGAAAACAGAGCACAAAATAATTTTTTATAAAATGTATGCTCCATTTTAGGACCTGGATTACAACAAAAGCTTAATTGTTTTTGCCTTTTTTGTAGTATATACAGTAACTGAAAAACATTTTAAGTAGTCATTTTAAAATCAAGTATATGGATTCAGGGCTTTTTAAGCAAGGGTTTATTACTTGACTTCACAAAAATACATGTGAAGAGAAACAAATTCATTGTTCAAATGAGATGCCCATATGTGTGGGCAAGTGGATGGGCTCCAGAGTCAACTGGGTTCACTGCTGAGCTTGGCTGCCTGCTGGCTGTGTGGTCCTAGGCACTTTACTTCACCTTTTATGAGCCCATTTTCTTCATTTATACATTGGAAATGGTGACTACTTTCTGGGGTGATTGTATTCATTAGCATGTGGCAGGTATTCAGTCCTCAGTGGTTATCACGATCAGTGGAGTAAAAGCAAGAATTTGGGGGATCTGGCAAAGAAAGTGTTTTTCTGCAGGGGAGAGGGTTCCGTTTTGTTTTGTTTTTATTTTTGGTTCTTTAACAGCGTAGTAGTAGCATATGTTATAATGCTATGGTAAGGGGCTTCCGAGAAAAAGCTTTTTGTAATATTTCTTCCAGAAAAAATGCGAGCTGTGGAACAAGGAGCGCGGGGCGCACAACCTCAGCAGGCACTGGGGGCATGTGGCGATTCTACACAGAAGACTCCCCTGGGCTCAAGGTGTAAGTGTTGGGGAACAGACGTTGTTGAGTGTCACACAACCGTGGGGCAGTGCAGTCTCTGCCGCCAGTGGTGTTTGCTCTGATGAGATGTACGGTACACGGCGGCTTCATTCGTGCCAGGTGGGCTTGGTTTGGTTTGTCTGTATATCAGCCATTTAGTTTAGAGCCTAGAATAACATCTCCATGGATTGAGGGAAAGCAAGGGAAAAATCTTCATGTAGCTGTGTCAGAATAAATGATGGGAACAGAGAGAACTGGAGGGAAAACTGCTTAATTAGATGAAATTGCTCTTCATTTGTGTTCTTGTCCCACACTGAGAAAGAGGAGTAACCACTTGAATTGGAGTTAGGTGATTTTTCAAAGCTTTCTTGGAGGCACAAGCTGATACTATTACAGCCTAATGGGAGTGTCTGTATTAGGCTGTGTTACCAAAAGTTCTTTGGCCCCCTTTGCCTTTGGTGGGTGGTGGGTGACCCTGGAGGGTGAACATAACCACTGTCTAAGTTCTTCGGTCTGGGAGTGCTCATTAGGTGATGGGAAATGGGCATCCAGGGTCGCCAGGCCTTGCTTGCCTTACTTCCTGTGGTTTCTGGTACCGTGTGGCAGAGCTGGTCCCACAGGTCTCTTCGTGTGAGGCTCCAGAACACCCCTGCCTATCAGGCTTAAACCCAGTGGCTGAGGAATTGGAAGAATGACGCACTCCCGTTCATGGAGCACCTGTGTTCACAGAGGCAGTTATATGTGGAAGGCGGCCAGCAGGGGCTGGAGCTATGTCTTCTGACTGTTCAATCCCATGCTCTTTCTATACTGCTTGTCTGGTAGAAAGAGACAAAATTAGATTTCTTTGGATTAATTGAATTAACTCGTAGCTTGACTTGGATCGCAAATGTAGTTGACGAAGGCATCCCTAGAATTTTTTTTTTTTTTTAAGATTTTACTTACTTATTTGAGAGAGAGAGAATGAGAGACAGAGAACACGAGAGGGAAGAGGGTCAGAGGGAGAAGCAGACTCCCCGATGAGCAGGGAGCCCGATGCGGGACTCGATCCCAGGACTCCAGGATCATGACCTGAGCCAAAGGCAGTCGCTTAACCAACTGAGCCACCCAGGCGCCCTTCCCTAGAATTCTTGAGATTTGGTTTTATCGAGTGATTTTTTACTATTCTCTTGAAGACTTGTTAAGGTGAGGATGAGCTTAGGAAATCATTCCTGGCGTGGGGGCATGTGAGTTGGCGGCATGAAAAACGTTTTGGTGTTTGTTTCAAGGTAATCTTTGTGAGTATTTCAGAGAGAAATTTTGAAGCCCCTTGCTCTTCAGGGTCTCCAGGGGACTTACTTTATACCCTTCTCAAGAAGGTGGTCAGACCTGTTCTCCTGGGGGTGTCTGGCCTGCGCTAGCTCTGGGCTTTGTGCTGTGGAACAGCTAGGCTTGCTTGCTGCTCCTTACTGCTTGAGTCCTCCCAGGATAGAACCTGGGAGGTTCCTTGAAGTGTCATAAACCATAGTTTATCCTCAATAAGAGACAGGTGTTTTTGATGAAAAGACACAATTGGGAATTTGTATCCACAGGTCCACATCTTGGAGCTTGTTGGTGGTTCTTCTTAGGAGTTGAGAATTTTTCTTTTCCAGGCTGATGATAGCATCTCCTGGAAGCTTACTGTAAACCTGAACTGTGTTCGTATTAGCTTATTTAGTACCTCATCAACCCTATGGGATAGGCACCGGGATTATCCCCATTTTACAGATGAGGAAAATGAGGCTCAGAGAAGGTAAGTAACAGGGCCTCAGTCACAGCTCCTGGGTGACAGAGTTGATTCCCAAATTCCAGCTCTCTGGGAGCTGCGCCCTTAGCTTCATGCTCTGTGTCTCGTGTTGCTCTGATGTTGCACTGAAGTAGGGGGTGTGCTTAAGTGTAACTCGGTGAAGATTCCCTTCCATGTACTTTTAAATTTGTTTACTCCCGTAATTGTACAGATCTTGGAAGAACAGACTAGTGTAGCAAGGACTTTGATCTCTGTGTGTTGTCTCTTGGCCACTAGTGGACTCTGTTACTCCGCTGCTCCATTGGGTTACTCCACTGCCCTCGCTGTAAAGATTTCTGGGGTCTTTTCTGTTGTCCACTTCCCAGTTGTATCTGGGAAGTGAAGTGACATCTTGAATTCTCCAAAACCGGTGTTGGCAGGAAGAGTCACAAAGGAGGGGCCCATAACATTTCATCACAGTCAGCATTTACAGGTTGTGTGAGATCAAGGGGTTCTCCCTTTAAGAAACCCATGTACTAAGTCTCAACTTGAGAAGCATTTGATTTAGGGAAGGGCTGATAAGTAAAACCTATTTCCTTCCTTTAATAAACTCCTACGTGGAACTAGATGGCAACCTTAAAAGAGAGAGACAAGTACCCTGCTCAGTGGGGAATTTGCTTCTCCGTCTCCTTCTGCCCCTCCTCCCCGTTTGTTCACTCTCTCTCTCAAATATAAAAAAAAATCTTGAAAAAAAAGAGAGAGAGAGGGACAAGTAGTATGTATCGAATCAGAAAACTGGAGTTCGGATCTCTCCTTTCTGTTCTGGCTGTGTGTTCTTAGGCAAGTAATAATCTCTGAGCCTCAGTTTTCCTTGTTATAAAATGAGATTAATATTTGTTTGTCCTGGGTCAGGAGTTTGTTGATCAAGTGAAAACACTTTGTAACTTACAATGTGATATGTATCTTTGTATGCCTAGTACACTCTAGTTAGACAATGAAGGTTGTCTTTAATAAATATTAATAAATGTTAATTTATTAATAAATATTAATAAATAATAAATTCATAAATATTAATTTGAAATAATAGTTTGGTGATTGGGCTATTTGCACTTAAAGAGCTTGGGAAATTTTTCTGACTTTTTTATTATGGAAAATATCAAATATATGAAATTAGAGAGACTAGTGTCTCCAAGACATCAAATCATTTTATTTGTATATATTTTAATATGTTTTACTAAAAGATAAGGATTCCTCCTGAGTAATGACAGTGCTGTCCCCACGCCCTCAATATATCCATAATAATAATTTGGGGAATATAATTAAACCTTGTAAATGGTATTCTCGGGTGAATCTTAGGTACTCCCCCCTGCTTTATCCCCTCGGCAATCTTCAGTGTTACAGCTATAATATGTATTATTACTAAAAGTAAGCATGCCTTCTCTTCTTACTTCCAGTGGCCCTGTTCCAGTATTGGTTATGAGTCTTCTGTTCATCGCTTCTGTATTTATGTTGCACATTTGGGGCAAGTACACTCGTTCATAGATTCGGCTACATCCATCTGTCTGTCATCTGAAGAAGAAGGAAAAAAAAACATATCTTGGACCAAATGCATAGTGACTTTCTGTTTGTGAGAAAGAAGTATTCTGTAAGCTTATTGTTTTACAGGGAACTTAAGAATTGATTTAAGGAATCAATTTTTTTCTATGGCTAATAAACTTTTTAATTCATTTATACCAAGTCTCATTGCTGATACTTGCCTACTAGGGCCCTTAGTCTCTCTGCCTTTATGAGTGAGTATGGAGAAAACATTAGGGGGAGATTGTCTTCTTTGTCAGATTAACAGTTCCTTATGTGACCAGGTAGTCGCTCAAATCCAAGATACCATAATTGGCCGTGGCTTGTTTTCTTCCAGGTATTTCTGCCCTGATGATTGTTATGTTGTGTGTTCTGTGATTATTAACGACTGTGCCTGTGACTCCATCAGGAAGATCTGTGCTCAGAGGCAGCTACTACCCAGGGAAAGAGACATAGGGATCCTAACCCAGATATCTTGGATAAAATGTTTGTTCATTCTGTTCTTTGTCTCTGAAATTGTAGATAATATTTTTGCCTCTTGTCTCTCTCAGTTCTTAATTCTGTGAGTGTAGACCAGAGATTTCCATTGATTTCTCACTAGTTGCTAAAACTCTTTTGAAAGAATTTATTTGGTAAGTTAGATTTATCAAATAAAATTTTGTTTTCATTTTGAAAATTTTAATTTGTAATAATCAGGGACAATAATTAAGGGACCTGAATAATCCGAGTGAGATACGAGCATTTCTAAACTGAGTTGATATAATTCCAACCCAAAATAAAAAACTTTGAAGTTTCACTTAGCTTACGTTGCCTTTTTGGGTATAAGCGTTCAGTTTCTCGTCGACCCTAGGAAACACCCAGAGTAGCTCAGAGTGCATACTCCAGGAGCCCAGGACTCTAAGCTAGTGTTTCTAAAGACTCAGAGTTCGATATGAAATGCCCTAGTTGAGCAGAATCACAAAATGAAGAGGTATATTAGTTAAAAAAATAGATAATTTTAAAAACCTCTTTCTCAAGTCTGTTTAAGGAAAACTTTACCTAGAGTTAAGCAGCTTCGTAAGTGTATTTCTTGAGTCCTGGCTGCAAGGTAATTTTAGGTCTGGGGAATTGTTTAAATGATGAAAAGTATGTGTCTTTTAAACAGATTGCCTAATGCAGTATATGGGTGAACATGCTCTTGTAAATCCAACCAAGTGGCAGATTATTGGGGAAAAAATGATGGAAAAACTGGTTCCCTTGGATCCTGGGTGCTGCTCATCGCATGAAAATGCAGCAGCTGTCTTCATTTTGAAATTCAGGGGAAAAAGTCAGTTTCACTTGGAAGAAATTAAAGATTTAATGGGATTTTTTTTTTCTTTCTGATATTCAGGTTGATGGTTCCAGTAGCAGCTAAAAGTTAGGTATTTAATTTGCAAACGAAATCTGTTCCTCTGTGCAGGGGGGTGTCTTTTTCTCTGAGGGAGATGCTGAAGCCACTTGGAGGAGCTATTTGGTCTTGGGGCTATGTTCTCTTCACTGGAAGATGCTGCCTGTTAGCCCCATCTGCCTGGCAGTGGTCTCCAGTGGACTGATGGCCCAAAGTTATGGGGTTTTGGGAGCTAGCAATTTATGAGAAAATGCTAGTTTTCAGTGGCAGAGCAGGGAGATGCTTCATTCAGCAGAAAGGAATTTGGTGGTTGGGCATAAAAATGTACAACATTGATTATGTTCTGTAGCAGCTTTTGGCCCTGATGATACAATGCTAATACTGTAGCTGAGAATCTCAGTGTTCAAGCTGTTCCTTTCTCTTTTCTTTTTCAGTTTTAAGAACTAGGGTAAAATAGACATTACCATAAAATGCGCCATCTTAGCCATTGTTTTTTTTAAAGGTTTTATTTATTTGAGAGAGAGCGCGCGCACGTGTGCATGAGAGGAGGGAGGGTCAGAGGGAGAAGCAGACTGCCCGCCGAGCAGGGAGCCCGATGCGGGACTCGATCTCGGGACTCCAGGGTCATGACCTGAGCCGAAGGCAGTCGTTTAACCAACTGAGCCACTCAGGCGCCCAGTCTTAGCCATTTTTAAGTGTGTAGGTCAGGGGTATTGGGCACGTGGCATGTTGTGCAACCATCACCAGCAGCCATCTCCAGAACTCTTTCATCTTGCAAAACCGAAACTGTAAGCCCACCAAAGAAAAACTCCCCCTCTCCTTTCCCTTTCCCCTCAGCCCCTGGCAGCCACGGTTCAACGTTCTGTCTCTGAATTTTTTTTTTTTTCTGTCTCTGAATTTGACTCTCAGTACCTCATAGGAGTGGAATCATACAGTATTTTGCCCTTTTGTGACTGACTTATCCCACTTAGCATAATGTCTTCAAGATTCATCCATGTTGTAGCATGTGTCAAGAGTTCCCTTTGTCAGCCTTTTAGGTCAGCCTTGTTAAGGCTGAATGACGCTCCATTGTATGTATATACCACCTTTTGTCTTCCTTTTTTTTAAAATAGAGATTTCTAGAGTGTTTATTTCTTGAGCCCTAGGGGACCGTAAGCCATTCATAGTAATTCTGAAGTCCTAACAAATTAGATCTTTACTTGCATAAAGTCTGCCTTGGCCCAGAGAATTCTCAAACCCCCTTCACTGGGCTATCGTTCTAGCCGCTTCCGAGTGGATAGGAGCCAGCACATGCTAAGCAGAAGGGCTAAGTGATTAGAACTGGGAAGATGAATTACATTATAACTGCAGGGTTGACGGGGTTTTGGAATATAGGTGAGGTTCAGTGGGGTGCGGTTGGAGCCGATGACTAAGAAAGCAGACGTCTTTGGTGCAAAATGGTTTTATTAAAGCAGGGGAACAGGACCCGTGGGCAGAAGGAGCTGCTGCCCCAGGGCTGTGAGGGGTGGCTGAGTATATACTATGGGGTTGGGGGAGGTAAGGAAAAGGGAGGTTTCCAAAGAACTTTCATATGCTAAAGAGGACCTACAAGATACCGGATGCCTTGCCATTGTCAAGTTAAGGTTGTTTACCCCTCTAGTAAGGCATTAACATTAAGATAGTTGGGAACTTCCTGAAGGAACATTATTCTCTGCCCACTTCAAGTATCTGTTGATGGCCTTCTGGTTATAAAGAAATTTAAGTATATCTACATTTCCTTCTGGAAGCTAGGTTATTGATGATAGGAATGCTTTGTTCTTGTAGATTGCTAAGACATTTGTAAACTGAGGGAGACTCATGTCTTGTAGGATTGTGGTCTCTGTAAGTTAACTATTTGTTTTTCCTTTAGGGCAGCCAGGAATGCCTGAGGAATGTCACATATATCCCATGGGAGGGGGGGTTGTGGGGTGTCAGCTTCTGTTTTGTCCTCAGCTTGCCTTCTGTTCCCTCATCAGTGTGGACTGACCCTTTTAATTCACTGGGGAAAGGGCCCAAGAGTCCCTGAGACTAGTGAGGGACGGAAAGACGAGGCTCCCTGGGTCCGATAGTAGCCCGAACACATCCCAGTAAAACTGGGTGAGAGATCTGTTCTTGGGAGAGGGAGAATGTGCGAGAGCTTTTGTTTTCACATCTGTCTGGACTCCAGTTTTTCTCCCCAGGTGCTGATGTCCTAATAGAATTGAAAAAGACATTCTGAAATGTTACAGATGTTGGCATCAAGTTAAAATGGAGGAAAATGTCTACAAAGGTGGCTTTATTCAACAGAAAACCCTGTACAGTACATGGAGTTTCTATGTGCACGGTGTCCTGCTCTTGATTCCCACAAAGCACCACATCACCCCTCACTTCAAACGCTGCAGAGGAGGGTTCAGGCCAGGATGAAGTCTGTTTGATTCTGGGGCTACTACTCGGACGTCCAGAGTTAGTGTACTTAGTACCCCATCTTCCAGACGTGGAAGTGTCCCGACCTGGGTTCACCTGCTGGCCCTGCAGTTTTACTAGTTGTGAGATCGCGGTTGACTCCCTTCCTTCCTCTGCTCTCCTCTCCTTTGACTTTCATGTCAATGCCCATGGGTATTGAAGGAACAGAAGGCAAGCTGCGGACGAAGCAGAAGCTGACACCCCACAACCACCCCCAGATGGTTATGTGTGACATTCCTCAGGCACTCCTGGCTGCCCTAAAGCTAAGGAAAGGAACAACAAATAGTTAAATTTACAGAGATCACAATCCTGCGAGACACGAGTCTCCCTCAGTTTACAAATGTCTTAGCAATCTATAAGCACAAAGCATTCCTATCATCAATAACCTAGCTTCCAGAAGGAAATGTAGATACATTTAAATGTCTTTTATAACCAGAAGCCCATCGACAGATACATGAAGTGGGTAGAGTGTAATGTTCCTCCAAGAAGTTCCCAACTATCTTCACTCACTGCCTTGCTAGTGGGAAAAACAACCTTAACTTGACAACGGCAAGGCCTCTAGTATCCTGTGAGTCTTCTTTAACATATGAAATCCTTTTGAAAACCTCCCTTTTCCTTACCTCCCCCAACCCTATAGTGTATACTCAGCCACCCCCCACAGCCCTGGGGCAGTAGCTCCTTCTGCCCATGGGTCCTGTCCCCTGCTTTAATAAACCACTGGTTTGGGGCGCTGGGCGTCCCAGTCGGTTAAGAGACTGCCTTCGGCTCAGGTCATGATCCTGGAGTCTCTCGATCGAGTCCCGCATCGGGCTCCCTGCTCAGCGGGAGCCTGCTTCTCCCACTGACCCTTCCCCACCTCATGTACTCTCTCCTCGCTCTCTCAAATAAATAAATAAATCTTTAAAAAAAAAAAAAAAAACAACCAAAGATGTCTCAAGAATTCTTTCTTAGTCCTCGGCTCCAGACATCACCCCACTGAACCTCACCTATATTCCAAAACCATATCAGGTATGATGATTCCCACCAAAAAGGATTAAATGAGAAAAGATTCGAGTGCCTTGTTAATTAGCTAATGGTTAACAAGTGCTTTTTTTTTTTTTTTAAGATTTTATTTATTTGAGAGAGAGAGAGATCAGGAGCAGGGCAGAGGCAGAGGGAGAAGCAGGCTTTCTGCTAAGCAGGGAGCCTGACAAGGGGCTCCCTTGACCTGAGCAGAAGGAAGATGCGTAACCGACTGAGCCATCCAGGGGCCCAACAAGTGCTTATTTTCAATAATTTCAGAGAAGGAGGTTTCTTATTTAATCAACAAGCAAGTGAATTTACTATTTGCCCTATTTTACACAGTAGCAAATGGAAGGTCCAACCACTCAGCTTTAACTCCAGGTCTGGGACTTTCCCACTAGAGTCCGATAGGATTATTAAGTATTTGAGGTGAGGGTGACAGAAAGGTATCACAATAGAGCTTCCACAATACAGCTTTTAAAAAATAACACAATTCTAAGACCATGCCGATGATTTAGTGTACTTTAGTGTACTTCAGGCATTATATAGCTTCAGTTTGAGGTTTTTGATTCTGCGGAAAATTGGTTTCTTAGGAACTGCCCTTCTGACCTTTGTTCATCATATGGAACTTTTGTGTTTGTGGAGAAAGCATAGTGTTTATTCATTCAACTAACATTTACTGATCACGGTGTGCCATGCCCTTCCATTGGGGTTTTTGAAATGACCTGGTGAGGTCACTCTCAGTTTAAGAGGGCTGAGCATTCAGATCCTTGGCCCACCTGGGCCTACAGACTCTAAATAGCTCTGTGATTATGGAGAAAATCAGGGAGCCCCATCAAAGCCCCCTCAACTCGGTGAAATCAGTAGTTGGGATCATAGTTTAAGAACTAGTTTGCTCAGGGTGTGTGGGCAATCATGCCAGGGATTGCAAAACTGTCACTGCCTCCCAGGAATTCCATACTGGCTGGTCACTTGTCCAGTAGAAGAAAACCAGGGCATCCCCCAGCTGGGGCGGCTGAGAATTTCCTGTGTCCTCCCATTGTGCCGTGGAGGATCCCGGGGCCTGGAGACCAGGGGCTTGCCCCAACAAGTACAGCGAGTGCATGACAGAGCAGAGGCCAGAACGAGGCTTCCTGCTTCCAGCTGGGGCTCTGCAGAACTGTGCTGTGACCCTATTATTGGGCCTGTGCATAAGTCAGTGACCTCTCTAAGGGCTAGGCTGTGGAACTAGGGAAACCGAGTGGTAGGCTTTGATTAGTGGGCAGTGTGAATCAAGGCGGGGGGGCAGTAAAGCCAGCAAGGTTAGCTAGTCAAAATAAAATGCATTATGTTAGTAAATTTAGGAGAAGGTCAAGAGGTTCGTAAGACTTCATGAGGAGACCAAATTGGGAGAAGCAGGCAGCAGAAGTACACTGTCTGCATTCTTGGGCCCACACGTGTTAGCTGAGCCGAGCACACCGTGGGGCTGACTGAGCAGGGTGAAGGTAGAGGCTAAACTGCTTAAATACTATTCCTGGCAACTCGGCCCCTTTCCCCCGCTAGAGACATGGCAATAACATAAAACATGCAAATTAACTGAACAGGAAGCAGAGACACGATCATACACAGTCTAGATTGCTCCATTTTGGGGAAAGGTCTAGAAGCTTGTATCTCAGAAAGCACATGAAGACATGAAGGGAAGAACTCGAATTACAGGGAAAAGGGTGAAATTGGTCCTGCAAACACGCTTGTCTTTCTTCCCATTGGCTCTGGTCCTAGGCAGTGTAGATAATAAATCCTGTACTTGCAGCTGCTTCTCCTAGAACCCATCTGCGTTGGTTTGGGCTGTAGAATTGAAATCGGTGGTTCTCACCTGTTGCGCGCGCATGCGTGCGTGTGTGTGTGTGTGTGTGTGTGTGTGTGTGTGTGTGTGTGTGAGAATCGCCTAGAAAGGGTCTGCTTCTTGAAATGGGTGGTTCTCACCTGTTGCGTGCGTGCGTGCGTGCGTGCGTGTGTGTGTGTGTGAGAACTGCCTGGAAAGGGTCTGCTTCTGCCCCATGGCAGATCTGGCTGGCAGCAGCCGGGAAGGGCCGGCTCTCCAAAGCAGGGGTCACAGCATGGGCTCAGGGTCGCTGGGCCTGCTGTTTCTTGCAGGCCTGTCACCGGCACAAGAGTGTTATTTTTGTCACCCTTTCTCTTCTTTGAAGCTTCAACCAGGGTACCCTTTGCTTTGCAGTCCCTGCCCTGTGCTGGGAAATTCACCCTGCCTTTGTGGGGTTTTGCATTTTGTGTATTTGCAGCCTGGCGGCGGGCGCAGTGAGCTGGCTGCAGAGCTGGGAAGGCCCTGCAGGGCCCAGAGTCCCCATTCGCCCTTCAGTTCCCTCCGTCTCCTAGTGGAACCTCTTCTTGTAGACATGCTGCCCGAATGCACAAAACCACCCCTTGTCAGACCTCATTGCGCTTTTGCCGTAGGCTCATTGCGCTGGAACCGGCAGTGGGCTCCAGGAGGCAGGACAAAATGAAAGGGGCAGGTGTGTGATGATCTTGGCTGGGTGGGCCATCAGATACCGGTGCGGCATCCCCCTGGTCCGCCCCTGAGGTGTCCCCGGCAGGGAGCCTCCCTGTGGGAGAGCTGTGGAATCTACAGCGGGGGTACACCTCTGAGACACCAGGGAGCCCTGAAACATGGGGGTTAATGCCCCGTGCATCCTTTGCCCTGCTTGTTGGTGGCCTTTGTAGTAAATCCAGATTGAATTTAGGTGAGTGGTGAGGTATTCTCGCCAATCCCTGGCCCTCGTACAGGCTCGGCAGTCTGACCCGGCTCACTGCTCCTCCTCTTTTCCTCCTTCGCCTACCTCTCCCCCTTCTCCTTTTCATCTTTCTCCTCTTCCTCATGACCCTCCTCCCCTGCCACCCTCCTCTTGCTCTCTTCTGTTCTACACAGCTCAGATTCCTGGGCTCTTGTGTGCAAAGAAACACAATCGTCCAATGAAAGTTATTAAAAAAAATTCTGATTTTCACCTAAACTTTTCCAAGTTGTTGTGGGTTGAATTGTGTTGCCCCAAATTTCTATGTTGAAATCCTAACTCCTAGTATGTCAGGATGTGACCTTATATGGAGATAGGGTCTCTGCAGAGGGAGTCAAGTTAAATTGAGGCTATTAGCATGGTCCCTAATCCCATATGACTTAGTTCTTTTAAGAAGGGGAGCTTTGAAAAAAAAAAAAAAGGGGAGGCGGGGGGGGAGATTTGGACATACAGCCATGTGGGGAGAATGTCATGCGAACCTGAAGACATCCAGCAACATCCATCAACAAGCCAAAGACAGGCCTGGACCAGCTCTTTCCCTCATGGCCCTCAGAAGAACCAAACCTGCCAGCACCTTGATTCTGCCCTTCTAGCCTCCAGAACTATGAGACCCTACAGCTACCCTAATTGTGCTGCTTTGTAGGGCAGGGCTAGCAAACCAATATACAAGTGTATGAAAGGGGAAGCCAATCTATAACTCAGCAATGCTTTTAAACATCCCCGCCTTCCTGTCTTCCTAGTCTCTTTGCATCTGCAGCAGCTAGGGAACCTCTCTAAACTCTGAAATCCCTTCCCAGTGACTAGCCGGAATGACTTATTTCTCTAACACCTCCTTCTTGGGGAGCAAAGAAAGCCGCGGGCTCTGATTCACCACTCTGGTATCCTAATCTTGAGGAAGGTGATGCCCCAAATCTGAAACACAAACCTTTTGGGTCACCAGCAGTGGATAAACCTGGCCTCTGTTTATGCACAAGGTGAACGCTATTTCCATCTAGCTTGGTCCATCTAGAGACTTGATCATCTCGTGATGAACTGAGAAAAACCCAGTGTTCTGACTCACGAGACCAAGCAGGAGATCTTGGTTGGTGATAAATTCTTGGCAGTGAATTTGGTAGTGAGCAGAGCTTGCTTAGCAGAGTGGATGATGGCATTCCCACACCAGCAATAATGCCTGGACCAGCAGATGCCTGGCACCCCCAGCCGGGATTTGGTGATATACGCAACAGCTCAGGATCTAGATTCAAGTTTTCACTTATGTATGTTCTCCTTGCATTCCGGGAATGAACTCCACTTGGTCACTGGGATGAAAAGAGTTAGCATAGCAGGCTAGACATTGCTATTTTTAGAAAGGTCTGTTTGCTAGGTTGGCCCTTGACTGGTGGTCTGGAAACTTGGCATTCAAGCTGTTCCCCCACTTGTAAGGCTGATTGACAACATGATTTATCCTGTACACCAGCTTTCCTTCTGAGAGTCTCGAATTTCAGTAGTTGCCAAGCAGAAGATGCCTATCACACCACTACCAATAAAGTCCTCGGCACTGAGTCTTTAATGGGCCTCCTGGACAGGAGCATCACACACATTACTGCATCCTTCACTGCTAGAGAAAAGAACATGCTTGACATGCCCCTCGAAGGAGGGACAGAGTATAGGAAGCCTGCCCTGGGTTTCTCTAGACTATGCCCATGTCTTTTTTCTCTGATGAACCTATTGTGTATCCTTTCCCTGTAATAAACCCTAGCTGTGAGTACAACTATATGCTGAATCCTGCGAGTCTTTCTAGAAACTCCACAAACACGTGGGTGATCTTGGGGACGCTTGAAACTGTCATGATGTATTATTTTTTAATGAGCTGTTGGATTGTGTTTGCTAATATCTCCAGTTCAACTCCCATTTGTCAAGCTTTTCTTTCATGCCCACTACTCTAGACATCTTGGCAGATAGCAACTTCTTTAGTCTTTTGAGGGACCCATGACAACTCATTTTACAGGTGAGAAAACTGAGGTCCACAGAGATGGCGTGACTCACCCAAAGTCATGGAGCCACTGACCACCTAGCAGGACTGGGAACCCCGGGCTGTTTGCTTCTGGGTAAGGGGGACCAATCGTCCTGGTTTGCCTTCCACTGAGGAATTTCCTGGGACATGGCACTTTGAGTATGAAAACTGGGATGGTCCAGGGCCAACGCAGACCGTTGGTCACCTTACTTCGAGTCTACTGCTGTTTTCTACTGACTGGAGATTTCTATTTTCCTACAGGAGAGCTTGTCCCCTTTAGGAGGTGGGCATAGTTTGCCCCGAATCGGAAGAGCCACACACCTGGCCTCTCAAGGAGAACAATTTCCAATTTCCTTTCTCTGGCTCCAAACACTGGCCCTCCCAACCCACTGGGCTGCTGCTGCCCCTTCCTCTTCTCCATCAAGGCCCCCGCCCCCTTGCTCGGCCTATCACATTTTTCAGCATTACTGGTTTTAATTTCCTTTACCATCTCCTTTGCAAAAACTTTCTTGATTTAATTACTACCCCTCTTAATTTAATTTCATTCTCTTGATTGTCATTTAACTCCCAGAGTTGTTTCTCCAAAGAATTTAATGGTGAGGCCCTCTGCTTAGAGATTAATTGTCATCATTTCACCTTCAAACAGGTACTTTCTTACTTCTCTTCAATTATCTCCCAGAGAAAGGGAAGTGACCATCCTTCTTCTCAGGGCCTCTCTGAGAACAAACACTGCTGGGGGCTGCCTTTTGAGAGAGAGAAAGAGAAAGCGAAATCTCTTAAATTTTTCTTCCACCTTCTACTGACTCTAATCTCAGGATCTGAGAGTAGCCAGAGAGCCCCAGGCTCCTTAAGGGCACAGGCTGTGAACAGGTCAGGGGCTCTGGCAGAGGCAGTCCAGGCTTGAGAAATGAAGGCTCTCTGTCAAGAGGGGTGTGGGATGGTGAGGAAGGGCAGCAGGGGCTGGGTCTGGCCTCAAGCATCCTGCCCAGCTGGGGTCTCTCAGAGGAGCTAAGGCTGTAGCTCAAGGGAACGGAAACACCTTGGGCTAGAATTCCCCTTCCCTGGAGTGTCGCTTTCAGGACACAAAACCCCCGCATCCCACGCTGCCACTGTTCCCTCGTCTTCTCAGTACAGCGGGCCTTTGATCTTGAAGAGACAACCCCCAGCCCTCAAACTCTGTTTTTGCCAGCTCTGTCACCCCTGAATCTCCTCTGTCTTTGTGTGCAAACCTCAAAAAAGAGTTGCCAGAGAAGGAGGGATGATTCCAGGTGGGGCTGCGGCCAGCTTCCTGTATGATCCAGTTGCTGGCCCTCCTGCCCAGCCGGGGTCTGAGACTCACCCAAGCCTGGCACCTAGGAGCTGTGTGATCTCGGTGCTCAGCTACCACGGGCCTTAGTTCCCTCGTCTGCAGATATTCAGACATACCGTGTGAAAGGGATATAGGCCTGCTTTTCCATTATGTCGGTGTTGAATGAAAGAATGCAAGTCAAGCATTCAGCACAGTGCCTTGGCACGTAATAAGCCTTCCATAACAAGTAGTCATATTCACAATGAGTAACATTTGGTCCTAGAGGTTGTAGAATTCCCCCCCCCCCCAACTTTTAGTACTGAAAAGAAAATTCCAATTCCAGTTCCATTCTCCAATTTGAATCTGAAGTCTTCTGTTCGGTCTCTGACTCTGCTTGGATACCTCCTGCGATGGGGAGCTCACTACTCTTTGGGAATCCCTGCGTCTTTGGGCCATTCTGTAGATGCCAAGTAGGGGGGCTCCATCTACAGGTCTGATGTGCTTAAATTTTCCAACCGCAGGGAACAAGATGCCTTTCCCTATTCAACAGTAACGTAGGCTGCCGGAAAACAGGACCAAATGATTGTTTGGAGGATAATTTAGCAAATAACTCAATAACATACTCTTAGGTGAGGGTTCCAGACTCCAGACTCTCTCCTTACCTGGTTCCTGGGATTCTACTGCAGCTGAAGATGAGGTTGGGGCTGAGGAGGAGCCCAGCTAACCCAGGCACATTTTATAGACAAGGCCTTAAAGATCCCCAAGGAATCTTTGAAATCACCCTTTTCTTGGGTTCACGAGCACTCATAAAAGATACCATCTATTCCTGGTTATTCATGCTCATTAAATGTCAGAATAAAGAGCGTAGAGCTCACGAGGGGCCCCGTCCCGATTGCTCTGGGCCGCTTGGCTGCATTTATGAAGAGAAGTTGCTGGGGTGTTAAATATAAGCTACCCGATTTGTCTAATAAAATTCTTCCACATCTGATGTTACCAGCCTTGTGTCACACACTCTTGTGCTATTGGGACAGTACCAGAATGTATTTTAAATCCCCATTGTGTCTATTTAATTTTTATTTAAAGGAAATGATTTTCACTGTTTAAGACAGATTTTCTAATGTAAATGTACCTATATACCTAGGTGTGAGGAGTTAGAAATGTGCTGTCACATGCACCAAGACAGCAAGGGGATGATTTAAGGGTAGTGTAGTATAGGAAGGAGCGACTACTCATTCATGGCTCATTTAATTGTAGACCCATACTGTTCTCCCAAGACTTACGATTTGTGCAGCAGTGGATTAACATTTCTCTGTTTACATAAAGCTGAATTTATTCTCATCTCGTGCTTAATTGATTAAATCATATCTTAATGACATATTTTATATAGGCTTCTAGAAGGTTTGGATTGGGCCTTAGAACTTAATTTGGCCAATCCTTCCTGTTACAGGTGGAAACACTGAGGCCCAGAGAGGTTGAGGGATTTGCCCACGAGTCTGCTGGTAGGAAGCCCAGGGTTGGGATTCCAGCCTAGATTTTAAACATTCTAATGTGCTCTTTCTAGCATAGTAGGAACCCCTTACTACACGTACATGTGTCCGGCTCTCGTGTACACACCCACACGGGCGGGAGGGCACATGTGCACAGAAGTATGTTTACGGTACGGGCGTCGGGCTGCAATGTCTGTCAGCATTGACCACCAGGATTCTCGGGGTCCAACTGGGGCTTTGTGGTCATTCTTGTGTCTCTCTCTCTGCGTCTCTTGAATCCCAGCTATCGCTGGCCGGGGGCGGAGGGGGGGTTGGAGATAAAAAACAGGCAAGCCCTGAATTAGAACAGCTGGTATTCAAGCCAGCCATCACTTTACCTCTCTGGTCCTCAGTTCCCTCATGTGTAAAATGGAGTTACTTTTCCCGGTAACTTTCCTGCTAACTGCAGTATCTATCATGCGGGATGTGAATGGTATTGGTTTAGAACTCACCCCGGGTGTAGTAGGAGGAGCTTCCTTAGTGATGCTAGGGTTCTGTTTATTCTGTTTATTTTGATTTAATCCAGCTGGTGGATCAGCTTGCTATCACCCAGATGCTGCTCCTGCCTCAGGCGCATTGATGAGGCACCACAACCCAACCCCCCTTTCCTGGATTTCCCCTCACTGGCACGCAAGGCATCTACACATGTGTTGCAGACTTTATAGAAGACTCGAGAAAACAGAGAGGTTTGCATAATCATGTTGCTTGTTTTCCCTTCTTTGTTAGAACACCCTTCTGTAGGGTTCACCTCAGAAGTTCCCTCTCACTTCAAAACACAGAATTACTTAGCTCATCAATTCTCTATCATTTAGGAATTATGTTTTGCTTCAACAACGACCTGTAAAACAAAGTCTTAAATAGGGTTTACATTTTTCTCCCTTGTGAAAGGACTTTGGAGATAGGCATCCTAGGGCTGGTGCCATAATCTCATCAATGTCCTAACCTCCTGTCTTTCTGTTTTACTATCCTTAGCACTAGCCAAAGGTCTTCAATCAAGATCACCTCAGGACTACAAAATGACTGCTGCAGCCCTGGTCATTACATCCAGGTTTCAGGCAGAAAAAGATGGAAGACCAACAAGGAACCTGCCTACGTAGCCCCATTTCCAGGAAGCATTTCCAGAAGTCTTATCTATAGTTTCTTCCTTTATACCATCGACCAGAAGGTGGTCATATGGCCACTCGTAACTGGAAGGGAGGCTGGGAGATCTAACTTTTCAGCCAGGCACATTGCTACCTCCAACAAAATCAGGGCCCTGTGTAAGTAAGACGAGAGGAATAAACTTTGGGTAGGCAAACCAGCAATGGCTGCCAGAACCCCCAACTCCGTTCTGGGCCTCCCTTGGCATAGCCCGTGACTCATTGCATTAAAACTAAGAGGCCGTCACATGGCTGAAGGGAGGGAGTGGAGTACAAGCAATGGTTGGATCTTTCATCTGCTGTCTCCACTAACAGTCTCTGAAAGTGGAAGGGCTGGGGGCGGGGGGGAGATTTATTTATTTCTTTATCCCCCCTCCCACCCCAATATGAAACTGACCACCTTGCTTAGAACAGAAGAGGTTATGGCTGCCTTTGGTTTCCCCTTGTGCCGCCAAGGATTGCCTGAGTGTCGCCATGTCTCCTAAAGCTGCCTGCTCAGCTGAAGAAAGGGGGTTTTTTTCCCTTTTTTTTTTTAAGATTTTATTTATTTATTTATTTATTTATTTATTTATTTATTTTAGAGAGTGAGAGCGGGGGGGGGGCAGAGGGAGAGGGAGAGAGAGAATCCCAAGCAGACTCCACACTCAGTGCGGAGCTTGACGTGGGGTTCGATCCCAGGACCCTGAGATCAGGACCTGAGCTGAAACCAAGAGCTGGAGGCTCAACCGACTGAGCCACCCCGGCGCCCCAAGAAAGGGGTTTTCTGAGACAGTAAGAGTGAGAGCCAAAGAGAAAAGGAGCCGAAGGGGAAGGAGAGAGCCAGTGGGAGAGAAAAAGAGGGAAGAGGGCCTTTTAACGTCCAAGGCAGAACAAAAATACATTGACAGGATCGACACCAGTGAGTGACCCAGAGGCACATGTAATGGTCTGGGAGCTGGCATCCCAGGCCTTTATTCCAGTCTCCCTCATTTCAAAGCAATATATGTGTGTTGAAAACTATGTGACACATATGAAAAGGCACAAGAAAGGATATTTTAAAAACTGCTTTCTTGACGTATAATTGACATACACTAAACTGTCCATATTTAAAGTGTATAATTTGATACATTTTGACATAAATATCCACCCATGAAACCATTGCTACAATCAGCATCGCATATCCATCACCCCCAAAACTTTCCTCATCTCCTCCCCTCATGCCCCAGCCTGGCCGCCTGCCTCCCCACCAGCAATTGCTGGGCTACTATCTGTCACTAGAGATGACTTTGCATTTTCTTAAACTTCACGCAAATGTATATAATATATGTGCTCCCTTCTGCCTGGCTTCTTTCACTCAGCATGATAATGTGAAAAAAAATACACCCAAACCCGACTTATAGAGAAGTATAATTAATAAATAACATAGACCTGCCAGGATTGAGAACAGTTAATGTTTGGTCCGATTTGCTTCAGCTTTCCTTCTGGTTTTTTTTTTTTGTAATGTCATTTATACAAAAAGTTTTTAAAATTTGTACATTTTAATGAACAGTTAGAAAGCAAACTGCTATAAAAGCACCACGCAGGCCCAGAAATGGGGCCTTGCACACACTCTGTGTCCCCCCCTGACAACTCCACCTCCCTCCCCATTTCAGATCATCACTCACCTCACTTTTGAGAAAGTCATTTTCTTGCTTTCCTTTTTGGCTTTATGACCTAAGTATCTGTCCTAGGATGGTGGAGTTGAGTCACCTGTTTGTGAATTCTGTATGAATGAGATCATCTCGCATGTCTTCTTCTGTGACTTGCATTTTCGCTCATTCTGTTTGTGAGATCAGCCCCATTGTGCCGGGTGGCTATGGTTTACTTATTTTAGTGGCTGTGGAGTATTGGGTCATAGCCAGAAACCTCTTAAATGCGATCAGTTTGGCCCTGCATGGGCACTCAGGCCTGGTAGCCATCAGACAATCATCACTGGATAGAAAAGCAAAATGCCCCCAACCCCTGCTGCCAGCCCCCCCATCCCCCACCCTGTGTCCATGGGAGGTTAACCATAAATAGCCACATATGCAAATCATAACTATTTACAACAATAGCTTCTGCCTGACAGTATTCTTCTGAAGAAGCAAGCACAAAGGCTTTTAAGGGAAATCATGAACTTTATGTCATCATATTCGTCGGCTCAGGCTACTATAATGGAATGCCATAGACTGGGGGCTTAACCACAGGAGGGTCTTTTCACAGCTCTGGAGGCTGGACGTCCAAGATCAAGGTGTTGGCAGGTTTGGTTTCTCAGGCAGCTTCTCTCCTTGGCTTGCAGATGGCTGCCTTCTGTCCTCACGAAGTCGTCACTCTGTCTCCTCACTGTCCCCCTGTCTGTGCTGCTCTTCTATAAAGACCCCAGTCACACTGCGTTAGAGCCCACACTAATGGCCTCATTTTACCTTAGTCCCCTCTTTAAAAGGCCCCGTTTCCAAATACAGTCCCATTCTCTCTCATGGTGGTACCGGGGGTTAGGACTTTGAGATACGGATATGGGGCAAGGGCACAAGGTAGCCCACAACACTTGTACTGATCTGAATACAGCCATGCGAGAAAGAAGACGCAGGACAAAGTTGGAGGATCTTTTTCAAAAGGCGGCTCCTTTACTTCCTCTCTCTTCCTCAGGTCTTTTCTCCACCTGGCTCACTGCACCTCCATGCCATTAGTCACGTGCTTCTTTAAACAATGCTCTCACTATAAATTGTGTAGGAAACACAAGAAATAAAAACCTAGTTTCATGTTTCCTCATGTATCAGAAACATAATAAGAGTCACTGAAGTCAGTGCTTGCAGCCTGAGATTTAAAAAAAAAGGGTTCAGGGGCGTCTGGGGGACTCAGTCTGTTAAGCGTCTGCCTTTGGCTCAGGTCATGATCCCAGGGTCTTGGGATCGAGCCCCACATCGGGCTTCACCTCAATGGGGAGCCTGCTTCTCCCTCTCCCTCTGCGCATCCCCTCCCCAGTCATGCTCTCTCTCACGCATGCTCTCTCGCTCTCAAACAAGTAAAATTAAAACAAAGACCAGGTTCATTGCGTTATTCAAATTAAAAAAATGATTTAGACCTGGGCCTGGGAGACCAGATCGCCCCTCCCCAGCCCTCTCTCAAGATGTTCTGTTTATTCTGTGATGACCTAAGTATCTGCTGACATGGCCATTTACAAGCACGTTCTCACATGGCGAATGATTAGGTCCTAATCGCCTCTCAGTGAAGTAGGGAAATAATTTGAATCCCTGTTGTACCAAGGAGGTAACTGGAGAGTGAAGAATGTGAGATTCTCGAGGTCACACAGCGGGAAAGTCACAAAGCCAGTGACTTTCCATTTCTCGGTCTAGGTCAATACGAATGCCGCAGTCGCCTTCTCCTCTGAAGGGGAGGTCCATCAGCAGTTTTCTGTTTAAATTGGGGTGCAGCGGTGATAGTCATTGGAGTGGGAACAAGTGAAAGTAGCACGGTGACTCCGAATGATCAAGAGGAAAATGAGTTGATCAGGAGGCAGGGAGACCGGGCAGAGTTGGGGAAGTAAACATCTTCTGGTACCAGGGTGTACATTTTGCTTTTCAACCAGCAGGCACATGGGTCCTGCTCTATCTTTGTCGTCCGTGCTTTCTCTGCCATAATCCAAACTCATGGATTTTGTTATTTCATACTTTGTACATCTAACAGCTGCCACGAAAGTTTAGAGAATCCCCCTGGAAAACCATCTGCAACCTATAGTTTCTTTGTGGGAAAATTTAAAAACCATTCAAGTTCTTACTTTGTTATAAAACGAATAGGGTTTTCCATTTCCTCTCAAGTTAGTATCAGCAAATGTGGTAGTTTAGGTCGGGGCTGACCAACTTTGGTTGAACCTAATGCAACCAGTGCCTGATTTTGTAAATAAAGTTTTATTGGAATACAGCCATGCTCATTCATTTACATATTGTCTATGGCTACTTTCTTGCTACAGGGGTAGAGTGAATACTTGGGACAGAGACTGTATGGTCTGCAAAGCTTAAAATAGTTACTCTCTGACCCCTTATAGAAAAAGTTTGTTAACTCCTAAGCTTGATTATTATTCCCAAATATTAGCTGCCCCTCTCTGGGGGAAGGTTATACTTCCCCTCACCACTGACTTCAGCACTGGCCATGTGACACGCTTTAGCTGACTAATGGAAGTGACATATATCACCTCCAGGCAGAATCTTTAAAAGCCAGCATGTGATTTACCATACTCTTTCTTTTTTGTCTCTTCCCGAAGACTGGCAATGTTCCAGATACAAGCTGCTTCATTAGCTTGGGTTTGAGGGAAAATAGACTGGCAGCTGATTTTGATGGATATGTACATGGCAACTTTTCTGCAAATCTAAAATTACTCCAAAATAAAAAGTTCCAAAAAATATTTTACAAAATAAGCAAGCGGTACATTCATATTCTTTGAACACTGGGCATACAATTATAATACCTATAATGTCCTGCTCTGCTGGTTCTAACATCTGTGTTAGTTCTGAGTTGGTTTTGATCGATTGATTGATTGATTGGCTTCATTATTGACCATGTTTTCCTGATTTTTTGCATGCCTGGTAAGCTTTGATTGGATATCAGACATTGTACATTCTACCTTGTTGATGTTAGATATTTTACAAATCATGAGTATTGTTCTGGACACAGGTACTTGGGAAACTGGAATTCCTTTGGTTCTTGCTGTTACGCTCTGTGAGGCAGGTCTGGAGCAGAGCAGTCTAGGGCTGCTTGCTCCCTGCTACTGAGGGAGGACCTTCCTGAGTGCTTTGCCCCATGCCCTGGGAATGATGAGTTTTTCAGTCTGACTGGCTCTGGGCACTGCTCCCAGGCCTATGTGGGCCTCAGGCTTTATTGTCCCTTATCATGTCAGGTGGTTCCTTCTTCCATCTCAGGTAGTTTCTCCTCATGAATGTATTATTGATGGGTGCGCCCAGGGCCCCATGAAGATTCTGAGGTTCTGTCTCCTAGTAACCTTGCCTCTTGGTTTTCTGCGTTATAAGTTCTTGCTGCTTTGGTCCCCCTGGACTCTCAGCTCCATCTGTTCAACTCAGGGAGTCTGCCAGGTTCTGCCTCAGTTCCCTTCCTGTGCCACAGCCAGAGGACAGTCTTAGGATACTAAGTTGAAGCAACCAGAGGGCTCCCCTCATGTGCTTCTGGTCTCAGGCATATTTGTGCTCTGCTGTGTGACCATCTGTGTTCTGAAAACCACAGCTTTATCTTTTTTTTTCTTTTCTTTCTTCCTCCTTCCCTCCCTCCCTCCCTCTCTTTCTTTTTCTTATTTCAGGCAGGAGGGTAAATCAGTCCCATTCTCCTCTTGGCTGGAAGCAAGTCTCCATATTCTTTTTTGTTTTCTATATTTAAATGAGATGTGCTTTTTTTGGTCTGTTTAGGGAGATTTCTGAGGGGCCAGGAGAGTTGCAAAGTGCAAGGGCTCCCTCTTCTTTTGTTATCTCAAAGAACTCAAAATGCAGCCTCTCTGTGCAGACACTTACTCTCCAGAGCTAAGTTTTCTGCTTCTGATCTGTGCTTCTTAGAGCTCTACCTTCTGAGGTAGATGGCACAAGTCTTTAAAAGTAGTGAAAACAGTAGTCTGTATTGAAAAGCAAGTTCATTTGTGAAATGGCAGGGCTGAGGCAGATGCCAGGGCAGACACAGAGGTGAAGTGGAGGCAGAGGCCAAGGTCATGTACATGAAGAAGCCAAAGCTGGGGCTGCACACACCACCACATGAGAGCCATGTTCAAGGAAAAGTGCACTCATTCACGTGTTCCAAGTCTGGGGCAGGGGCAGGTACAGAATATAAGTTTGTCAAACAGGGGAATAGCCATGTATAAGAAAAGACCCACACATGTCTGTGTAGGATGTTGAGCATTTGAGAGGAGCTTTGTGTCTGAAACAACTACGTGGCCAAGACAGCTGGCTCCCCACTGAAGATAAGAGCTTCCTTTGACGGGCTCTCAGAGTTGTCACTGGGGAGAGGTGGCCTGCTCAGGGACTTGGTTGACATGTGACTCAGGGCCAGACCATAGAAGGTGAGTGGTGGCGATGTGTATCTCTCACATGGGCTAATCTATTTTTCCCCATGCTTTGGCCTATGTGTGTGCATGCTGGATTACCTAATTACTGAAACATGTCCAGTAATGCCCTGCCCCTCGTCATGTTGGGGGCCTAACGACGGAGTTATGGGTCTGTCTCTTTCCTTTCATAGATGAGCAAACTGAGACCCATACAGAGACGTGGGGCTGCCCAAGGTCACTAAGTATAAGTTGCAGAGTTGGGTTTTCCCACATTTACTTGATTCAAAGACTTCACAGAGGCCTCCTCCCACTCCTCATGCCCATATTCACATTCAAGCTGCTGAGCTCGCCTCCCTGTGAGTTGGCAGACACCAACCACAGGGTGGGCCTGCAGGGAGACAAGCCCCCTATCATTGCTCAGGCATCACCCAGATGGACCACATGGTGCAAGAAGCATGACACGGTAGCGAGGAGCTTCTTGCACACCCCCCGCCAACATGTCTACTCCTGGTTTCATTTTTCAGGGGAATCCCTCCTGCCTTCAGTCAGTGGCCTCATGGGGCAAATGGCTTGAGTCACTGTTGCTGCAGCACTGGGATGGTGACCACAGATGGTGCCCACAGGGCTGGGGAGCTGGGGCTATCTAGAAAGCAGTTTCCCTTTGAATGTCTGGCTTGGGGTTACCCTTCACACATCTTCCAGGTCCCGTCTGCCCTCCCCATGCAGCTCTCAGTTTGATTGTTCTAAGCTACAGCTGGTGAGCATGTCTTCCCTAGAGCCCACAGAGTGGCATGCAGACTCCCCAGCGGGGCATTCTGAGAACTTCTCCAGCCCACGTGGCAGCCCTTGCTTCTGTGAGTCTTAACACGTAGGGATGCCTTTCAGACCTCTCTGCTTTTGTACAAACTGTTTCTTCTGTCTAGATTTTTCTCCCCAACCTGGACTACGTGGAACACTCCCTCCTCATTCTTTTATTTTTAAATATGACTTATTTTTAAAAATTGTGGTAAAATATACATAACCTAAAATTTACCATTTTAGCCATTTTTTAGTGTACAATTCAGTGGCATTAAGCACATTCATGTTATTGTGCAGCCATCACTACCATTCATCTCCAGAACTCTTCATCTTAAAAAACTGAAACTCTGTCCTCATTAAACAATGGTTCCCATCCCCTCCCCGCCCCAAGCCACTGATAGCCACCAATCTATTTCTGTCTTTATGAATTTGCCCACTGTAGGCACCTTATAGGGGTGGAATCATATAGTAATTGTCCTTTTGAGACTGACATTTCACTTAGCATAATGTCTTCAGGTTTTATCCATGCTGTATTATGTGTCAGAATTTCCCTCCTTTTTAAGGCTGAATAGTATCCCATGGTATATATATATATATATGATTTTGTTTATCCATTCATCCATTGATGGACACTTGGGTTGATTCTACCTTTTGGCTATTTTGACTTAATTTGTGACCCGCCCAGAGGAAGGTCCTATGTATACTGGAGAATGTGTATGCTGTTGTTGTTGGGTAGTGTTCTGTGTTATACCTGTTGTTCAAGCCCTCTAGTTCCTTACTTATCTTCTAATCTTCTGTCTGGTTGTTCTACCCATTATTGAGAGTGGAGAATTGAAGTGGCCAACTACTGCATTATTGTAGAATTGTCTATTTCTTCATTCAAGTCTGTTCATTTTTGCTTTATATATTTTGGTTGTCTGTTATTAGGCACATAAATGTTCCTCCTCATTCTTAAAGACTCTATTTAAATGCTCCAGCATTTAACCTCCTCCAGCACCCTCGGTGCTGCCTCCCCCAGTCCAGGCAGAGTAACTGTCGCCTCTGTGTTCGCTCTAACTAGTTTATACATCTAGGTATCATATTCTGCTTTAGTAAATCATTTCCATGTCTGTCCTCCAAGTTAGTTTGTCTTGGAGGACACAGAGTCTTGTTTTATGTTTGCATCTTCAGTACCTGGCACCAGAGGTGCCCAGTGAATATTTGCTGAGTGGACATTTGTAATTGAATGTAATTGTGTCACCTGTGTTCTTCCTGGGATTAAAAATAATTCATGTCACAGGTTCTCAACACATCACTGCTTCTTGTATAAGTAACTTGTATAAGGTACTTGCTCTTCTCTCTCAGTTGATCCATACCACCACCCTACAGGGGAGGTAGGGAAGAGTTAACAACAATTTTAGGTCAGAAAACTGGGAATCAGAGACTCATGCAGATTGAATGTCTTGCTAGAGGTTGAGCTGGCATGGGGAAGAGCTGGGACTTGAACCCAGGTTAGTCTGGCTCCTGACCAGGGTTCCTTTCCCTGTACCCACTGCCCTGGTAGGCTCCACTCCTCATGGCTGCCTTGGCTGGGATCACAGCCTCTGTGGATGAGGCTAAGCCTGGCTCACATGGGGCTTGAGCCTCTCATCTCTTGGGAAAATTCTAGTTTACTTTTGGATGTGTTATAAGAAATTCCAAGCAAGTCTATGAGATACACCTCACTAGATCCATTTTAGAAATGATGAATACTGAGCACCTTGCTCACTGTGGCACAGGTAGGAGCTGGGGCTCCAATCTGGACTTCTTTGACTCAAAGTATGACGTGCTTGTCATTTGATCTGAAGTACCCCGTGCCATCTTGGGATAGTCAGGAGTTTTTCTTATTTTGAACTGAAGTCTGCTCCTTGTGACTACCCTGTCACTCTGTCCCCTGGAGTCCTGCAGAGTGAATCTACTCTCTCTGCTCCTAACACCCTTCCAGGGGTATGGTGACAATGACTATGTTCCCCAGAGATTTTTCTTCCTCAGGCTGAATGGCACCCATGCCTTCAAGCTCCTCCATGGCTTTTGCAGGAACCTGAAGTTCAGTCCCTTTCTCTCTGGGCCACCCCCTTCAGACATGCTCCCGGTAGTCCATCAGCTGGAACTTAGTGACTGGAAAGGCACACCCATAACAGGGCATCACTGGGCTGGCAGGGAGAAAGACTTTGGAGGGCTCTAGCTGTAATTTCCTCAAGTGGATGGGTATCAGGCTGTTGGGTGGAGAGCAGGAGGAGGAGGAGGAGGAGGAGGAAACAGAGCCCTGGTGTGTGTAATGAAACAAAAGTAGAGGGGCCAGGGTTACTGTGGGCCAAGCTTCTTCCGAGCATGGGCTCCCGAGGAGGTTCCAGTTCAGGTGAGCCCACTTGGCGCTGTGCTGGTTGCAGGATGAGCCACCTTGGGGAGAGCGCTGGACATTCCTAGACTGTTCCTCTTTGGTGGTTGAAGAGGGGTTTTGGATGATGTTTAACAGAGTCCATAGTGTGGTCCTTGGGATTTTGGTGACCTGGAATTCTGTTTATGGCTCGCTTCCCTGTTCCAGGGGTCCTCTAGAGATGGCGAGCTTTACTGGTCCATTGACTGGCCTTGACAATGAGGGGAAACCAGGGACAAGGTATAACTAGAGAGGGTCTGATGAGGGCCTTCAGGTTTATTTTCTTGTACATGTTGATAATATTTGCCCTTACCTTATAAGACTGCTGAATATGTTTAAAAAGGCAATGCCCATGAGTGCTCTGTGCAATGCCTGATGCCAGAAAGTGCAAGGACTGCAGTTGCACATGGTACTTGTCCTGTGAAGGCAGCTGGTGGCTCCTAGAGATGTTTCTCCATCACGCTTCGGGGGGCCTGGGTGAACTCTGTCACTTCCATGCTCTGAAAGCATTTGTGGGCTGAGAACTGGACAGGACAGCAGGACTGCATTTCAGTCCTGGCTCTAAATGGCTGTGTGACCAAGGAAAGCTTCTTCCCCTCTCTGGGCCTCTACTTTCTTCCCTGGACCGTGAAGGCCTTGAACTACTAGAAGATCTTTGAGGTCTTTTGGCCCACAGAAGCCAGGGATCTGGGCCATGGGCAGGGTGTCACTTTCTGATGCTCTTGACCCTTTCTCCAGGGAAGGGCATCCCCCTCCCCTCCACCCTTTGCCGAGAGGTCTGCTAGTTCCCTAGGCAGGCCCCACAAGATGGCGTGCTGGAGACAGGTCTGGAATTAGGTGTTCTGAGGTCAAGACTGTCAGTTCCCCTTGCATGAGGGCAGGACCTGAGACTGGTGCCTCCCTGATGAATGACCTGAAGACAACCTCAGGGAAGGGGTGCTGCTTGGATTCCCTTCAGGACTCTTGCCCCACCTGCCCTGGACAGCCCAACCCATGTCCTCAAGTCCTGGGGAGAGTTCAGTATGTCCTGCTATGACACATGGCCAGAGGGCAGTAAAATTCAAACCCTCCTGGCGGGCAGGTGATCCTCATGGAGTCAGCTAGGCTTGACTCAGAGCCTCAGCCTGCCAGCCCCCGAACCAGCTGTTCCCTGGGCCACCACACAGAAATCACACCGTGGGGGATGGCATCAGGCTGCAGGAAAGCATGTCCCTGGCCCTAGGGCCAAGGAGAGGAATGCAATATCAGCCTGGCACCGACTGGCCTAAAAGAACAGCTGACTCTCTGTAGGGAAAGCTGAGATGAAGTACCAAGTTCAAGACTGGCTGGTAGCCTCAGGACAGGGATTGCTGATGATTTGAACCACTGCCAAGGAGAGAGCTGGATGGACCCTCTGAGGCCAAGCCCCTAATCCGACCCTCCACCTGACCGTGTGTGACCTTCACTTGGTTCCTGTCCTTCTTCAGGACCCGGCTTCCCCGGCTGGTGTGAATATGAAGGTATTAAGAGAGCAAATTTTGTGGTGTCTTCACTTAAAATGTGGGGACGCTGTTCTTTCAGCCTCTAATGGAAATGTGACTACGAAGGGTAAGTATATGCTGTGTAATTATCTGCTGCAGTGGACACTGTCCCTCTTCACCACAGACTTACCTTTCCTCACCATGTCCTGTGTATGAGCTGGTACCTATGCTCTCATCTTCCCTTCATTCTGGATTATGGGGACTGACACTCTGGACATTTCAGTGTATAGTTGAAGAGACTTGGACTGACCAAGAAACGCTTCTTTGTAGTTCCAGCTCTACTGGTGGGTCTTGAGCCATTCTCAGTCCCTTCCAGCCCCAGTTTCCTTCTTTATAGTGTGAGGTGTTTCTTTCCAGTTTTGTCTCAGGGTCTCTAATTTCCATTTGGAAATTTAACCTTGTATTTCCCCCCTTTGTCTCACAAATGGATTAAATGGGAATGTCTGGGAAATGAAACATTTTGGCTGGAGAACAGCTCAGGACAATGAAACCTCTAACCTCTAATTGGAAGCCAGTTAGAAAATCGCTGTCCCCACCCTGTTCACAGAAAAGGTAGGATGCTTAGTGCTCATATTTTACCCATGGTGGAGGATTTTCACGAGTGGTCTCTCTCTCACATACACACACGTACCAGTGGGGAGATGCTGGGTAAACATGGGCTTTAGGAGAATGTTTGTCCCTGAACAAATGTCAGGCAGAAAAGTGCCCTTGGCAACAGGCCCTGCCTGCTGGGATTATCTTCCTGGAGGAGCCATAATTTATTTTTCCACGGACGTTGAGTTTGCTTAAGGGGATTCCAGAAGCTTCATGTGGGCAGTGAGGACCTGGTATCCTGGGGCTGCTGGCCAGTAAGGCCAGCTCTCTGTGTTGGCTGCCTGGGAGCTGGCGGCAGCCGCCTGGGCCCTCACGGCATCCCAGATCATGTGAGAGACTTATCAGGAAGCCAGGGCTCATCCCTCAAGCATTCGGCCGGGCACCTTTGCCATGGAGCTGTCAGCATGCCTGTGTCAAATGGGTTCATCTGCATGTGCCAGGGCAGGGCCACACTCCAGGTGGCCCTCCTGGCCGTCCTGTCACCCTGCTCTGTGGCTGACAGATACCCACAGCCATCTCTCTCATCCGTGCTGCCAATGGCCTGGATGCTTGTCTGAGCAGCTGGGCCCATAGCTGGTGGCCAGAGAGGACCCTACACGTCGGCCACTTATGAGCTCAGCCCTGCACAGTGAGCAGGAGAGCAGGAGGAAGCAAAATTGTGTGGGGAGAGTCATAACAGATTTGAGCAATTCGAATTAAACTAGTTTGCCTAGACTCGATCAAAGGTTCCTCGGCACCCTATCACGAACCTGTGATGATTTGTGGAGAATGTTCACCAGCCACGGCGAAATGGGGAAAATAGAGCCAA
Source organism: Eumetopias jubatus (assembly GCF_037043125.1). NCBI lineage: Eukaryota > Metazoa > Chordata > Mammalia > Carnivora > Otariidae > Eumetopias > Eumetopias jubatus. Next base: position 62,935,531 of record NW_028274821.1, read on the forward strand.
AAGAATGAATTTTTAAAACTCACGTGGCTTGAGGAATTTTTCTTCATTTTAAACGATATCCTTGCTACCTTTCAATGTTAAAATGTTTTTCTCCTTACGAAATGTTAGTGATATTAGATGGTAGTTGGTTTTTATTTATTTTCTTTATTATTATTATTTATTTATTTTTAAATGACTTTTAAAAAATTTTTTTATTTATTTATTTGAAAGAGAGAGAGCGAGCAAGCAGGGGGAGTAGCAGAGGGAGAGGGAGAAGCAGGCTCCTCACCAGGCAGGAAGCCCGCCCGATGAAGGACTTGATCCCAGGGTCCCAGGACTCCCCGATCACGACCTGAGCTGAATGCAGGTGCTTAACCGACTGAGCCACCCAGGTGCCCCGGTAGTTGGTTTTTGAAAACATACTCACCTGAAAACCTATGTCGATCCTCTGTCATTAAGAAAATTATTTTTACTGATGGATGAATTCCAAAAGTCTAGGAACCAGTGCACTCTCAGAGGACTCATGAATAGAGGGCAATGGAAGAAAGGGCAGGAAGTGGAAGGCCTTGGTCTATAGGCAGCAGATGACTACGTCTGTTTTGCTCACTGGGATAAGCTCAGCGTGGAGCACATGGGTCAGTAAAGTTGTTTTCTGTAAAGGGCCCGGTACTAAATAGTTGAGACTTTTGGGGCCATACTGCCTCTGTCACAACTACTTGACTCTGCCCTCATAGCTTGAAAGCTAATGAGAGTGAGGGTGTTCCAATAAAACTTTATTCACAAAAACAGGTGGCAGACCTGATTTGGCCTGGGGTCATAGTTGGCTGACCCTATCTAGCACAACGTCTAGCATCTAGCAAGTATTCAAAAAACGTTTCCAGTGGGCAACGAGGGAACATTGCAGGGGTCTGAGGTAGGATTTCAGAAAGATCACTGTGGTGGGCTGTGTAGGATGGGTAAGGGGGAGCACAAGGTGGAGTCCAGGCCTGGAGTGCAGTGTGCGGGGGCTCAGCCTGGAGCAGGGCAGGAGAGAAGGAGCGAAGATGTGGGAGTGGCTGAGCCCATGTGATGGGGATATGTTTAAAGAGGGAAGGAAAAGCCACGAATAGCTGGAATTAAAGTCCCCATTCCTTCGACTCTGCTTCTCATGCCACAAACCCTGCCTCTAGAACTCAGAGCCTTATTCGATCTTAAAAAGCTTGGCTCTTCCAAACCACATTCTTGGCTTCCAAGACTGTTTTTGCTATGACTTTCCAAAGCCCACTCCAAAAGCCAAGAATCTGATTCTTTGCTTTCTCTTTACATTTCAGCTATGCCAGCTTTCCTTGGAGGCAATAAGTCCTGAATGTCTTAGCCTCTTGATTTTGCTTTAATGGGAGAAGGGAGTGCGTTTAAAAAAAGAAAAATGAGAGTGAAGATGTGCTTGTTAACTTATTGAAGTATTTTCCTGCCATATTTGGTACTAATAAGAGGCAGGAAAGTCTGGGGAAGGTGCTGCTCTTGGTGAAGGCACAATGAGTCGGTCTCAGACATCTGTGGGGATGGGGGAACATTCAGTTGGGATGTTTGGGGGCACTCAAAATTGTCTCCCAGGCTCACCCGGAGGGCGAGTTTGGCTGGAGAGTCCTGGAGGGAGCTGTGAGTAGAGGACTTCTCTAACACTGGGAAGAGCCAGAAAATCTGAACTGTAACCTTCAAAACATGCCATCATTTATCCCCTCCAGCCCTGGGCAACCATCAGTCTTTCCGTCTTTATAGGCCTGTTTTGGGCCTTTCATATCAATGGAATCATATCATAATGTGGTTTTTTTGTGTCTGACTTCTGTCATTTAGCACGTGTTTCCAAGGTTCATCTACGTTGTAACATTTATCAGCACTTCATTCCTTCTTCCTGCCAATGCTAAATAATATTATATAGGTAGATATACTACATTTTATTTATCCATTCATCAGTTGATGGACATTTGGGTTGTTTCCACTTTTTGGCTATTATGAGTAATGCTGCTATGAACATTGGTATACAGGTTTTTATATGGAGGCATATTTTCACTTTTCTTGGGTATCTACCTGGGAGGGGATTGCGGAAGGATGACTTCTCTGATCTTACGTCCTGTACCACCCTTTCACACCCCCTATGCTCTGACCACAGTGGGGCTCTACTCTCCCACTCCCAGCCCATAGTTCAGTCCCCTGATGCTCTGCCCACACTGCCTGTCTTCCCTGAGAAGTTCTTCCCTTCTATCGTTTGGGGTCCAAATCCTATGTGTTATTAAAGGCCCAGCCCAACTACCACCTCCTCCACAAAACCTTCCTCCAAGGTCTCTTATAGAGAGTCATGCAACCTCACATGTTGATTATAACATTAGGCCTTTTTGGCTTTGGATTAGTTATTTTGTGCCTAGGTCTTACTACTTTCCTAGAGTATATACCTCCTAGCTTCATATAGACTCTGGTTTTAGATTTACTTTAAAAGATTTTATTTATTTATTTGTCAGAGAGAGAGAGAAGGAGAGAGAGACAGAGAGCACAAGCAGGGGGAGTGGCAGGCGGAGGGAGAGGTAGGCTCCCCGCCGAGCAGGGAGCCTGATACGGGACTCCATCCCAGGACCCTGGGATCATGGCCTGAGCCAAAGGCAGACATTTAACTGACTGAGGCTGCCCAGGCGTCCCTAGATTTACTTTAATATTCCAAGTGCTTTGCACACAGCAGACGCTACATAAATGTTTGAACAGTGAGCATTCAGTGTGTTCTCTTATTTAATGATTCTAAGATACCTCTACAGGTATGTTATTTAATGAGTCTATGATACCTCTACACCCTGTGTGGCTATCAGGATGGTGAAAGCCCTTCCCATCTTCTCAGGCTGAAGACACACTCTCCAAGCAGCACCTGGTGAATAAGGCTGAGCGGCCCTCTGTTGCTCGTCCCATTCCCCTTGTCTCTAGGCTGACATGGACATCTCATCGTCTTCCTCACATTTCCAGCTGAAATCTAATGAATTACTCTGAAAAACAGGGTTATGCATTTTGGATTCTGACTTCTTTGAGCATTGCTCATGACTTTGAAATTTATAAACACAGACATCTGTCTTCCCAGATGACCTACCAAATCACATTCCCCTAGAAAGCAGAGCTAAATTGGATGTTTAAGGGATCAGAACGTGAAACGGACTAGATGGTTTCCTGTCCTGCACAAGGTGGGGTGAGGGCCCGACAAATGGTCATCTGGTCTTGGAGGGAACATTTCCAGTAACAAGTGCATACCTTCCTCCCAAGGCCACCCGGAGGGTAAGGAAGTTTTTCTTTACATGGAAGTAAAATCTTCCATCCTGCAGCTCTCAACTATTGTTGGCCCAGCCCCCTGGGGCCCCTCAGACCACCTCCACTCCTTCTGTTCCAGCTCAGCCCTTCAAGTTTTAAAATAAGACTGTGGCTTCTGTGTTTGTTCTTACCCAGATAGAATAGCTACAGTGCCTTCAGGAAGCATTCAGTACTAAAACAGCAGAAATAATAAATCGTAAACAATCAATTAATAATAATGGATACTTTCAAGTAAGAAAAATACTAGTAATATTGCAATAAAAAGTGACAATATTACAATCATGATCTTTATCTCCGATGACTGAGAATTTAGCATATACTGGGCATTGTGCCCATGAGATTAACTCTCTTTACTGGCAACAGCCATATGAGGTAAGGGCTACTATGATTCCCACCTGACAGGTAAGGAAAGGGAGACTCAGAAAGACTAAGTACCCTGATAAAAGTCCCAAAGCTACTGATGAACTGGGCTTCGAACCCACGCACGTCTTCTTGACTACAAGGTCTAACTTCCATGGGCACAGCCTTCCTATTGGGTCCTGGCAGGCAATAGTGACCTTTTCTAGAGAGCTGGCTTCTGGCCTTGTTCTCCTGTGGTTCAGAGGAAGAGCCTGGGACAGACTGTCAGGAGATAAGGGTTCCAGTGTGGTGTGAATCTGCACGAAGTCCCCTCCTTGCCTGAATGTCAGGAATGGCGACGGCAAAACAAGGAAATTAAACTTGATACTCTGTAGGGTTGCTATTAGCTTGTGATTTGAACCTTCCAACCTTCCCTGAACACACTAACCTCTCACACTCCTGGGCCTTTGAACCTCTGGTGTCCTCGCCTGGAAGTTTCTTTCATCTTCTACTGCTTGACTAATAATAACACTTCTTCTGGTTGTTGAAAGCTGGTTTGAATATGGCTTCCTCTGCGCGGCCTTTCCGAAACCCCAGCGAAGGTCAGCCCCGCTCATCCTTGTTCCTCCGTGCTCCCTAGACCCTTGCATAAGACTCTGCTCTAGAACCTGTGATTGTCTCCCCAGATGGACGGTGAACTTCTCAAGGACAATGACTTGTTTGTTAGCAGTGACCTCCGCACTGAGCACAGATACGCGGTCTTTAATGGACTCCGGGATGGCCCAGGGGGTTCTGGTGCCATTTCACCGGCACATCTGCTAGGTGGCGCTGCAGCCCACGGGAACGTGCCCCGCGGTCTCCGGCAAAACTGCAGGTCCCGCGGGAGAAGGCAGTAGCCTCAGGCCAAACTGGGAGATCTCCCGGCCAGAAGCCCGGGAAAAGTACAAATTTCCATGCCCCGCCCTCCCCCCCCACCAACCCATCTGCTGAGTTTTGAATGCTACTAGGATTGAACCTTCTGTAGTTCCCATTCTTTGAGGGCTAGGAAGCCAGAGGACGCTCCCTTCCTCCCTCGGCTGCCTCATAGCAAGGGAATTTAGACCATTCCTTTCCTCTGTCTTTGGACTGTTCCAGGTTTATTATCCAACGTATGTATGATCTGCTCCTTTTTGCTGCGTGCCCTCCTTACCTACTGCCCTGACAAAAGGAGAACGATGCAGTTCAGCCCTCCCTGATGATATTTCTGGACCAAATGAAATCCTATGTCTGATCCTCTTCCTGTTTGTTCAAACACATTTTCTTTTAGTTTTCCTATTTTCCTGTATCTTCTTTCCACCCCTTCAGTGACTAAGCACTCCCTCAGCACACCTGGGGCAGAGGGGAGGTAGTGTGGTGCCTGGTTAAAGGCTCAGGAGCCAGCCTACCTGGGTCTGGTTCTTGCCTTTGTTACATCCCTGTCTGCCCTTCACAGCTTACTTGACCTTTGGTGACTCAGTTTCCTCATCTGTAAAACGGGGGTAATAGTACCTACCCAATAGGGTTGTTGTGAGGATTAAATGAGGCCTTAGTGCTTTATTTTAAAAGGGACTGATAGACACCCAATGCTTATAGAGAACTTAAAGCTGGAGTTTACTTGGTCAGTGTCTTTGATGTTAGGTTGAGAGTCCCGGGAAAGCAGCGGTTTGGTTGGTCTTGTTCACTGTCCCGTCCTTCTGTCTGTCTGCCTCCAGAAGAGTGCTTGGCATATGAGAGCGGCTTAATTAAGAATTCTGGAAGAACCGCAGTCTCTTTTGTTTCTCCCTCATGATAAAAATGAACTAAAATGATGACATAATTGTTTGTCCATTTAAATTGGTTAGGATTTATTTTTTTATTTTTATTTAAAAAAATGAATTGATTAGGATTTAAAATCAATAATAGTGCTAGCAAGGGTATAAAACGGGTGCTTTTGTTTATTGCTGGTGGGGTATAAAATGATAGAACCTTTCTGGAAGGCAATTTGACGATATGGAGAAGAGGCCTGAAAAAAAGGTTGACTCAGTAATTCCACTGTCATTTTTTAAAAGAATTGGAGTGTTTAGATATGCACAGAGTTTTAAGTGCAAGGGTGTTCATAACAGCAGTATTTATTCTATTAAAAAATTGCTAGCGATTGAACAGAAATACTGAAATGGTTAAAAAAATGACACGCCCATGAGACGGGATATTGGGCAGCAAATGATCTCTTCTTTGGGAGAGTTACTGATGGTGGGAAAACCCTCCTGATACCAACTTAAATGATAAAAAGTTATCTACAAACCTGAGTATACAGAATGGGCACTTTACTTAACCTCTTTGGTCCCAATTCCCTTATCTGTAAAATTAAAACAATAATGGCTCCTATCTCTTAAGATTGTTACAAGGCTTACAAAAGTTTTTTTTTTTTTTTAAAGTCCAAAATATTTTATTAGTCTGGGCATGGGAGTAAGGGCTCAATAAATGTTAGCGACTGTCACAGAACCTACCAGAGGAACAAGACCGGAAGGAAACACAGCAGAGTATTAATAGTAATTAATGTCGGGTAGTGGGATTACAGGAGTTTTCATTTTCTTCCTTATAAAATAAAATATATGGAAAGTCTCTATTAAGTGCTGGACCATAGTAGGTGCTCCATTAAAGGTAGCTGGCATTATTCTATTTTTCTCTGTTTTCTCTCTTTTTAATAATGAACATGTATTACTTTAAAGCTATTTAATATGGCCTCAACACCAGTTCTTCACATTTGTTAATTAATTAGTAAACCATGACTTTCACATACACTGTCCTCCAGGCTTTGTGACAGCCACTTTGGCTCTATGGCCATGGGACTGACCGTGACCCTTTTCCCTTCAGCTGGGAGCCCAGTGCCGCCAACTCAATCCTGCTTGCATCATCTGCTTTTTAAGACTCTCCCCAATACTCTTTCCCTGCGGCCTTCATTTTTGTGATAACACGTTCCTGCTGTGACTCAGTAGTTTTCTCTTGCCATTCCCTCCTCAAACTTTCCTTTTTCACAGCAAATTCCATGACTCTCCTAACTGCCTGCCCCCGATTTTATCCCACACCACACTGTCCTTTCCTAGCCAAAACAAATAATGATTTCTTCTCTCTCGTAAACGAAGTCAAGATTGCTGATATTAATCATTTCAATCTCTTTTAAGTCCAAATAAAAAGTATATGAGTAAGTTGGGATTACAAACCAGAGAGGAAAGGATGACTAATTTGATGAAAGATATTGAGAAATGTAACCAACTATTTTGGAAACAAAAAACGAGATTCCTACAGCATACCGCAACAACAAATAAATTCCAGATGCATTAAAGAGTCACGGCTAGGGAAACCTGAAGAAGATGTTGGTTAATATCTCATCGCAGCGTGGGGAAAAACTGTCTAAGGTTTTATGATATGCGCAGGCATACGTCTGTGTCTAAATAAACATAAAATCTTTTCTGACTCAACAAAGCCCAAAACAAAATGGTGAACACAAACCTATTTGCAAGATTGGTGACAAAGATAGATATCCTTAAGATAGAGAAAGTCTTTATAAATCAGTGGAAAATATGATGAAGTCAACAGAAAAATGGGCAGTAGGAAAAGTTGAAAGATAAGTGACAGACCATGAAAAGAAGTCTGTAGTGTATAAAACAGATAGAATATTAATAAAGTATTAATTATGTAAAGCACTCCTCCAAATCAATATGAGAAAAGATAACTCAAAAGAGAAACCAGCAAAGGCTGTGAACAGGCACACCACCAAGGCAGAAATAAAAATGACCAACAAAGATATAAAAAGTTGCTCAGTCTCACCAACGACCAGGGAAATGCAATTCTTAAAAAGCAAAGTACCTTTCCCACCTAACAAATTGACAAAAATTAAAAGTTAGAAATCACCAAAGTAGTAGTTGGTATGAGGGAAGCACTCATTCTTATGTTCTCACCGCTGAGATTATATAAATCAGTAAGGCCTTTAGGAGGGCAATTTGGAGGTAAATTTTTAAAAATATTCATCCTTTCTGGTATAGCAAGTTTAGCTTCAAAAGATATGTCCTTTGAAATACTGTGCACAGAGATGTGTGCAAAACGGTGCTAATTGCTTATTTTAGTAAAAAAGTGAAGGAAAAGGGATTCACATATTGCAGAGAACGCTGATGGAAGTGCCCACAAATGTATGCGTGGGCATTGTCACTGCAGTTTTGGAAGGACTTGGAAATATCTCAGATGTTTAATAAGAGCAGATAATATAAATGAATTATATGCATCCACTTAATGGAATACTACTCAGCTTACAAAATGAGTGAGGTCGATCTATACGTACAGATATGGAAAGATGTGCATAATAATAAAAAAAACCCTATAATGTCCATAATCATTACTTTATTTATTTTTTTTTAAAGATTTTATTTATTTATTTGAGAGAGAGAGAGAATGAGAGATAGAAAGCACAAGAGGGAAGAGGGTCAGAGGGAGAAGCAGACTCCCCGCCGAGCAGGAAGCCCGATGTGGGACTCGATCCCGGGACTCCAGGATCATGACCTGAGCCGAAGGCAGTCGCTTAACCAACTGAGCCACCCAGGCGCCCCATAATCATTACTTTAAGAAGCAGGTTTGCAGGGCTTTAGGTGACATCTGATCCCCTTTATGTAAATGAGACTATGAACCCTGCAATCCTGTGTGCCTCCACTTGGGTGGGTGGGGGCCCTGCTGATGGAGGCTGAGCTGGCATTCCTGGCAAAGCTGAGCAGCAGCCCCAGTTCCCATCATGGCCCCGCTTTTCACAAGCCACTGTCAGGGGAGGGTTCTTGCCTGAGCCTTCTTCCTCTCACAATTCTGCTGGGTGGACTTAACTTTGCCTTGTTAAGTGGGTTTAAGGTAGGACACGACCCTATTATCAAATTCTGAAGGTTTCTTCCTAGGGAAAGAATGGAATGGCCACCATTTCTCCAGGAGAGAAAGAGGAAAAACCAGTAAAAGCTCCCAGAAGACCTGGGTCTGTGTACCAAGAGGACTTTTCCAACAATGATAGTGGATCGTAAGTGGACTGGGGGGGAGTATCTTTTGTATCAGAATGCAGGAGGGAGACCAACTGAGCCTGAGGCTGTGAGATCTATTTGGACGGCCCTTTCTCTCAAGGTCTTCTGCCTTGTGTGAAGAGGAAATCTGCTTTTTTGTGGTATCCTGGGTTTGTTGGAGTCAGGCCTATCTTCCTAAGGAGAACATGTTAGAAACTCAAGAGTGTCCTGCTTTCTCTTGTGTCAGTTTCATGGTGTAGAATCCCCCTGTCACTTGAGGGGTTCAAATAGAGGCCACAGTGCTGTTGTCAGAGAAGCTGATAAGGTAACTCCCATTGGTGAGAGGCTTTCTTGCTCCATCCCACTAACCCATGGCACCTTAGAATTCTCTTAGATTATATGAATCTAAGACTTAGTGGTGAAGGGCTATATTCATTTTCATTATCCACTTGTCCCTGTGGCCTTTTTCTCTGTGAGTTGCCTCAAGGTCTCAGCAAATGTGAATAGAGAAGGAATTTGTAAATGAATGGGTTGTGGAGAAATGAGTTGCAGTCCATGATAATAGGTAAATGTGAGATCTTCAGCGGCTTTGTGACGCTTGACCTTGAAAGGGGAATAACTTGTTCTGAGTGATGACCCTCCTGGAGAGAGCTTTCCTCTTTTTGAGTTGGAATGAGAATGGCTCTGAGTTTATATGAGCTTAAAGTGCCAGTGAATGAGGGGTAAAAAACCATTAGTCAGGGACTTTGTAAGGAGTCAGATGGTTGGGGTGGCCATGTGGGTGATGACCGAGGATCATAGCAGTCTGCTTCACTGTTAGCTCAGTGATTCTGCTTTGAGGAAGAAGATGGCACATCATCACACAAATGTTGGTCTTATTTTCCATTTGGATTTCCTTCAGTTACTCAGAAGATAAAGAATATTCTAGAAAACTGCTAAAACACAGTTTTCTGGATTTTCTTTCTCTAAACTACTCAAATTCTATTTTCCTGAATAAGTAATACTTTTCTTCAGGTTTCATAATGTTTGTAGACACTGGTTACATTTTTAAACATGTTTCATAGTAACTGAATAATTTTGAGATGTGAAGAGAGCAAAAGACAATATATATGTAAAACAATATTGTAAACTTATAATTTTACAAAATTGACCTGGTACTTCAAACAAAACAAAGCAAAAAACCCAGTTATTTACTTGTACAGCCTTGGTAGAAACTCAGTACTAAGAATTTTGAAACACTGATGAAACAACCTTTCTTTCTGCTCTTTTGAGCCCATCTCCTCCTGCCTTCAAAGGAACTATCGGTAACCTCCTTTTCTTGCCTGTATATTCAATGATTCTGTCTCAACTGGATCATCCCCTTGATGTGTAGCCAGGATTAACCCTTTCCTATTTAAGAAAGCATCTAACACTCCACATCCCACACCTGTACTGCCCATCTCTTTCCTCTCTTTTTACAGCTAAATGCTTCCACAGAGTGGTCTACACTTGCTGCCCCATTTCCTCACTTCCCACTTGGCCCTCAGCCCTTCCACTCTAACTTCTGGCCCCATCGATTTACCAAAACCATCCTTAATAAAGTCACCAAGCATTTCCACTGTGTTGCATCCAGTGGACATTTTCAGTCCTTACTTGGCTCCTCAGAGCACTTGACATACTGACAACTTCCCATTTCCTGAAAGCCTCCTGTGATTTCTGAAGTGGCACTCTCCTGCTTCTTCCCTCACCTCTCAGAGTGGTGAGCTATTCTTCATCTCCCCCACGTTTTCAATGTTGGTAGTCCTCAACTACCCATTAGAGGCCCTTTGCTTCCTTTTCATTTCATACTATCTTCCTCAGTGACCACATTTATCAATCTTCAGAAAAGCAACTCTGACTTAGGCATCCCCAGTCTGAACGTCTGCTTTGAGCTCTGGATCTGAATATACAACTGGCCACTTGCCTTGGCTTGGATGTCTTAATGGTTCCTCAAAGTCGTGTGTCCAAGACTGAACTTATGATCTTTCTCTACCCACCCCTAATCTGTTCCTATCTAAGTGAATGCATCACTAATCCATGTGTTTTCACATGTCAGAAAACGAGGCTTCATCCTTGATATCTCCCTCTTGTCACTTTTTTTCTGTGACTATCTCTTAAAGTACCCACTTCTTACCATCTCTACTACATTAAAGGTATAAAGTGAAAGGGGTTACTTTTTAAAGGGAGTGAGCTCACCATTGTTGGTGGTATGCAAGCAGAGACTGGTTGGTCACTTGGCATGAGTGATATGGTAGGCGCTAGATGCCAGGTGACTGTGAGTGTTCATTCATCTTCTCTCACTAAAGTGTAGGGTGAGGGTTCAGCCCTCCATTCTCTTGGACTACTCTTTCTTCTGCTTGTATAGCCATGACTGCATGAAGCCTATAGAGCTGTTAGAGGCCATGAGGCCAACGTCTAACCAAAGTCCCTTTTAGGAGACGCCTGAGTTCCTTGGAGCTGCTAAGGTCCCCAGGCAGTATCCAGTTCAGATGGGAAAGCTGAGGTTTACAGAGCAGGACAGGGACTTACTCCAGATTAAACAGTGAGCCAGTGGCAGAGCTGGGGCTAGGACCCAGCCTTCTGCTTTCCAATGCTTTGTCTTCTCATTATCCCCTACTGGCCCTCATCAGTCCCCTCTGTCTCATTTAAAGCTGGTGAGTAATAATTTGTATCAGACCCTGTCAGATGATAAATTATACCTCTCAAGTAGGAAGGTTGCTTTAGTGCTGCTCTGGGCTAGGGTGTCAAAAGACAAGGGCTATTTGTTTGAGACACAAACAAGGAGACTGGAGACAATGTAGGGACAAAGTCCCAGTGGATGCTTTATTTGTTCACCATCATACCTGAGGACCTTAAGTTCAGATCCATAACTGTGTGGAGGATGTCTCCTGGGGTGGGGAGGGCAATATTAGAATCTGTGGGTTGAAGAGCTTGCAGTTTGAAAAGGCATATTCAATATTGTCACATAGTTTTGTCTGGAAAACACAAAATAGCTAACAGAGACTTAGTGAAAACTCCAGGGAATAAAGCTCGATGAAATCTTCATGGTTGATAGGGTCACACGAAAGATATGGTGTTCTAAATTAAAGCATTCTAAATTAGCCCTAAGGGTAGCCAAGATGATGGCCAAAAAATGTGAATATCTCAAAAACAACACAGAACAAGAAGGATAAATAAAACCATACAACATCTGTGTCTTTAGCATAACTAGAAAAAAGAGAATGCACACATTTCAAATTTACCCACATTTAGATTAAAGAAACACCAACTTGCAGCAAATTAACTTTCATGCTTTGCCCACTGGGATTCACAAAGAACAAGGACAGTAGGGGAAAATGCTATATGGAAGAGTGAAGAGGGTAGATACCGACAGAGAGGCAGAGTTTACCCTAAGAGTTCTGGTGTGTCAGAAGATACGCTATAAGAAAGGAATGTAAACTGTATGCTATTTAAGGGAGCGGTTTTTGAAAAGGTATAGCTTTTAAGGGAAAAGAATGTGAAAGGTTAGGGAGAGATGTTTTTTGGAAATTTGGTGGTGATGGTGAAAATAAGCGAAGGAGAAATTTTAGAGTCTTGCAAATAAAAGAGAACCCCAAAACTAGAAGACACAAAATTTCTTCCCCAACCTCAAAGAATAAAAGCCATATTTAAAGATATTATGCACTGATACATGGGCACAAAAGGGAACCCTTGAATTAGGAATCTAAGAGAATTAGTTGAATTCAAGAAAGAAATGTAAACAAAAGACAAAATCATACCAGAAATCAAGATTAAGTGTCCTTTTACAAGGTGCCTAAGAAAGAATGGAATAAAGTGAAGTTTTAATTAGGGAAATTGAAGAAAGACTGAGAAATGATCAAGAGAATGAGGTGACAAGCACTGGGTATTATTCACAACTAATGAATCGTTGAACACTACATCAAAAACTAATGATTTACTATATGTTGGCTAATTGAACTTAAATTAAAAAAATGCTTCTAGCTTCATGAAAAAAGAGAATTAAAGCAAGATAAAGTTGAGGTAACTGGGTGATGGGCATTAAGGAGGGCACTTGAAGTAATGAGCACTGGATGTTGTATGCAACTGATGAATCACTAAATTCTATCTCTGAAACTAATAATACAGTATATATGTTTAAAAAAAAGCAAGATAAAATAAGAAGCAAAAAGGGTCAAAGAAAAGGTGGGTGAAATGGTAGACAGGCAAAGTAGAAACAACGTACATATAATTGGATAATAATTATATGTATAATCCTCACTGAAGAGGACAATTCCAGAAGACTTTATAGAGACAAAAGATCAGGACCTACATATTGAAAGGGCCCACTGGGTACCCGGGGAAAATTTACTCATAAACATAAACTTTGTTACATATTCTAGTGTAACTGTTAGGTTTTAGACATAGAAAAAGTCCTTGAGGCCACCAAGCCAAAAAGATCAAAAGATGTATAAGAATAAAAGAATCAGAACTGAGATTCTTTGTTATGCAGCATTAGATAACTAATACATATGGATTTTTACATATTGCAAAGGAGAAGTCCAGCTTCCTTATAGTACCAGTAGTTTAGAATGGAGAACAAGTATGCCTTGAGAATCTCTCAAATTGAGTAACATTAAAGTAAAATGATACTGATATAATTAAAGAGACAGTGGATTTTCCTGCAAACTGGATTTTCCTGCAACACATAATATTGGACCGGGAATGTACAAAAGTGAAATTGTGATATGAAGTAGCTTATTTAATCACAAAGAATGATATTAAATATATTCATCCAGTGGAGATACTCTCCTCAGTCTTCTATTTGGAATACTGCCAAAAACTATTCAGAGATGAAATACTGGGATATTTTTTCCCTATTCAGTTCTATAGTCAATGGTCAAATAAGATATTTGTTGAAGACATCAAACTTCAAGTTTTACAAAAAAGCCAATCATAACTCATTTTGTTTTTAGTTGTGATGAATCCACAGAGGATGAGGATTGAGTATATCTATTTCCTTATGCGTGGTATATGGCTAGAGATACATTTGAATCAAAAGTGCTACCTTTTAAAGTGTTGAAGATCGTCACTGAAGTTGATGAGGTCCTTCAGGCTGTGCCAAAATTGGTTGAGGTCAATGAACTAAATTGGGGGAAAAACATTTATAGAATGACACAGGTGAAAAGAGACTGGTGATGTAGGTGTGATGTGCTCCCCAAAGTGAGGATTTCCCAGATGTAATGTCCTAGGTCAGTGGTTCTCAGACTTTCTGTGTTCATGCCAGATGCTCAAATACTAGAATTTTTGGCACTATGCATAAAGCACTTCCCAAACATTTTGACCACTGGACTCACTTTCTAAAAAATATTATGTAAGATCCGTGCTACTTCAAACATACTTTGGGAAACGCTTTCCTAGATGACAATGAGCTTGTTCATATAGAGCTTGAAAGAAAAATACTGTGACCCAAGAATTAAATTCAGTCAAGATGTTCATGCATGAAGCAACTGAAAATGTTAAAAGGTCTCAGAAAGTACACCCTACACATAATCCCTCTGAAATAACTACTCAAAGATATTCTTTCCAGTGTATTTCTATTTGAAACAATAATAAATACAATATTCCAAATAATTGTGGATACAAAAGTAAACATTTTCAGATAGAGAAAAATGCAACATTGTACTGTCTTAAAATGACACAGAAAGTATTAAACTAAACACAAGAGCTGGAGGTAAATAATGAAGTTGGAAGTAGGGATCAGCAAATTAGGAACCAAAATCTAAGAGCTGATTGCTTTAAAACAGACAAATCTGTTAAACTTAATCCATTGAAAGGCAAAAACTATAAGCACAAATACACATACACACCATCAGACACGTATATTTAGGATCATTCCATTGGCAGTTTCCACTTCTCTACAGACTTTTCTTCTTTCCCTATCTCCTCTTCTCTCTCATCCCATCCTCTTCTTTGAGGTGACCAGTGAAAATGACCCCATGTGTATCCTTCCATACATTTCTCTATGCTCATATAATCCTATACAATGACGTATACCCAAATACAGATTTTTTGTTGTTTAATTTTTATAAAATTGGATTCTTATTAAAAACCTTTCTCTACAAATTCTTTTTTTTTTTCCCACTTAATAATACATTGGGTCAACACCTCAGGTCAACGGATACAGAATTCATTCATTTTTTTTTTTCTTTTCTTTAAACTTGAATGAAATGCTTAGCCAAGAGAAATAACTTGGCTGTGCTATGCTGGGGAGAAATCATTCATTCTTTTTTTTTTTTTTAAGATTTTATTTATTTTTTGACAGAGAGAGACAGCGAGAGAGGGAACACAAGCAGGGGGAGTGGGAGAGGGAGAAGCAGGCTTCCCGCTGAGCAGGGAACCCGATGCGGGGCTCGATCCCAGGACCCTGGGATCATGACCTGAGCCACAGGCAGGAGCTTAACCACTGAGCCAACCAGGGGCCCCTCATTCATTCTTTTTAATGACTACTCATTTTCAGTTTTCCCCTGCTACAAATACTGCTGCACAAAACATCCTTGAACATATTATGTTACTGCTGGTCAAAGGGCATATGTGTTTTAAATTTGAATAGACATTGGCCCTTCATTGTTCTTATAGGGACACCGAGTCCTGGGGAGTGATAGGAACTAGCCTAGGGAACAGACTAGCCGAGCAATGGCTGGAAGTAGATAGCCTAGCTTCACACTGGGGCCTGACATCTTACTAGGGTTTGTGACCTTGGGCACATCACTTAACCTCTCTACCCTTGATTTCCTCTACATAAAAATGGGGGAATGGGGCACCTGGGTGGCTCAGTCAGTTAAGCATCTGGCTCTTGATCTCAGCTCAGGCCTTGATCTCAGGGTCATGAGTTCAAGCCCTGCATTGGGCTCCACACTGGGTGTGGAGCCTAATTAATAAATAAATAAATAAAATGGGGGAAAAATAGTACCAACCTCAATGGACTATTATACAGGTCAAATGACAAGTTGTTAAGTGCCTGGCACTAAGTAAGTGCTCAATAAAAGACGTTATTATATCTAGACAATTTTCCTGCAGCCAGAGCCCTCCAACCCAAGGAAGCAGCTATGGGGAACTTTCTCCAGTCCCGTGTGGTTCTTCCTCTCAGCCACCGCTGCAATCTCACAGCTGGCTCTTGGTCACCTCTTGCCAACACTGCATCATTTTGCCTTGCATTTGAATTAGCTGCTGGCTTGTCTGTCTTCTCATGAAGCTGGTATCCCGCTGAGGGTTATTGGGGCTGGATTTACTTCGTCGCTCCCAGCACACAGCCTGGCACAGACTCAACTAGGCCTTTAGAAGAGCTTTAGGGGAATGGACGTCCTTGATTCCCAGAATTTCTGATTTGCAGGAACTTGTAGGTTGTCTCACCTGATTGCCCACCCAATTTCTGGAATTCCTCTTTGGATCATGAAGCAGATATTTTTCCAGTCTCTGCTTACATACCTCCAGTGGTGAGAGACTCACTATTGCTCAGAGTAGCACATGTTACTTTTTAAAACAGTTCCAGTTTTAGAATTTTCTAATTTTAGTCAATAGGATGAATTTTTCCACCATCTGCATCAAGTTTTGGTTGGAGACTGCAGAGACATGCAAAGAGAAGCTGGTAAATAAGAATTGTTATGGCTGAGGTTACACAACAGTAAAAAGAGTGACAAAGCACACAATATAACTTTAATAAGCTCTGCTCAACTAGTCAGAAACAAGCTCTCAGAAATGTCTATACATTTCTGCCTGCAGTGTTTACTGGGAAAATCCTTATATGGTTGTTATTTACAAATCCAGACAGGAGTTTATAGAGGGTTTGAAGACAGCAGTTTATAGACAGCTCGATGCGTTTGTTCTTTTTCTGCTTCACAGTTGTGGGAGCAGAGTTAAGTTCTGAGGGTGCGTTTGAGAGCCCCAGTAAGAAAAAGATTTGACCTTCTGCTCCTAAGATAGTTTTGCTGCCTTCTGGAAGGAGTGCTAGGATCTTAGGGGATGCCTCCCAGACACCCAGAATGCTCTGTGGAGTTTAGCCAGAACATCAGCTTCCACGGAGGGTGGACAAAGACAGGTTGGTGCTAACTCTAGTCCTAGCCAGAAAGCTCTTAAAACCTCCCTGTGACCAAGCTGTATGTAGTGAGTTAGTTGAAGCCTCCCAGAAAACTCCAGGGAATTGCCCCCTAAACCTTGCTCCAAGAACAAGTGGGTGAGCCTTCGGGGAGCGATGTGGTTTAACTCAAGGAACCCCAGAAAAGGGAGTTGGTGCTCTAGGGGTCGATGTCCGTTTGCTGCTAGCTCAGTTTTTCCACGGAAAGTGAACTCTAAAATGCTGAAAATTTAAAACAAACAAAGCGGTCACAATCCTCTCCAACCGCATACAGCTTCATCCTGCCCTTACTTAACTCGAACCTTCCCAGCACCCCTGGGAAGTAGACAGGATGAAGATTACACTTTCCATTCTATGGATGGAGAAACCGAGGCTCAGACTTGATGACATGCCAAGGTCTCACCCTCAGGAATGGGCAGATCCTGGAGTTCAGATCTTTCTCCGCCCCCCACAGTTGTGACCAGGCCTTCCAACACGAACAATTCATAATTATTCGGTCAGCCTCGGTACAGCAAGTCATCTCCTGGGGAAGGCGAATAGTTAGATGGCAAATGTGACTTTTATGTGGAAGATGTCTCAATACAAAAGCGTTTTTATACAAGGAGACGAAGAATAGGGGCTCAGACTGTCTCTGGGATAGTGATCTTTTGTCAGTTTATTAAATTCAGATTTATTGCTGACTCCCTGACCAAAAACATAGTTGTTAGCAGTCCATAACATGGAGCAGAAATATGAGTTCTCAGTGAATCCGAGGGAAAAAAAAAAGAGAAGAAACCTTAATGACCTGTCCCTTGGAATAAATCTTAGTGGCTACATAAACTGGGATGACAGGAATTTATATTGTTCCTCAGCACTTGAATGACTAATGTGGTCAGAATGGGGAGCCACAGAAATTATTTCCTTTAACAAGCCAACACCTGTTTGCAGACTCTTGGAACTGCTTTGGTGAAGCCTAGGAATATCGCCTTGATATCCCTCAGTCACACCCTCGGTGGGCAGCAACCTTCCCACACACCTTGAAGTAGAGGTGGCATTTCTGTCCTCTCCTGAGACCTTTAACTTAACTGTTCCCGGGGACCCTGGAAGGTTCTGAGTCAGAGGAGTACCCTTGAGAGGCTAGAGATAATCATCTGAGAGATATTGACACCTGCAGGGCAGGGGCACCCGGAAAGTTTCCCAGAGGGTCTCAAGGTGGATGTACATCTGAACCATTCCCAATTCCATCCCTACCCCATGCTGGGATTCTGGATTTTGCCCCATCAGAATTACTAGGTTAGAGCTGGAAGTGTGCCCAGAGATCAGTTAGTTCCATTTTTCAGATGTGAAGACTGAGGTTTACAGGATGGAAGTAATTAGCTCAAAGTCATGGGGCAAGAGTGTCCGATGCAGAACGAGAGCTGAGATTTCCAGACTCCTGGCCCCCATGTAGCTTCTGTTAGTGTGACAACAGTCCTTTCCTTCTGTGAGCCTGAATCATTGTAAACCTGCACACCACTGATGACTAATAGGTAGATAGATGTTCCAGTGCTGGGGATGTGATCCCATTAAGATGCTCCTCATGAGTCATTACTGACCTTGAACCTCCCCCCCACCCCCCCGCACTGATATAGCATGTGACCAGCTACACCATCGTTTCACATTTTTCTTCTTCTGTGATTCTCACAACCGCACTGAGAAGGCAGAGAGGATGGTTACTTTTAGTCATGGTACAGATGAAGAAGCTGAGGCTCCTGAGTTAGGTTAATAAGGCTGCACTTTTCTTTTCTCAAAGGAGCGAGAGTCTGAGGAATCAGTGAAATCCCAAATGCATTGAAATGAAGTGCTATTAGTGTGTGTAGTCAACGAATATTGCTGGCGTCATAAAGAGTCCGTAGAACCCCCAGCTCTGACCCTGACATGAGACATTGCGGTCTACTGGGAAAAGAAGAGGCCATCAAAACCTCTGACGTCTTTGGGGCTGGGGCTCTCCTAGCCTTCCCAGGGCCCACATAACCCATTCCTGGAGGTCCTAGTTAAGTAAACTAATGCCATTTTTCCCCCTAAAAACAGTTTATCCAAGATGTGATTTTTTTTTTAAGATTTTATTTATTTATTCGACAGAGAGAGACACAGCAAGAGAGGGAACACAAGCAGGGGAGTGGGAGAGGGAGAAGCAGGCTTCCCGCGGAGCAGGGAGCCCGATGCGGGGCTCGATCCCAGGGTCCTGGGATCAGGACCTGAGCTGAAGGCAGATGCCCAACGACTGAGCCACCCAGGCGCCCCAAGATGTGATCTTTTTCAAAAGGATTTCTATCTCTGATTTGGTGCCCTAGTCTTTTTTTTTTTTTTGTCATTGAAAAAAAAACCATTTTAGCTAGTTTAAAACTTGTTCATCCTAAAGCACTTCTGGGTAAATTTTATGCTTCTATTCATTTATCAAATTTGCAGCATTTTATGAAGCTGTTTTTTTTTAGTCTATGCAGGTGTCTTTTCCATAAAGGGGCATAAAACTACCTTTTCCTCAAAGTGATATGTATCTAGCAATAAATATTTGCATTAAAAACCTGAATTCCAGTCAATTGTTATGCATAGACACACCCGATCCTGTCTTTGTAATTACATATGATCTGTACCAATGTTGGATATTTTTTATCCTGTGCTTCATAATCAGCTATTAATTTCTGAACTAAAATATAGAGTCTATATCCCAGGTAACCCAGAATAAGCTGCTGCAGATTTGATTGACTGTGATCTGAGAACGTGCATCAGAGGCCATCTCAGTAACACACCGAGGACACAGGGGGACATCACCAGCAGTTGCAGGAGGAAGAGGCCTTTGAAGTCTGGCAAACACCACCCACGTGGAAAGACTGACAGGAGTTCTAATGCCTGACATTTGAGCCCATGTAGATCTTAAAAAGGCTCTAAAAACAATGACTTTAGCAGTCATTTCATTCATTCATTCATTCTGCCCATTGATGGAGCAAACATGGTGTGCCAGGCACTAGGCTTGATTCTGGGGACACATTAGTGGGCATAAACACACATGCTCCCTGACCTCCTGGAGCCTATAATCTAGTGAGGGAGTCACATCTTAAATCACTGTCACACATCCATGTCCTTTCCCTTTTCTTCTTAGTAATAGAATCCTGATATTGTTTGGGGTGGCACATGGCCCAGCTGAACAACTTCACTTCTCAGTCTCCCTTGCAGCAGAGGGTAGCCACGTGACACACTCTGGCTGCTGAAATGTAAGTGGAAGGCTGTTGGGTATCCAAGAAAGGTTTTGCTTTCCTGATGCGGGTGCTGTTCCTTCCATCTTGTGGCTTCCTTTCTTTTTTCTTTCCCTCTGGAATGTGAATGTGAGGCTAGGAGTGAGCCACCATCTTACAGCTCTAGCATGGCCATGAAGCCCTGTTAAGTGAGAAAAAGTAAGCCCCTTCTCTTTGGTTCAACACACACTAACTGACTTTCTCTTAAACGCAGTCCCTACTGATAAACTCACCCGTATCTTCGATGTGAGATTGTGAGGCCAGAATTCTCTGAATGGGAGCTAGGAGCCTGGGAGGGGTGATGGTCCACCGCCAGGACTCCAGAATTATGTCTGCAAGGGCTGGCCAGACAAGTTGGGTCTAGTCTGTTGTGTTTCAAGGGCTCCCCAGGGGAGGCAGCATGTGGGAGTGGGCTGTAACTATTCCTCCCATCTTCCATTCCATGGCACTGTGCCATTGTGCCTGCCTCACTCGGCCTCACCTAGGAAGAGGTGATGGGAGAGTGTGAGTGGAATTCTGTAAAAACTAAGGAGAGGCACTTCCTTCTAATACCAGGCAGTCCGAAATTAAAGCTAGCGGTGCAGGAAATACATATCCTAAAAGCCTAAGGAAGAGGTAGATCTTGAACTGGCCCCCGAGGGATGGTGCTGACCACACCGGGTCGGCCACAGAAGGGCAGGCAGCTGGGGGGAGGGGTGGAGGGACGGGGAGCACCGCCAACGCCAGGCAGCAGGAAGGGCTGAGAACCAGCGCAGAGAAGAGCCAGGCCAGGACCCACATCCTTCCATGTGTTAAAGAATGAATTGGAAACCAGTGTAAATGACTGGTGACAGAGTATAAGGAGTGTGTGTGTGTGTGTGTGTGTCCGCGTGTGTGTGCGCACGAGTGCTCATGTTGAGGGTTTTGGGGGAGGAGAGGGGCACCAACGTGGGCTTTTCTCCAATAGTCCAGTAAGCTGAAAGGATGTGGAGCCTCGGTGGAATTTTTTGAAGCAGTATTTCCGAGGCCTGGGCGCCCAGAGTAGAACTCGGGCTGCAGTACAGGCGGAGAAGGACCGCCTCCCCATTCCGTCCCAGAGCTGCCCACCTGCTATTTGACACGCACAAACCCGGGAGTTCTTCCCACGAGGCGTGGCAGGGCCATGGAGAGACGGATCCCCGGTAATGAGACAATTAGCTCCTTGCATTCTTCCTGCAGGAACAAATCTGGGCCCCCGTGGCATCTGTCCCCTCCTGTTCCTCCAGCTGGCCTCCTCGCCACGTGCACACCGTGCTGGGAAGCGAGCCCCGGCTGCCTGCGGCTCCCTCCCGGGCCCACTTGCGCTCCCCCGAGCGGTTCGGACGGAGGAGGCTGGAGGAGCAGGAAGGAACCAGAGGCCCGCAGGGGGCGGAGAGATGGATCCCGCGCGCGCCCCTGAACTCCTCGTCAAAGTTCTCCTGCAGGGTTGGCAGCCCCTTCTCGAAAGCTGCTCCATAGCGGAGGTGGCATATGGACTGTTGACAGAGCAGCTGTCGGGGAAGAAGACGCTGAAAGGAAGCCTCGAGGGATAAACAGAGAAATCCGTGGGACTACGTGGGGCCCGCGCACGCCGGCTCGCTGACTCTTCTCCGTGCCCTTCCCCGCGAGCCAAGTGGTTCGGGCTGCTGGGCTCTTCTGCTCTCAAATATGATCCCGATGACGACCCTTATCGTGACATTGTTGAGCACTTACTACGTGCCAGCCAGGTCTGGTAACGACTTTAGGTGCGTTATTCCAGTTACTCCTTCAGAGCCCTCTGTGGAGAGAGCTCTTGGTCCCGTTTTATAGATGAGAACACCGAGGCTGGGGAAATTAGGGATACTGCGCTGGAAGGACAGGTAGTAAGTGACCCAGATGGAACTCCAAAGCCTGTGCACCGAAACATTGTGGTGATTTCCTGTCGGGAGCACTTTGGGCGTCAGGCCACCAGACCAATGTTGATTAAGACGCACGGGGGTGCACTTGACACAGCCACAGGGAGTTCGTTCTCTCCTTGGACCTCCAGAGTGAAAGGACAGCTCATAGCCCCTGGCGCAGCGTCTGGTGTAGAGGCATACAGTGGATTAGATGAATAATACACTAGTAAATCAGTCAACCCTTAGAGGAGCTGCTTGCACACCCATTTTGCAGGTGGGAAAGCAGGCTCCTTAGGGAGTCGCCCTAAAAACCTGGCAGAGAAGAGACTGGAGCTCTGGTTTTCAAACCATAGGACTCGACCTGTTTGTGGTCTACCTGGAGCGCCTCAGATTAAGGGGTGGCGAGAGGCTGGCTGGGTTGGGGGAAGGTGGAAGGACCAGTGAGAATATAAAGCCCCGAGTGTGGTTTACTTCAGAGTCAGCTGCTGATAGCTTAATAAATCCCTGGTCTAGAGACAGGGGAGGATATTGTTTCAAGAGCATCTAGCTTGAGCAAAAAGATGTCAATTTTTTTTTCTTGTTGTCAGAGCCCTGTCTGCAACCTGATCCCCAGGGAGCTGTGGGTGGGTCTCTGTCCACCTGATCCACAGGGAGCTGTGGGTGGGTCTCTGTCCTTCATGCCCATCAGATGCTATTTCCCCAGGTGGATCAGTCACCCCAGTTGGGAATCTGGCCCTTGCAGACATGAAGACAGAAACCAAGAGCCCATTCATCACATTGAAAGCTGATACCTGACAGAGATTCAATCTCATCTCGAGGCTAGAAACTTGGAGATAAATGGAGGGGACTAATTTTCTCAAACTCCAGAGGGAACAGTTCCCAAGTATCAACGGCAGCATCATAAAGCACACAAATGGCATACTACGTAGCTCCCCGTCAGGGTGTGCCAACTCATGGCTTGGCTGTTGGCATGAGGACAAGAACAGAGGCTTGCCACACCCGTATTGCAAATATTTTTAAAGGTCCACTGAAACCACAGGTACTTCTTCTCCACCTGAGGGGCATGGGGGTACCCTGAATGGATCCTTGCTGATAGAGAGAAAGGAACCAGGTTCCTGGGCCCTTTTGGTTGACCTCCTTCCTACCTCTCCAGCCTCTCCCACATCCTCTCTCCTTGACTTCATTCATCTGATACCCTTTCCCCCGCTGGGGGTATCAGCGTATGCTATGCCGGGAGTGCACATCCTTCTCCATTCACTAAGGTTTTTACTTATACTTAGAAGCCCAGCTCAAGCCCCATGTTTTGGACTCCTCCTGGCAGAATTGGTTAATTTATGCTCAAGATTTCCACAGCACTGTGCGTATTCTTCTACTTCTCACATTCTATTGCTTCCTTCCTTCCTTCCTTCCTTCCTTCCTTCCTTCCTTCCTTCCCTTTCTTTCTTTCTTTCTTTCTTTCTTTCTTTCTTTCTTTCTTTCTTTCTTTCTTTCTTTCTTTCTTTCTTCCTTCCTTCCTTTCTTCCATCCTTCCTTCCTTCCTTCCTTCCTTCCTTCCTTCCTTCCTTTCTTCCTTCCTTTCTTTCTTCCTTTCTTCCTTCCTTCCTTCCTTCCTTCCTTCCTTTCTCTCTCTCTCTCTCTCTCTCTCTCTCTTTCTCTCTTTCTCTCTTTCTTTCTTTCTTTCTTTCTCTCTTTCTTTCTTTCTTTCTCTTCTTTTCTTTCTTTCGTCTGTTTTCCACACTGGGCAGGGAAAGGAGTAGCCAGCCCCATTTCCTCCCAGAGGCCCAAGGACCTGATAGATTCTGATATTTGCTCGTTTTTGAACGAACAGTAAGCCATGATAAATAACCTGTTGGCAATCTCTTTTGTACTATTTATTTTGTACAAATTCCCAAAGGAGCTTCGAGAGCTCAGTGGGGAGCAACTTGGAGGACTCCTGAGATGCAGAGGCTCCTGCGATTTTGCCTATCCTGAGCTTCTGTCCAAGAGAAATGGGCACCCCCCAAAAAATGTCTTCCCAGGCCAAACGTAGGTCCCAGGGAAGGGGTAGGCTGAATGGAGACAGTAGATCTCAGCCCCGAAGATCTCCGTGGGCCTTTTGACACCACAACGACCCCCTCCCCAGTCCTTCTAAGCCCTACTAATGTCATTATCATCCTCGGCATCCAGATCGGACCTGGGGGATTTGTGCCAGAGCGTACCCCAGCCCTGCATCCAGGGTGAGTCGCCCAGCCTCACCTGTGGCTAACCAGGACGCCGACATCGTAGGGTGGTTACAAGCATGAAATGAGAGGTTATTTAGAGGTTCTTACTGCCGTACAATGAGGTGTGCGAATCTTAACTATAAGCTTGAGTGTTGTCTTTACATTTGCAGGTACTCAGGTAAGCACCCTCCAGATCAAGATATCGAGCTAAATGAGACTTTAAAAGCCAACATAAGCTTATAAACTGTAAAGTGCTGAAGAAATGTTGGTTTTGAATATTACCAGGAGGTGGAGCCTCTTTCACATTCAATTCCTCTCCTCCTACAACTCGTAGGTTTCTAGAAATCATTAGCATCCGTTGCAGTCACCCCAGCAAATCACTGCAGGTGCAGGAACTCAACATCCCAGCTATGCAGAGCAGCTTGGAGACAGAGACCCGCCCACGGCTGCCGACACCCTCAGCTCCCAGAACCACTGCCCTGGGCAGGTCTTTCCTGTACCTACTCCCTCAGGCGTTCGGACGCCCTGACAAAATGCGGCCAGGGACAACATAGCTGTTGTGTAGTTTCAATTCAATATGACTTGATTTAAAAGATACGCCTTGAATGTCAGGCCCTGGGCAGAGGAGGGGAGAAGGAGCTTCCTAGGCTGGGCCGTCTGAGGGACTCATGGACATGACCATGTCCATACCCGTGACACTGAAGCCCACAGAGGCAAGGACTCTGACTGTCAACCATCTCTCCCATGGGACTGACTTCCTGAGGTTCCCAGACCTCCTTCTCCAGTGCTGACCACCGCTCTGGGCTTTAGCCAGCTTCTCCCCTCAATCTTCTAGGTGTCCCCACCTTGGCTGCTCCATGGCCCCTCAAACTCAGTGTGTCCCTAAGAAAACCCATTTTCTTACTTCCTAAACCTGGCTTCTTCTTCCTAGTTCCCCTCCTCCCTCACTGAGGCATCACTCACCCCCAATCGTTCAATCAAAGCCATACCTGAGGGTCAACTTTACCCTTGCCATGTTCTTCCTTCCGGTCACTACTGTCACCTCTGCCATTACCCTTGGAAACCCTAAGTCCATTGGGAGCCTCCTGGCTGGCTCCCTGCCAACTCTTACCCAACCCTCAAGACCTAGGAAAGTGCCTCTGTCTCTAGAAGTATCCCTGCGTCCTTCAGTTCCACGTCATTGACCTCTTCTGCCTGTTGACTACTGCCACTCTTTATCTGAATCTCTTTCAGGGCCTCTGGATGCTTTCTACCTCGGCTCATTCATTTATCTCCCTGGCTCCCGGTCCCGAGCATGGCGTCTTGGTGCTGCTGAATGAACGGATGGATGCCGCCTTACTGACGGGGCGGCATGGGTGAAGACAAAGCCGCCGAGCTATTAATCATACTTTTGGAGACCCAAGCCTTTTTTAAAAAGGCCAGGATATGCTAATTCATGTGGGGTCTTTGAGAGTCTTCCTTCATCTTCTCCATCTGTGACCCCTTCACCTAACAGAAAAGGGCAGGTGCCTGACACCTCACAGGCCTCTGTGCTTGAAAATGCTGAATCTGGAGAAACTTTGTCATAATTACCTCCCTCCTTGAAAGTACAAACTACGTAATTTGCCTTTAAGTGATCTTAAATTAATATAAATAATGAAGTATGCTCAGAATACTCAAGTACTGGTATATTCAATTGAACACAATTAAAATTAAGATGGATTTATTAGTATTGTGACTATTATTGATTAAAATGGTAATGATAAATAAGGAGAAATGTTAAGTACAACAGGGAATTGGTAATATTTCTTCAAAGTAATCATTTTGCTGTGACTACCCAATTATTAGTACATTTAATGTGTTATTCAGTGCAATTAATTACCCACTTTGCTTCTGGGAAGGCACTAGGAAGAAATTGCTTTCTGCCTGGAGTAGTGGTTGCTTGGGAGAGAGACTGGGAAAAGCCCCGGCTTGCTAGAGCTTCTGTGATGGAGACCATGCTCTTTGGGCCCGTGGGTCCCAGCGGCTCTGATAGAAGCTGCCAGGGCCCTTGGGGAAGAAGAGACAAAAACGGAGACCAGGTTCTCAGTCTCAGGGTCAGTTGCTTTTGTAGCCGTGGGAGGTGGAGGTGAGCGGAAGGGGGAGGGGCACGGTGAATCGGATCAGTTCACCTGGCTTGAGTCTTGACAGGGTCACCTGGTTTTGGAACCTGAGTTTACCCCCAGCACCTCCCAGAGGTTCATTTTTTTCACCTGTAAAATGGGAATGACACAGCTTGCCTGCAAAGATCTGTATGTGAAGGGGATGGATCTGTCGGTGGAGCAGATTTGTGAGGCCCAAGTGATTGCCTGCCGAGAGACCCAGGACGTCCTCAGGCTCAGTCTGACCTGTGGATTTGCTTCTGGTTCCTGTGAACCACCTGTGGGCATTGTGTCTTGCAGGCTGCTCTGGGTCCTTGATACCTTGGTGCAAGGTGAATGTGGAGGGTCGCACACTTGGCCTCCAGCTCCACTCCACGCCATAGCCCGTGACCTGGCTTATGTGGTCTCTGCCTCTCCTTGCCAGGAAGACTGCAGATGAGTGAGATGATAGAACGTTAATTGTTGGACACTTTTACAAAGCTCTTGCCTATTCATTTTCTATTTGTCTGTACAGCCATCCTATGAGGTAAAATAGGTTTTATTAGCTTCATTTAAAAAACAAGGACACTGGGGTCTAGAGAGGGAGAGTGACTTGCTTAAGGTCATAGAACTAAGTGGTACCTTGCGGACTTGAACCCAAATTCTCTGACACCAAGAACCATGCACCCCTGCCTCTTTAGCCTTCCTACAACATTGCCACATTTCCTGATCCCTGGAGTCCTCTGGCACCCAACCCTCCCCAAGGCCAAGGTTTTATCATATTGTTTCGTGAAGCTAATTGCTAGTTTTTACATAAAGGCTTTATTTTATGAGCTCCAAATTGCCCAAATTAGATTTTATTAAGCTCACACATATGATTTTCCTTGTTTTTATTAAAATTAAGTTCACTCACTTGCCATTTGCAAAGGAGTTTGAAATTAGGATCACTTTGTATCCACGGAAACACAGGGAGAATCTTATATGTGATCAGACTTTTACCCGCAGAATGGTAAAAAAAAAAAAAAAAAAAAAAAGGCAGCTGGTAATTAAGTGCGTAATTCATAGGCAAGCTCCTGGAGCACAATGGGTCTGCTCTTCTGCTTTGTGGCTGACAGTTTATGATAGCTTTTTCTGGCATGGCTATGTGGAAGTCGGGTAGGGGTGGCGGTGGGTGGGTAGGATGGGGGGGTGAGAGGAGCTGGTATCAGTCCCAGCTCTGCCCCTCCCTCGTTCTGTGCCTTTGGGAAAGGCATATCTCTTGTTTTGGGTCTCAGTTTCCCCATCTATAAAATGGGGAATTAGAGGAGTTAGGCCTAGAAAAAATTTTCATCCCTTGTCTCAAATTCTGATTACTGGTAGCGAGTGGCCATAATGCTGTGATGGGAAGGGTTTTAATGCCATACCTGGACTCAGCAGAAAAATGCATTTGATTAACTGACTCATTCAGCAACTATTAGTTGAGCGACTACTAAGTACCGGGGACTCTTCTAGTCGCTAGGGATTAAGTGAACACATCAGAAGAGGCTTCGGTTTTCCGGAAAGAGCAACGATAACAGCTACAAAAACAGACAAATAAATTAAATTTTAAAAATGATACTACGCAAGACAAATCAGAGAAAGTGATGCTACGTTAGATTGGGGATGGGAGGGGTCAGCAAAAACCTCTGTGAGAAAGTAATCTTTGGGGCGCCTGGGTGGCTCAGTCATTAGGCGTCTGCCTTCGGCTCGGTCATGATCCCAGGGTCCTGGGATCGAGCCCCTCATCGGGCTCCCTGCTCGGCAGGAAGCCTGCTTCTCCCTCTCCCACTCCCCCTGCTTGTGGTCCCTCTTTCGCTGTCTCTCTCTGTCAAATAAATAAATAAAATCTTAAAAAAAAAAAAAAGTAATCTTTGAGCCGAGACCTGAGTGACAAAAGAGGTCCAGTCACAGGGAGATCTGGTTGCAGCAAATGCTCAGAGCACAGGCAGGGTGGAAGTGGGCACGTCCAAGGAACAGAGACAAGGCCAGGGTGGCAGGTGGGGTGGAGGTGGGCTCAGCGTGGGAGACAGTGGCTGGATGGTGATTGATTAGTTATGCCTGCTATTGGCATGGGAGGGAAGAGTGTTGCTAATGTGTGCTTCCTACTTTGCAATCCCTGGTCTAAATGATCCCAGCAATGATATTCCAGGAATCTCCTGGCAAAAGCTCCTTCCTGGGACAGGGTGTGGCTCCGCTTGGGTGAATGGGGGAGGGTCCCAATTGGAAGGGGGTGACATTTGAACTGGTCTTTCATAGCTGCTCATTTCCATAGCAGGGGGTGACATGCCCCTCTCCATGGCATCCAGTTTTGTCCTGTGTGTCTGGAATGTACTTCTTTAGCAACTTAAGCAAAATAACAGCCTGGTTTAGATCAGGAGGACTATCCGTGGAGGCAGAGAAACTGGGCCTGAACCCATGCTCTGCTATTCATTAACCATGTGACTCGGCCCTTGGCTTTAATTTTTCTGAGCCACAGTTCCCTTGTCTTTAAAATGGAACACTAATAACATTTACCTCTCAGAGACTGTGAGAATGAAAAGATAAACTAGCACCCAGGGATTTATAAAACGTGATACCAGCATTTTAACATTTATAATTTATGTATGAGTTATACTTATACTATGAAATAGTACTAGGTTTTACGAATTGTTATTCTCCTTAGGAGGCCTCCTGACACCCACCCCTCAAAAGAATTGGATGTTTTTCCTTGAGTGTCAATGGTCACAGCTCTTATGGAAAGTAATTAGCAGTATGCGGTCTGCAGTGGCCTAAAAAAATGTTTGTCTCTTTTTGTCCAGGAATTCTACTATTTAGAAGTTAACAAAAAGAACAAAGCGGACTTCGGCTTCTGGCTCTGAGGGAGGAGCTTGAAGCAGCCTGCTGCTCCTGCTAAGGACTAGAAACGCTGAACAGGATACAAAAGAAAAGTTGTGGATATTCACTGAGTGGAATAATATATAGCAATGGAAACTAATGAAGGATTGCAACGAGCAGAAACATGCATGAATCTCACAAACATAATGCTAGGCAAAGGCGTCTGGGTGGCTCAGTCGTTAAGCGTCTGCCTTCGGCTCAGGTCGTGATCCCAGAGTCCTGGGATCGAGCCCCGCATCCGGCTCCCTGCCCCGCGGGAAGCCTGCTTCTCCCTCTCCCACTCCCCCTGCTCGTGTTCCTGCTCTCGCTGTGTCCCTCTCTGTCAAATAAATAAATAAATAAAATCTTTAAAAAAATATATAAGTAAACATACAAATACAATATACATTTATGTTTATACAACAGAAATAAGCAAATATATAAATATATAATGTTTTATAGACTATATAAACACAGTATATAAATACGGTATTATACAAATATTTGCATTTATATAAATTCAATCTCTTGGTGTTGAGGGTTAGGATAATGTTATGCGGGGGAGGTGTTGTGATGGGAGGTGGGGTATAAGAGGAGCGGGGGTTCTGGTAATCTTCTATGTCTTGATGTGGGTGGTGGTTCTATGGGGTAGTCACTTTGTGAAAAGTCATTAAACTGTACACTTTTGATTTATGCATTTTTCTATATGTATGGTTCACTTTAATGAGGAAAAAGTTTCAGTAAATAAAAAAAGAAATAATTGGGCCCATAGATAAAGATGGTTTATTGCAGCACCACATATAATGGTGAAAATAGAAATAATAGAGCAGTCCAAAATGGGAAATACTTCTTAAAAAATGTGGTAATGATACTGTCTTTAAAATGGTGTTTTCCAAGAATTTTTAACCATGTGGGAGAATTTTGATGTTCCGCTGTTAATGGAGTGAAGTACTATGAACGCTGGGTGCAGAATGGAGCCTGGGTTATGACTGAAAACCTTCTCAGCTCTGGAGGATGGAGGGGGGTGGAGAGGCCGAATGTGGGGTGAATCCCCTTCTGCTCGGCATCTGCTTTTCCCACATTCAAGGGCAGGTAAACAGATTTCATTCCCTGACTTGTTCTTCCTTGTTCTTGTCTTGAAAAGCCCCCTCATCTCTTAGCAACTCCCTTGGAATCTCCACAGTCTTGGGAACCCCGAGCAGGGGGCCTGTCCCCCACTCCAGGGTCACTTCCCTTCCTCAGCAGGGCTCGCACCATCTGAGCCATCTGGTCTGGATAGCTCCCAGGGGGCCCTGAAACTCAGTCCAGATGCAAGGCACAAGGAAGAAGGGACACGTTTTCCTACCTGCCCCCTAGTTTACAAAACTGCTCCTGCCCACAAAGTCAGGAGTGCTGCATGTCATTAGTCAAGGTTGTCTTAGCAAATCTCTCAACCTCTCTCACCATTTTGCTGCCCACCTTACCCCACGCGACTGCAGTCGTTTTGGATTTAGGATGGCTGCCCCCTTAATTACACAAAGAGCTGGGAGAGGCTTTGCCATCATCACATGCAAGAGCCTGATTATATTCCCATGCAAGCTGCCTTCTGCCCCCATCTTCCTCCCTAAACAATGGGAGTGGGGGACGCGTTCGAAATTTTCTACAATGGGTTTTTATTACTTTTATTGTAAAAATTTTTAAATAATGTTCTTTATCTCTGTGAGTGCTCCAGAGCAGTGCTTCTCAGATGTTAACGTGCTTTGCCTAGAAATCACCTGGGAGCTTGTTCGTGCAGGTTGTGATTCATTAGGGCTGGGGTGGGGTCGGGGGTTTGGCAGTGGGGGAGATGCGGCATCTCTAGGGGATGCTGCTGATCGACACCCAGCTCTGAAGAACAAAGTGATAGAGGATAGCTGTGACCTGTCTCCTTGCTTTTCACCGCCCCCTGACCCCCATGTTTCACAGGTCTTCACATTTTGCTGAACATTTAGTGTAAAGAATGATGGTTCAGTAAGAAGTTTCCAAGAAAGTTGGAATCTACACACATACCTGGGCTAACCAAAGCACTTTGCAAGTTAGTGCTTTAGAGGACAAGTTCTCAGATTTGAGCTCCCTTACTCCCCAAGCAGATATAGCATGGTGAACTCACAGAAAGGAACTTAGATAAAAGTCAAGAGGCCAGGGCTTTAACCCCAGGTATGCCAGTGACTCAGTTTCCCCCAGTTCAGTATAAAGTGTTGGTGAAGAATGATTTTCATGATCCTGTGAAAGGGTTGTCATGAAGTCAGGGAGCGCTCGGTCACTGAGTCCTCACCGGAGGACTTGAGGGCCACTTACTGGGGTGTCAGAAAAGGTGTCACAGAGGGGAAGGCGGTGGAGAGACCTGGAATATCCTGATTATAGAGAGTCTCAGCTAGCCTTCGCTTTCCAGTTCCATTTCAAATAAAGTCTGTATTATGTCTTCTTGGAAAGATGGTTAGGAAAATATTGAAGCTGCATTTGTGAACTATTTCTTTTATTATTCAAAATTGCAGAATCAAGCAGTGCTAGGTTGGAAAGGTTGCTTAAAGACGCCTCATCCTACTGCTCCTGTGAGGCACCCTGTAGGAGCCCTAGAGCTCTGGCGGGAGGGGGCTCCCGGGTTCCAAGGGGACCAGAGCTTCTGTGATGCACTCCAGAGCCTCCGGGGGAGCTGACTCTGGTTGTACGGACTGCAGACACCTCCAGCAACAGGAGGTGATTCCAGGCAGCCTTCCCACCACTAGGTGGGTCTGATTGTTCATGAATTCTCTCAGGTGAGCAGAAATCTTGACTCCCTGGGGCCTTCACCCATGACCCAAGGTCTAACGCCCGTGCTTTCAAACTCCCCTGATGACAAGTATCACTTGGGAGGCTTATTTAAAATTCAACCCAACTCCAACCCATGCAAAGCAGATTCCCAGGCCCTTCTGGAGATTCTGATTCAATGGGGCTTGGAAATTTTTTGTTTCAATAGCCATACTTCCTTCCTTCAGGCCTATGAAGTCCGCGAGGGAGGCATTTGGATACAAAAACTCATTCCTCTGATGCAACGAGAAAAATCCATTACTGAAAGTGGCACATATAGGCTGACTTCTTTATTTGATATTTATCATATGAGCAGGTAGGTGATATGTTGTTTTCATCTGAACTTAAATATGAGATATATATATATATATATATATATGTTTCTTCTAAATGTTTTAAATGCCTCCTTCTCTGTGATTGTGAGAAAGATAAATGAGACTGTTTTAAGGCAGGTAAAACTGAACAAAGGATTGACAAAGAAAATATTAAAATATAAAAATAACCCACTAATATAGTTGTGATTAGTAGTAGCAAAATTGAAGTCAATGTCCAATATTTAGGTTAGTTGATTAACTTTGTCAGACCTAAGAACTACAAAGATGCCCATGTCCTGCAATGCAGCACTTTCCCTCCTAGAGTTTTAAAGGAAATCATTCAATAGAAGATAAAGGAGCTTATGCACCAAGATGCTCATCGAAGCATTATTTATAATTCAGATAAAATTATGAACAAATTCAATGTCCAACAATAAAATATTAAGCAAATTGAGATATAACCATGAATGAAATATTATATAGCTATTGGAGTGATTAGAAAATCTGTATATCAACATGCATCTGTATGCTGATGACATTCAGTATAGGTTAGCAGAATAAGAATTCGGTCCATATATACTTTTTTTTGGCCTATGGCTGAGTATTAGAAGAGGACATGGGAAAAGCACACTTCAGTTAAATAATTATTCGCTAAATAAATTTATATTTAAAATAGTGTCACTGGGACGCCTGGGTGACTCAGTCAGTTAAGTGACTGACTCTTGGTTTCAGCTTGGGTCATGATCTCAGGGTTGTGAGATCTGGTCCCGTGTAGGGCTCCGTGTTTAGCACAGAGTCTGCTTGGGAATCTCTCTCCCTCTGCCCCTTCCCCCGTTCTCTCTCTCACTCTCTGTAAAATAAATAAATAAATCTTAAAAAAAGATAGTGCCATTAATATAATATTGTGACAATAAAGCCAATGGACAAGTCCATTTAGAAGAAGTAGAGGGTAAGGCCTTGATAAATATCCATTGAAACCAAGGACCCTACCATCTTTGAGGTGTTGGGGGAGGGCCTTTAGGGTCAGCCCGTTCAACTTGCCAAGCTTTGTAAGGATGTTTATTTTAGTCACATTGACAAATGATGCTCTGTATGCTCCTTGACTTCTGCAACTGGTAAGCAGCCCAAGAAGTTTTCTTCAAAGTTTGCGTCTACCTTTGGGAGAGAGCCAACGTTTGGGGGGGTGGGGTGCGGGGAGAGGCAGATGCTCAAAAGAGCAACTAGGAAAAGCCAGACTTCCCATCTCAAATTTTGTTTTTTCAGACGAAAATTCTTTTGTTCGGAACAGATTGGCACCAACGTCTCAAAATTTGCATCGGAGAACAAAGATTCATGTTTGAGTAAAAACAATGAGGATAGCACAGCTTGTGTCTCAAAGGTCCCTCCTGCCCCCGCTCCCACCGCTCGGATTCTCTATTTCTGGTCGGCTAGGGGCAGAGGAGCCCAAGGAGTCAGATGAGGAATGACCTACTGAGGTGAGGGCCTCTGGAATAAAAGATGAACCCCAGGGCTACGAGCCCAAGAGAGCCGCTCTGGGGGCTGGTGCAGGGGCCTCGGGTTCCCTCCATTTCTGGGGCAGGGACAATGCTCCTGAGCATTAAATTTACCAGGTTTGATCCTGAATAAATGGGGTAGTACTGATTATTTTGGAATGAGCTGGACTGACGTAGAAAGAGTACAAATTTTAGAGTCAGAAAACCTATATCCAGTCTTTGCTGTCTCTTATTAGCGATAAGATTTTTGGCAATCACATTGCCTTTCTGAGCCTCAGTTTCCTAACTCATGAAATGGGAAAAAAAAATCCCTGTCTTGTACACCTCACAGTTAGTGTAAAGATACTTTACATAATAAATTGGAAGTACTTGATAACTGCAAAATATTATGCCTGCTAATTATTTTAATAAGTAATAACGGTTACAGTGACATTGCAATTCTGAATTTTATTTTGGGGTCTTAAGTATTGATTCCCACAGGCTTGTGATTATTTAAGGGCTGATTTAGGAGCTGCCATGTATTCAGGTTGTGGTATAAATTAAATTTTTTTTCCATCTGTGCTCGTGCGGCTGGGGCTGCAGGTGGGGGTGGTAAGTCAGGCAGTCAAAAGTATCTGAGGAAGAAGCCTGCCCTGAGAAAGCCGGACCAGATACCTTAGTCCTTGCTTATTCAAAATCCCCGAGTTATATATAAAGAGGATATGCAGGCCAATGTTATAATGATAGGAAGGCATCTTGAAGTCCCTTGCGAGAGTGATGAATGACAGTGTCCGAGATGGCTCAGATCGGGAGCTGACCACGCAAGGGATTGTCCAGCGACCAGTGACACGGAAGCAGAGCCACCCAGCACCAGGGGGATACACAGTGACCAAGAAGGTGGGCACCTTCCATCTGAGCCCTCTCCACACTATTTGGGGTACAAATAGTCTGAATTTCAAGGTCAGGGACCCTAAACCCCGAGAGATGAGAATCAGCAATTCATTGCCCCTCTTCCCTTTTGTCTCACCCTCCCACCACACAGTAATAGTGATGATGCCTAATGCATGTTTCCAGACATTACTCAGATGATATAATAATTCAATTTTTTTTTTTTATTTTGGTAGAAGAACCAAATGACAGCTGTGATATATAAGAAGAGCGGAGCTCTCCTTTCCCCAGGCCTCCCCACCCCCGGAGGAAGGGTGGTATACACTCTTTTCCCCTCTTGATGCATTTACACTCGTGTGGGTATTAATCATGTATCATTTTGCTGCTTGCTTTTTCCACTAAGTAATATATTTTGGAGATCTTCCTGTTGCCATATCTCTAATGCATTCTGCTTTCTGAGCAATGGATATTCTACTATAATTTACTTACCTATTCCCCTCCCTGTTAATAGTGTTTTAGGTTTTTAGTTTTTTGCTACTGTACACAATCCCATGATGGCCATTCTTGGATCCATGTACATGAATTAGAACAATGAGTTGCGTGGGGCACACAACTATTTTTTTTTTTTTTTTTTGGAAAGAGCCCTCTGATCTTCATATTCGTTGTTATTGCTGTTCATTCTGTAAAGTGATAATAACACCTATTTCATGGGGTTACTGTGGGGATTAAATGAAAAGGAATATATAAAGACCCAGTTTAGCATTTTTCACAGAAGTGGATATTTAATAAATGATACCTATTAATATTATATTTGTATGAAAAGGATTGGCAAGCCATGATTTAGAACATTCTCTTTCCAATTTCCTATCATCGAAATAATCACACTTCTCACATCCTCACTGGCAGATTTCACAGCTAGTGCATTCAGGAAAAGTTATTTATTTGAATAACAAATTCTTTGCCCATTCCCCAAACTGCACATGGGAGCAGGGGTTATGAGAGGTGGGCAGCGTGGTGTGGATGGCAGAAATGGGGCGATGGTGGTCATAGAGCTAACACGGGTGGGACAGTCGCCGTGTTCCAGGCACACCCTCATTCATCCTCTTCTTACAGATAAGAAAGGAGAAGCCCCGAGAGGCTAGGTAACTTGCCCAAGGCCACATACCATCAGAGGCTGAGGCCAGATCTGAGTCAGCAGGCTGACGTCAGAATCTTCATTCGGGTTATTCTTAAAATTGGGTATAGCAGCTCTTCGCTTGCAGCTCACACAACGATGGGAGAATCCTAGGCCTCTGGTGTGTTGCTTTTCATGGGTATATGTTACTTGCTCACAGTATGAGCTTGACCAATGCTTTTTTGAATGAACGAAGAATCAATGAATAAATGTATAAACAAATGTAGCCTTCCTCTGAAGGCCCCTGTGAACAACACCATACACTTACAAGAGCGTAAGAGTGTGCTGTGGGCAAGACTACAAGGGACCCCAAAGAGAACCATGCCATTCACCTTCAGCCCAGAACTCTAGGTAATGATCACTCTTAGCATCTATTCTTGGCATAGATTTTCTCCCATTAATTATACTAATACATGTGGCAGGCTGGCTAGCTGCTCACCAAACCGAGACTGTATTTCCCAGCTTCTTCCCCATCAAAGTGTGCGATGACACGGATTCTTGCCAATGGGTATGACTGGAACGATGGGTACCACTTTCTGGCTGCGGCGGTTGAGAGGTAGGTGTGTGCCTTCTCCCTCCTTCCATTTTCCTCATCTGCTGGCTGCAGGCGGGGCATCTGGAAGCCCCAGAGGGCGAGGACGGAGCCACAATGTAGAAGGGGCCCAGGTCCCCTGCTCACCAACCAGCAACACCTGTGTTGGATGTTCACATGAGCCACACGACGTTTACTGTGGTAGGCCACTGAAATTTGGGGATTTATTACAGCTCTGAGCATAATTTTACTCAAGACCCCGATTCCTTCTGAATTATCGAATCTCCTCATAGAGTTTTAGGTATACAGGTTGGTTCGTCTTGTTGTTGGTGTCTTGTGAAAGCATAAATAATTAACAAAAAGCAGAGGCCGAAGAAGGATGCCCCGGAAGTTCCTTCTCTCTGTCTAATGAAGGTCCAGAAATAGTCCTTACAATTTACAAAGCAGTTTTCCCTAATCATCTAACCCTCGTCAGTTAGTGGTGTATTTGTTATTAAACAGAGGAGGAGATCAAAGTCCAGTTAAGGCATTTTTCCCTCAGGTCACCCAGATGGCAGCTCAGGGGCAGCGTGGGGACTCCAGCCTCCTCAGTCTGTCCATGCATCTTCTGCTCTTCTGTCGCAATGCAGTAATAAATGTGCAGTTCTCCGGGGGTAAGTCCCGTTCCAGTAAATACGGTGTGTAAGATGGTTCTCACAAGTGCCTCGTCCTTTCCTTCTTTACACCTTTGTCTCTGCCAGGGTTTCTTTGGGATGGCGTGCCCAAAGCTCGTGATTAGAAACAGCTGCAGAAACAAGAGGAAAACATCTTCTAAAAATAAGTAGCGCCTTGGAACACAGTGTACCAGGACTTGTAGGAGGTGGATGGGTATGTGCGATCTGGAGGGGCCACAAGGAGGGTGCTGGTTCTCACACACAAGGTGAGTGTTTCTCTTGTCCACTGCTCCCGGGAGCCCCCACAAACTGGATCTCGGGACCAGGGGCAGAAAAGCTGGACTCCTCCTTCCACTTGGGAATGAGAAGACTTCCTTCAGGACTTCAGACGGCTTTTAAGGTAGAGCCAAATTAGCCCACGGAGATCATGTTAGTCAATTATACGGTTGGTTCAAAATTATTTAACGATACAGGAAAATGCTCACCAGGAAAAAAAAAAATCAGGTCATGGAATAATATGATGCAAAATGGTCTGATCAAGAATTTATTAAAATTTTATACAGCCGCGCACACACTTGGCAAACAAGACCGAAAGAGAAGGCACCTCAGTGTAGCAGGAGTTATTTCTGGATGATGAGAGATCAAAGTTGAAATATATTTATTTTTTAAATTCCTTTCTGTCTTTTTTAATTTTTGTAAAATAAACATACACTATTTTTATAATCAAAAAAAATGTTCTAAGACAGAAGTAGAGGTTGGTTTTTCCTGAAATGATTTAATTTTAAGGTTTTTGCTCATTTTCAAATTATAGCTTTGCTGGGAGACAAAAGAAAATTAAATAAGCTACAGAAATTTTGCCAAAAATAACAAATCACTATTAATGTTATAAATTGTATAATAAATTATCAGATTAAAATTGAAAGCCAGCATCACAGGTTATTCATATAATACTCCACTTTAAATGTTTCCATTTATTTTGAATTGCTTAGCCTGCTTCATAGGGTTCATATAACATAGAAGCTGTTTCATTTTGTCGTTGTTGGGGTTTTGGTTTGGTTTGGTTTACCTAAAAAATTGTACAAGCAAACAAATTCAACCCTCCACAGAGAAAATTAAAAAGCAAACCAGATGACCAAACATAGGCAGGTACTTTTGACAGAAAGTTAAGAATCACATTTTCTAAAGTGTTCTAAAGTTACAAGAAAATAATCAAGTTCTTACTACAGGCAAGTGAACAAAGGCCATAAGAGTATTTTGCTCAATAAAAATATAACGAATGAAATAACAAATGGATGCTAACCCTGACTAGCGAGCGAAGCAGTCACAATACACACAACTGTGAGAAGCCCCACATGCTGACAAGAATAGTTGGGAAGCTGGGCAACTTCTGACGGCCTTCCTAGAATCTCCCTAGAGTACCAATCGAGAGACATCTCTACCACTGAGACCCTTCCTTTCAGTTGTCTCTACTGGGGAAGTCGGCTGTGCAGATAACTCAACAGAAGCAAAGGCTAAAGGAAGACAAAAACGAATTCCAGTATTTTCTCTGAGTGTAGAGAAAAAGATCTGAAAAAACCCAGTGCTCTACTGAATAGGAATGGAAGCAAATTCTGGCACTCCAACTTAATGGAATACAAGGTAATGGTTACAATCACAATTATGAGGACTACATCAAACTATGAGATAGATTTATTATAAAATACCAAATGTAGAAGAATATGCAATCCTATTTCTGCTATGACTGCCGTGATTTCAGTGTAAAATCATGTGCCTGTGACCAGGGATGGAAAGGAAGAGAGAATGAAAGTAGTTGCATCTTGGTGAGGTCATAAATGACCTTCCTCCTTGCTTAAACATTTAAAAAATATATATTGTTTTGAATGTGTGTTTTATTTATTTTTTAATTAAAGATTTGTTTATTTGACAGAGAGAGAGAGAGAGTGAGCATGAGCAGGGGGAGAGGGCAGAGGGAGAAGCAGGCTCCCTGCTGAGCAGGGATCCTGATGCAGGGCTCCATCCCAGGACCCTGAGATCATGACTTGAGCAGAAGGCAGTCGCTTAACCAACTGGGCCACCCAGATGCCCTGAATGAGTGCTTTAATGAAACGAAAGAAGATTTATATTTCTGCTCATCTCCATAAATAAAGAAAAGTCTTCTAAATGTGAGATCCTATGCAATTTGAGTTGATTTAATTCTGGTTTAGAAATTAAAAAATGATTAAAAGGTGACTATAATTGGTTAATGAAACAAATATTTGTTGTGCTTCCTATTCGTTTTCTATGGCCTGGGTAAGAAATCACTACAAACTGAGTGGCTTAAAACAACACCTATGTATTGTTTTATGGTGCTGTAAGTCAAGGGTCAGACATGGGTCTCATTGGGCTAAGATCAAGGTGTTGGCAGAGCTGTGTTCTTTCTGGACTCTCCAGGGGTGAATCTGTTTCCTTGCCTTTTCCAGTGGCGAGGGGCTGCCTGCATTTCTCGGCTCATAGCCCCTTCCTCCATTTTCAAAGCCAGCTATGGCAGGTTGAGTCACATTACATCACTCCTACCCTCTCTTCTGCCTCTCCTTCTACTCTTAAGCACTCAAGTGATCAGACTGGTCCCACCAGGATAATCTCCCTATCTCCAGGCCAGCTGATTGGAACCTGAATTGTATCTGAAACCTCAGTTCTCTTTTGCCAAGTGAGGTAACCTATGAATTGTTATTCTGCCTGCTGTAAGGTCCTACTTAGTTCGAGAGGAGGTGCTAGCAGATATCGGGGAAGCGGAGAGAGGGTCCGAAAATTGAGGTTCATGGTTAGGAGTTGAGAGTGGCCATGTGGGAGAAGACTCACAATACGGTGTGGGCAGTGATGAGGGCCATGGTAAATGAGCATGCAGACAGTTGAGAGGGGGGCGTGGTTAGCTGGGGTCTTGAGGGACGTTCACGATGGACTGGCATTATTAGGCTTGGGACTGGGCCTTGGAGGGTAAGTAAGATTTGTGTACAAAAAGAGGGCAAAAGAAGCCAATGGTATTTCTAGTAATCGATATTAAATCAAAGCCAATGAAATAGCCATTTTCGTATGGGAAACATAGTCAAATATTGATTTTCCAAGTCAACCTCATGCATCAAAGCAGAAGGCACAGAGGCAAAAGACAGCAGTTAAGTGTCATCGGAAAAGCTCGGGCGGTCTCTTCTACCTCCTTTCTCACTAACTTGGTCAGAACTTCCAGTCTGCTGGTTTCTTTTATCAGCTGTCCATACTCTTATTTTTCCTTACACAGCTTCCAAGGTGCCAGTTATGTAGTTCCCTTCTGAGAAAAGTAGCCTCTTCGCAATTTTTTTTTTTTTAAGATTTTATTTATTTATTTGACAGAGAGAGAGACAGCGAAGGCGGGAACACAAGCAGGGGGAGTGGGAGAGGGAGAAGCAGGCTTCCCGCGGAGCAGGGAGCCCCATGCGGGGCTCGATCCCAGCACCCTGGGATCACGACCTGAGCCGAAGGCAGCCGCTTAACGACTGAGCCACCCAAGGCGCCCCCTCTTTGCAATTTTTTATGGCTACAAAGCTTTATGCTTCGAGCAGAAGAAGTTCTGCTGTTTTGATTGGACCAGCTGGAGCTGAAGGCTGCCTAACAGAGAAACTCCTACTTGGAGGCTGATCATCCAGCCCCCTTGGATGGTGCCTGCTTAGGAAAGCTGAACAGGAGAGACCAAAAGAAAGCAGACACCGTAGGGGAGAGGGCCTAGGGGGTGGGGGAGGGAGGGAGGGAGGCTGCGAGTTGTTCTTGCAGGGTCCTTCCAACATGTTTACGTTATCAAAGGTTTCCTGAGTGTGTATCTGTGTCCCAAAGTCAATGAAAATAGTGTTTGGCATGTTTTATGGAGGAATCATGTGGACTTACCAAACCTCTGAGTCTGTTGTGCCTGCAGGTTATTTTGGTTATTAAGATTTCCAAACTGTTTTGATTATTTGTGAGCTGGAGACAGTCCTTCTGCGAGCCAAGTGCTTCTTTTTTACACCTTATCACATGTAGCTCTTATTTACTGATTTTCAGATAATTCCCATAGAATTTTTTTCTTCCAAGTCCTGGATAGACTCAGTATCATATCATATCATAATCATATATCATATCATATCAACATGTCATATCACTTTATTGGTCTGGATTCACACAGGTGAGGATGTTCCTGAGCCCCCATGTCTAAAATCCAGAGAACATAGCAACTACTGGTTGGTAGTATTGCCATGGACTCAGCCTCAATAATCAGCTCACTATGGCAAAAGTGGAACGATATGGTTAGAATGAATTACAAGCCTCTGCATTCACATTTGTCGGGTTTTTTTTCCTTTCCAAAAATAGAACGCTATTAAAATTCAAAGCAGAGGGGGAGTCATGAGGGCCGCTAAGTTACAAGGCAGGCAAACCCCTAAAGAAAGAAAATAGTAGACTAGTTAATAAATTAATTCAGGAAAGAAAAAAAGGTGACTAAATGAAAGAAGACACCTCCAGATGGTATTA
This sequence comes from Eumetopias jubatus, assembly GCF_037043125.1. NCBI lineage: Eukaryota > Metazoa > Chordata > Mammalia > Carnivora > Otariidae > Eumetopias > Eumetopias jubatus. Next base: position 62,976,968 of record NW_028274821.1, read on the forward strand.
TTAGTAATTACTGTGATAAGATGGAATAAAATGGAAGCCGACAAGAAAGATAGAGAAAAGAAATGGTTCACAAAGCATGTCTCAGAAATTTAGAAACAGGAAGATTTTGGATCAACCCTTTTTTATAATCACAAGCTTCAAGGAATTATAAAAAGGACATTAGAAACAATAACCAGCAAACTGGAAATTATTACCAGCCAACAGGAAGAAAAATTAGGTTCACAGAAAAGAGGGTAAAGACAGCCAGAGCCAAGAAATTCCATAAGCAGGGCTTTTTAATACAAGAGAGAGCCTTGAGGATTGGCAGCGGAGGGATGTTCCCCAAGGTATAGGTAAACTTGAAGGAAGTGAAAGAGGAAATAGAAAGAAAACAAAGAAAAATTCTTGTAATACGGTTCCCAAAGAACTATGGTAGAAACAACTCAAGAACATCTACAAAAAGAAACCCCAGGTAATTAGTGGCCGAAAATTCCTGAAGTCCGCGTGGAAAGAAAAGATCTTAACAACATATGGAAGAAGAAAAATGTCATCCTGTACAGCTCAATATAATCAAAATATGCCATAGTTAGCAACAGCCATTCCCAGAGAAAGCAAATGTATGGTTCCTGGTAATACACCAACCCAAATAAGAACCCAGCCTCAGGGCTGGTTTCCAGCCAAAATACGTCGTCGAATTTAAAGAGATTTTCACACATCCAGAATGTCCACAAAAATTGATCAATCTCGGTGCTGAAAGAAAACGTTCAGAGCTCAGAAAAACTTGTTATTCTCTTATTCCAGGTGGGGTTAAGACAAGGAGTGTCCTAGGTAGGGTCATCAACCATCCCGGGTTGGCTGGGACCAGAGAGTTTCTTGAGATGTAGGACTTTGCACGCTCAAGCCAAGATGGCCATGAGCAAACTGGGACGTGGGTTACCCCGGCACTAGTTTCTTCCAAGTGACAACGCAGGGAAGCTGGTTGGGCTCAAATGGTCTGTAAAATGAAGATAGAGAATTCTCTAAACTCTTCTAGTACTGCAGTTTCAAATTTGTTGTTTTCTCCTGCCTTCTAGGAAAATGTTCCTAAAATATTCAGCATTTGGTGGTTCATTCACTCATCCAGTTAAATATTGATTGTGTGCTTTTTCATGCCTTGGGCTGGGTGTGTAGTTACAATGACAAACAAGCTCGTGCCTTCATGGGGCTCAGAGGCAAAGTGGAGAGCAGGGTATGAGAGAAACAAACACAACTATGCATATCATTGGAAATGTGATAGATGGTCTGAGGGTGAAGAACAGGGTGGTATGCTTGAGAATGCCATAGAACATGTAATTTCCACCTGAGAAGTGGAGTTCTAGTTAGAAAAGCCTGTCTGAGGAAGTGGTCTGGAAGCAGAGACCTGAAGGATAGGAGAAGAGAGGAGCCAGAGGGGGAACCAGGCTGTACTGCGGGAAACGAGTGTGTGGAGATGGCAGGCAGAATGTTCCAGGCAGAGGCAGAACGTGCAAAGGACCTGAGGTAGGAAGGAGCCTGGTGGGTTGAAGGAGTTGAGAGAAGGCTAGCGTCTCTCTTCCGTTAAGGGGAAAGAGAAATGCTTTACCCTTCAGCTGGAAGAGTCAGGAGTACTGGGAGTGATGGTAACAGTGGTCCAGCAGAGTTGGTGAGAGAGAGAGGGAGAGGGGTGGGGGGAGAGACACAAGAAACAAAGGCCAAAGATCAGGAGATAGTGAGTTTTTTGCCTGAATTCTTCTTATAACATCTCAAGCAATCAATATAAACTGCCCTGGGGTCTCTCTGATGAACACACAGTATAAAAAGCCTTGGGACACAGACGGAAGCAGAAGCTCTGAAACAGAGCTGAAAATAAGAAATGACAGAGACTTAGGAGGATGAGTTGTGGAGGATAAAACCCTACTTAATCTGAGATTTGCAAAAAACGAGGAAAAAAAATACAAAGGCCATTTCTAGCTATGCTAAGTGCCAGAAGAAGGGGGGTATTAAAATATGAGCAACAGTTTGGCTAGTAGATGGTCTCATGCCAAGAAGACACAGAAATGCCTAAATATTGCTTCACGGTCACCTTAGGAGGCCCCCAAAGGACAGACACCTGAGGGACGGACTGTGACATAGGAAAGCAGTGTATTCTTGCGGAGCTTTTTTTTTTTTTTTTTTTAAAGCACAAATGAATCCATATTGTTAATTACTCAGGATAAACCTGTAGGGAGGATTTTTCTATGCTTCTAAGCTCTGTCTTTGGACCTATCGAAGGTTCTAAGTAAAATCCCTGTGAAAATGTTGAAAATGTGTTTTACAGTTTTGAAGATGAAACAAAAGCGGGAGTCCTGTCTGAAATACTGGATTACAGAACTTCATAATCACGTTGACAGCCTGGGAGGATGACCCACTAGAAGAATGGGAATCAGAGATGATGGGAGGAGCCCGTGCTACAGAGAGGGGCTGGAGGAGGCTTCTCTGTGCAAGAGTCAGGCTCAGGCTGGCCAGGGGCTGCCCTGGGCTAGAGGGGCAGCCAAGGGATGGGTGCAGACGCAGGGTGGCCTCTGCCTGGGAGACTTCCTCCGTGCAGTCCTCCAGCAGGGGCTCCTCTCCGCGGGGCTCTTGGGTGCGCTCCCTGCTGGTGCAAGTCCAGGGGCTTCGGTGCAGGCACTACGCCAGGTGCTTGCTTGTCCTGTTTTCTTTTGCTTCCAGGAGGTGCCACACAAGGTTCCAGAAAACGATGATGAGAAACTTTCTTTCTATGGTTAACTGAATCTCTGGGTGCCTACATGCCAAATAGCACAGGGAAACATTGAAAGGAAATGCAAGTTCCTTAACAGAAAAGTTTCAGAAATGATTTTAAGCCCAAGGAAGTCAACACATGGTGTGGACTTTCAAATATAATTTGAATGATGATGTGACCTGAAACTCTGAATTTTTATCCCAATTCTTGCCATAAAATTCCTACTAGGTTTTTTTATTTTATTTTATATGCTTGAAAGAAATGCCGAAAGGTTTTATACGGCAAGATCGAATACACAGAAAGCCATTAATGAAGTCAAAGGTCAGAGAGGGTGAGTTCAGTCAAACTGTCAGCATTATTGAAAAGCAGGCTGGGTCACATGGTGCTCACATTAAATAGAGCAGAGCACATAGACTTTGGAGTTAGAAAGACCTGAGTTTGAATCACACTCTGTCCCTTAGTGTCTGGGTTGGGGTTGTCATATGATAAAGGGGTTGTTGATAGTTATTTGAGGAGGATTAAAGGAGATGATGAATGCAGACCATTTAGTACAGGGTCAGGCATATAATAAATACTCAAATTTATTATTATTGCTATAATTTTAGGATGCATGAAATCATGTTGAGAATCCGCACTATCAACTGATTAAAAAAATCACTTTAATAAAAGACCCAACAGGCAACCAAGCCATTAAATTCACAGGCCTGGTAAATATCTCGAGAAGCCAGCCAATGAAGTAGCATCTAGTCAAATCATCTTTGTAAGTCCAGAGACGCTTTCAACATCAAGTCAAAGTGTGTTATGGACTGAATGTTTGTGTGCACCCCCTGCCCCGTGCATATGTTGAAATCCTAACCCCCAATGTGATAGTACTGGGAGAGTTTCCACCCTCATGAATGGGAATAGTGCCCTTATAAGAAGAGACAGGACACGGCTTGCTTCTCTCTCTGCTCTCTGCCAGGTGAGGATATAATGAGAAGACAGCCATCTGCAAACTAGGAAGTGGGTCCTCACCAGATACCAGATCCGCTGGCACCTTGATCTCAGACTTCCCAGCCTCCACAACTGTGAGAAGTAAATGTTGTTTAGGCCACCCGGGTTTGTGGTAATTTCTTACAGTAGCCTGAACTAAGACACTAAGACAGTAGGAATCTAAAAAGTAAGAAGACAACAATACTGGCCCAGTTGCTTAGAGGTGATAAATTTATGCAGCATTTAAGTATGTAAGAAACAACACTAGATAACATCATCTACTTAGAATATGCAAAGCTGGAATGTCTCTGCCAAAAGGCAAACAACGATGAGGTTTTAATGAAAAGAACAAATGGGATAAGATGACAACAAGGAAAAAGAAAAAGCTAATAATAGATTAAGAATTAATCTCAAAAAAGATGACGTTCACATAAAAATAAGCTAAAAAATGCATACTATTTTCACAACCAGAGAAATTAAAATAATTTATTAAAAATATCGATAGCATCTAAAATCCCCCATGCCAGCAGAAGACATGCACGGAAGTATTGACAAGATTATACTATTGAGAGATTTTTTTTTACAGCAATTAAAAAGTAGTAATAATAAACACGAAAACAATATAACCAATAAGAACAGCAATCTCCAACATGTGGAAATAGGTCAGAAAGGAACACAGACATAGAGAGAGCAGGTGGAATACAGCACAGGTACCCATTCCTTTTTCTGTTTTGCTTTTTACATGTACCCATTTCCTAAGAGATACTTTTGTTTTGTAGGAATTATGAATCCAGGAATTTGAGACAGAAGTATAAAACCAAGAAAATGGATAACATTTACATCAAGTTGGGTGGTGGTCTCTTTAGATACATGACTTAATAAGTTGCAGGCATTTTATTTTTTTTGTTTGCTTTCTTTTGTTTTAAAGACTACAGGACAATGACATAGGAATCTCAATAAAAAATCTATGTTGAGAGGTTTATTCACCTTTCCATCTGAAATCTGAAAGCTCTCCAGTGAATGCAGAAGAAAGTTCATACTCTGAGGTTCACTGCTCGTCTCTGGCTAAGAGCAGATGCCCTGAATCGGGCTGCTTGGATTGAAATCCAGGCTCCATCACTGATGGCTGCTAGTTGTGAGAACTGGGAGAAGTTACTCTTTAATCCTTAGTTGATTCATCTGTGACATGAGGACCACCGTGTGTGATAGCGCAGTGCTTGGTGCATGGTGAACGCATAGAGTAATTGCCAATAACACACGGTCCTCTCCCTACATGTTCAGTCTTCTCTTCCTGCGTCCTTCCTTTATTTTTTTTTAAAGATTTTATTTATTTATTTGAGAGGATGGGGGGCAGAGGGAGGGAGGGAGAGAATATCCAGCAGACTCCATGCTGAGCGAGCACAGAGCCAGACATGGGTCTCAATTGCACAACCGTGAGATCATGACCTGAGCCGAAATCAAGAGTCAGACACTCAACAGACTGAGCCACCCAGGCGCCCTTCTTCCTGTATCCTTCTTCCGGAAGAAGAGCCGTTCCCTGAATACACCCCATCATCTCCTGCCTCTGTCTTTAATCTGTTGTTTTTAAAGGAAACTCAGGCTTGTTAGGATCCCAAACACAGTTAAGTATCAAAACCTGGATTTGAACTCAACTTTATTGGATAGCTGACTCCTGCTTTAGGCCACTTTTACTCTCCATCTTATGCTCCCTTCCACTTTGATGGATAAGCTTGTATCAGAGCAATCCCCGTCCAAGAAAAACTAGGGGAAAATATCTGCTTAAAGTTGTTGATGAGCTACCAAGAAACCAGGATTTAAAGTGTCAAGATCCTTGAAAGAAGGAAGACTCATTGAGATGAGCCTGCCATTCTGCATTGCTTTTTTCTCTTGAAGCATTTGCTGCTTCAACAGAAGAATGAGGCTGGGGGAAGCCTATTCTACATTCATGGATTAGGAGACTCAATATTATCACTTCTCCCCAAATTAGTTTATAGATTATTATAAGCCTAATCAAAATGTCAGCAGATGTGTGTGTGTGTGCGTGTGTGTGTGTATGGAAATTAACAAACTGCTTCCAAAATTTATATGATGACACAGAGCACAGAAAATACCTAAGAATACCTAAGGCAATCTTGAAGAATGAAATTTGAAGATTTACATTTCCAGCTAAAGCTATAGTAATTACAAGAGTGTAATATTGGTAAAAGATATATAAACAATCAAGTAGTATAGAATGGAAAATCAAGATACAGACCAACACTTGTCCAGTTATCTGATTGATGACAAAGGGGACACTGGGTACAATAAGAAAAAAATTACCTTCAATAAATGGCTCTGGGTCAGCAGGATATTCATATGGAAGAAATTTGAATCTTTTCACCCACTTTATACCTTATGCAAAAATCACCTCCAAGTGCATTATAGCTACAAATGTGGCAGTTAAAATTATAAAGCTTCTAGAAGTATGACACAGAAGATTATATTAATAACTTTGGAGTAGACAAAGAATTTTTTTTAAAGATTTTATTTATTTATTTGAGAGAGAGAGCGTGAGAGAGAGAGCACGAGTGGAGGGAGGGGCACAGGGAGAAGCAGACTCCCTGCTGAGCAGGGAGCCTGATGCGGGGCTCCATCCCGGGACCCTGGGATCATGACCTGAGCCTAAGGCAGCCACTTAACTGGCTGAGCCACCCAGGCGCCCCAAGAGTTCTTAAATATTAGGGTGGAAGCAGCACTAAACAAAAAGGAAAACATTAGAAAATTGGACAGTACGAAAACTAAGAACTTCTGTTTCTCAAATATACTATTAGGAAAGTGAAAAGCAAACCACCAAATGGGAGAAGACATTTGCAATACATGTATTGACAAGAAACTTGTGTCCAGAATAAAAAAGCAACATGCACAGGTAATCAGAAAAAGAGACAATTCAATGTTTTAAAAATGCAATAACCCCTCCCCCCACAAAAAAAGCAAGAAACCTTGAACAGAACTTCAAAAAAGAAGATATGCAAATGGCCCAGTAAGAATATGAAGAAAAACTCAGGATCATTAGTCATCATGAAAGTGGAAATTAAAATTAAAGAGAGCTAACACTGCACACTCACTAGAATGGCTAAATCTAAAAGGTGATAATATCACAAGAGGGAGAGGATGTGGAGCAACTGGAACCCTCACACACAGCTGGTAAATGTGTAAATTGGAGCTTGAGCCATTGAAATTGTTAATATTCAGCTTTGAACTGCAAAAACTACAATTTCCTAGGGTTCAAGCAAATACAACCACTTTGGAAAACTGCTTATCAGGAATTACTAAAGCTGAATATACACATAGCTTGTGACCTGGTAGCAGTTTCCCTCTTAGGTATAAATCCAACAGAAATGTGTTCATGTGGGCATCAGAAAACACGATCAGGAATGTTCACAGCAACATTGTTTGTAGTAGCCAAAACCCGTAAACCATTCAAATATCCATCGTCAGTTGAACAACAACAACAACAAAAATAGAGAATTTGTGGCATTGATTTACTGGAACACTCTTCAACAATGAAAATGAATAAACTACAGCTATGGGTGACAACAGAGATGAATAAAACATATATAATATTGAGTGAAAGAAACCAGACACAAAAGAATGCATATTGTATAAAATTCAAAAACAGGCAAAACTAATCTATGGTGATAGAAGACAGAATAGTGGTTACCTTTGGGAAAGAGGCATTAATGATTAGGAGGGGCCCAAGGAGGGGTTCTGGGGTGCTAGTCATGGTCCATCTCCTGACCTGTGTAGATGTGAAAATCCATCCAACTGTACGCTTGTGATTTGTGCATTTAAAAAATGTACACATACTTAAATTAGTTAATTAATATTATTTAATTAGAGATCAGGGCTGACAGAGAGCCTAGATAAGTCTGTAACCCCAGAACAGTGGGGTGGGGAAGGGTGCTCCAGTCATTGTCAGGGACTGAGGGAGAAAATGGCCCTGTAGGTATTTTGACCCCCACGGGTCCACTACAGTAGAGTAGATGTGAAGGTGGTGTGTTTAGGCAAAGAAGACTGGAGCAAGCAGTTTACTGCCCCTTCCAGTTCTTCATACCTGCATGTCCGTTGGAGGATAGGACCATGTTTCCCTGAGCTCCCGTGGGGGACTCAGAGCTGCCAGAAAGGCCATGTTACTTCCTATTCTTACTCACGTCCTGCATTCTACCTGCTCATGGTGGACACTAAAAACTGAGACCTCTAAAAACAACAACGACAACAACAAAAAACTGAGCACTCTAAGTTTTGGCTCTTTTGAACCCATACATTTTTTCTTCTCCACCCAAAACTTTGCTTTTGAAAATGATATTCCTGATTCTCACAGTTTTCAGATCCTAATTTGGAAGTTAAAAGTTAAACTAACATCTTTTCTGTTCACCTTCCAGCTTTAACAATCCTTATTCTCCTCAAGGCAATGGCCCTCCGGTTGAAATGGACAAATCTGATGTACAAGGCTGTGGGGAAAAGCAAAGCACATTAAAATGCTTTAACATGTTGTGTTGGCATGTTAACTTTCATTTTCATTCTATAATAAGCAATGATAAAATAAAATATAAAATATATCTTTTAAATAGCTATTTTGGAATGTCAACAAGGCAACATAAATAGGTGACATTGAGGAGTATGGTGTCCAGAACAAGGAAGATGCTTTACTGATGTTCAGTTCCTTTGTGGCCAGATTTTGGGTTCACACTTTAGTGGGTCATTTATAATCCTGAGTATGTTCAGGTACAGACAGAGAATAGATGGGTGCTATATTAGTCTGTTCAGGCTGCTATAGCAAAAGTACCATTGACTGGGGGGATTAAACAACAAATATTTATTTCTCATAGTTCCGGAGGCTGGGAAGTCCAAGATCAAGACCCTGGCAGATTTGGCGTCTGGTGAGGACCAGCTTCCTGCTTCGTACACGGCTGTCTTCTAACGTAGTGGAAGGGGGAAGGGAGCTCTCTGGGGTCTCTTTTATTTTGGTAGTAATCCCATTCATGAGCCTCCACCCTCATGGCCTAATTACCTCCTAGACCACACCTCCAAATACCATCACATTGGAGGTTAGGATGTCAACATATGAATTTTCGTGGGACACAAACATTCAGTCCATAACAGGTGCTGACCCCACAATATGTGGGGTATGGTTGAAAAAGCTGTGTGTTTTAGCAAAACAAACAAACAAACAAAAAACCCAAAACCAACCCAACCCAAAACCTCAGGAGAACATATCAGTTGACGTCAAATATCTAAAAGGTTGTCCCTTCTTGGTATTTTTAATGATACTTGCACATGTGTTTTGGGTTATATTACCTCATGTACCTTTTTGGATAAGGATGGATGGTAATACATTCCCAAGCAAATATAATTCAGTTCTTTATGTTGATCAGATTGACCTGTTCAACATACTCTTTTAAGTAAAAATTTGTATTTCTCATTTTCAAATAAAATTTCAAATCCAATAAAAGCAGAGGCTCATTTTATGAAGGCAACTACAGGTGTATTGCTGAAGAACAGATTACAAAAGCTCGTTTGCTTCTTTAAATGACTTTCCATAACAGCCGTTTTCTGCCCAGCACAGCACAGAAAATACATCCTTAAAATTTAATATATAGAATTGGAGACTATTCACTGTCCATATTTGCCCCAATCAACTTTGGAAAATAAAATATCCACATTGAATTTTTTTGATGAAGTTACAAAATGAATTGGGATAAACAAAGCAACGATAAAAGTCTATGAAAATGTGCATTTATATGATAAAAATAAAACCTTTATCTATCTCAATCATGGAAAAAAGGATTATGGTTCTTTTATATGGAAATAATTTCCCTCTTACAGAAAGAGATGTATATTGGTTACTTGCATTTTTCTGGCTAGTGTTCTCGCTCATGAAATTGACCAGGTATAGGTCAAATTCTCTGAGTGATCACAAATTCAAGGATCATAGAATAGTAGGAGAGACACCAACTTTGGTGCATGCTCAGTTGAAGTGATTAAAACTTAAAACATCTTTGGCTTCACAGGCTTTGCACAAGAAAGTTACATGAATCTCCATTTAGCTACTGAAATAGCATCCACCCTGATGCCCAGTTACTTGAAGCAAAATTTCTGATCAGTACTTTAGTAGATTGCTCAAAAATACTGGTCACCCCTTCTTAGAGAATTCTTATGTTTGAGAGCAGGAAGACACACAGTGCCTTTGAGATGTCATCTGAACATAAATACAATCTGGGCATTTGACACTTTCATCATTATTCAACACAGGGGTCCCAGGTCCATCCTGTCTGTCCCATTCCATCTCATCCCGTCCCATGCCCCTCCACTTGGTTCCTTTTGTTCCATTAAGAATCCCCGATCCCCACGGTGGAAGTACCGTGCACGTCAACATTTCAGCACGGAGGGTCCTTCTTCAATGGGGAATTATGGTCACGGTGGTGGCGGCGGTGGTGGTCAATGTTTCTGAAACTATTTCATCATAAGTAGTGTTCCTTCTACTGGAAACAGTTATATGGCTTCTCATTCAACCTTCAGTCTATTTTATCTATTTCACCTCAGGTAAGAAGCAGAGTGTCATTGAGGGAAGATAAATTTGTTTCTTGTCAAAATTCATTCACTCACACAGCCACACATTTTAAAGCTTAGTCTTTTATTTTAGAGACTAATACAATTCTGAGATCTGAGAGGTCTCTGGATATCTTGTAGCAGTGGCTTGAGAAAGAGCCTTGGAGCATGACATTCATTCATTCATTCATTCATTCATCTATACGTTATTGGACAAGTATTTGTTGTGTATTGGACACAGAGCTAGATGTGGGGGAAATGGTAGTAAGACACAAAATCTCTGACCTCTTCACCATCCTTCGGGTGCTGAGAGCATTTCCTTCCACTTTCATCTTTTTTGTTTTGTTTTGTTTTCAGCTCATTTGTAGTTTCCCCCAGTTATCAGCTCTTAACAAATGAGTAGAGGCCCAGATTCTAACTCCGTGCAAAGCACATACATTGGGTGAGACTAGCCATATGCCTCAATTGGCACATGCTCCCCCTTTTTTTTTTCCAGAAAGGATTTGTTATGTCTTTAATAAAGGTTTAAAAAATAGATGCAGTTTTTATTCTAACACACAATGGAACTATTTCTACAGTTCATTAGAGAAAATTAACACAGGCCCTTTGACACTGAGTTTGGGCATAGGGATGCCAGACGAAATATAGTGTTTGGGACATACTTATTAAAAATTTGTTGCTTAAGTGTATTCCTTTTAAACCGTGTTCTTAACACTTACGGACATAATATATTCATGATATATTGTTATGTAAACTAGCAGATTACATGCAACGTGATTTTGTTTTGTTTTGTTTTGTTTTTAAAGATTTTATTTATTTATTCATGAGAGACAGAGAGAGAGAGAAGCAGAGGGAGAAGCAGGCTCCCCGCAGGGAGCCCGATGTGGGACTCGATCCCAGGACCCTGGGACCATGACCTGAGCCGAAGGCAGATGCTCAACTATCTGAGCCACCCAGGCGCCCCGTGATTTTGTTTTTATAAAAACATGTCTATATACATAATAACAAGACTGGAAGAATATACATTAAAGTTCTAACAACAGTTATCACTTGATAATGGGATTACAAATCATTTCAAATTTATTCTTTTTATTTCTCAATGTTTATTAAATTTTCTACAATAAATTATAATATTTTAACAAAAAAATCTGTTGCTTATATGAAATTTACATTTAACTGAGCATTTTTTCCCCTAAATCTGGCAATCTTATTCGGGCATCACAAATTTTATAAAGCTGGTCAGCTCCATAGTTCGACTTTCAGTAGAACCCAGAAACACTGTCAAATAGAATTGCACATAAAAAAGGGCTAGAGAGCCTTTAGTATCTAAGAGAATTCTGTTCTGACCTTATCAAAAAGTCACCAAGATTATGTCAAGATTAGCAAACTCTAACAAGAGTCCTTAAATGGAGAGTAACATAGGCATTAGAAATGATGAAAAATGTCCAAGAACAGGGGCCTTCCGAGGGCCTTCCTACATTCGATGCTAGAACGAGTTTCATAGATGTCAAGCGGCTCTGTAGACAGCATGATAGTGCTTCAGGTGAATCTCTGGGTTCACGGCATAAACACTCTTTTACGTAATGTTTATCTCAGAGACTAGAACAGTTCCAAAAGAACTTCTCTCACTTGCCAAGGAAGATCTATTTTTAAAAACCCTTATTATAAAAAAAACCCCTATTTAAATATCATGGCAATAATCCCTGAGGAAAGGTGTAGTATTATAAAGAAAATTGTAAGATAAAAAAATGTAGGAAGGAACTCTTAGGGAAAATTCTCTCTTCCCAGCAGAGACTTTCTGAACTCACATACCCAAATAACTCCAAATAGATTTGCTACTCAGTATTTTTAAGTTATTTGTACATGAATATTTTATAGTGATTTTAAAGAACAGATGTTCTTGTATTTTCCCCTCTTGCAAATTTTGAAAATAATCTTTTAAAATGTCTTCAATATTCCAAAGTGCTTAACTTTTGCTCTGAGGTAATTACAGGTAAATATCTTGTTACCCAGTAGGTGGGTTTTTCAAGGATTTCCTAAATCACCTATGAGTTGTGTTCAAATGTTTCTGGCACCTGGTAGAATCTACCAAAGAGTAGGGTGAGGATCAATACAAATGCCCAGTAATATCTATCACCAACGATAGTTGATACTTCTTTCATAACTCCCTCATGACCCAGCTGCTCACCAGAAATAAAAGGCAAGGGTTGAAATCAGCCATAGATGAAAGAGCTGAAGAATCTGGGGGTGACTAGGCTGCAAAAGAAAGACAAAAGACAGGAGAGCTTCTGTTGGAGCTCTGAAATGCTATCAGGAGGAAGAAGGGATTGGGTTGGCTGTGTGTGGCCCTGGAGGCTACAGCCAGGAGACTTGTGAAAAACTAACAGAAGGTAGATTTTTATCTGTGCTGCAGAAGACCTTCCAATGATGAGAGCTTCCACTTCTTTGCTGTATTGGAGGGGACTGAAATGTTAGCAGGAGGTCTTGATGAAGATCACCTTTTCGGCTCTATGATTTTGGGGTTCACAAAAGTTAGCAACAGTGAGCCAGAATGTGCTATTTCAGATCTGTACCTTGGGGAATCCTATTTGAATCAGAATCTCAGATTCTCAGCTCCAGCTGAGTGACCTTGGGTAAGTTGCTTCGAATCTCTATCTACTACAAAGCATTGTGAGACTTGAACAGCATATGAATAATGCCTGGCATATACCAGGCATTGTGTAAAATGCCCAGTTTAAAAAAAAAAAAATGAAAAAACCCCTAAACAGCTACATAAATAACACGGTTTCACCTGGGCTGGGCTGGGCTTTTTCTGAGGTGTGGGCTTTTTTTGATGAACTCACAAACACCTATGGGAGAAAAGAGTGGACTATCCCCAAAGTTTAGTGGGGTTGAAGAGGTAAGTAGCCTGGCCCCTGGTGGATTCCTCAGAAGGAGGTTGCAGATTTCACGACCTTTCACTACCTGGGTGGATGTCTGAACCATCATGACCTCCTTTCGAAGGGCCATTTTGGCCTGTAGGACACAGAAAAGTAAGACTTTTCTGCAGGAAATAGCAGCGCTAGGCAGATGATGGGATACCTGGTATGGATGGTGGGGACACTGGATGGAGGGTGGGGGACACTGGGTGGATGATGAGGGACACTGGATGGAGGGTGGAGGACACTGGGTAGATGGTGGAGGACACTGGGTGGATGGTGAGGGACACTGGATGGAGGGTGGAGGACACTGGGTAGATGGTGGGGGACACTGGGTGGATGATGGGGGACACTGGATGGATGGAGGCTCACTGGATGGAGGTGGGGGACACTGAATGGATGGTAGGGAACACTACATGGATGGTGGGGGACACCTGGGCAGATGGTGGGAGATTAATTCCAGAGTCCATGCAAGAGAGCCTGGGGCGGGGGGTCTTCCCTGTTCAACAAGAGTATTTAAATGTATAAGTTCTTGGAGTTTTCATACAATCTAGGGAAGGCGAGGGTGCCATGAGGATAGTATCCTGGACCTTCTGCTTTTGGTGGAAGGGGCCATGAAACAGATCTAATTTAATCTGCAGAATAAATAACTATGCCCTTCCTTGCATCCCTAGTGAGTGGATCATCCCTGCTTTTCCCTGGTACTTTCCCACGTTGGTGCCCAGTCCTCCATGCCTTCTTCACTCAAGCTGGAGTCTTTCAGAACACTCCCTTCAGACTGCAGGCATCTATCCTGGGGGTACATTTCTGTACTATTTTTTCCTTTGTGTTTTCCATATTAGAGAGGGTTATGAAAACATCAGGGAGGAAATTTCTTGGTTATAATACTGACTGTTTATCCTTACATAGTTCAAAAAAGTAAACTGAGCAAAGCACTTTGCCTACTGTCTTTTTGAAATGCAGAGGTCAGAATCTGTAAGATTCTTTCTCGTTCAAAAATCCTGCGATCTTTGGTAGAGTTGGGAAGTTCTATTTGGTCATATTCGCAGTCACAGTGACAAAACCAGAACCGCCGTGATCCATTTGGGTATTTCCATTTGTGTGGCTGCCACTCCCATGCCAATGCTGACCATAGGAAGAAGGTGTGTTGGCCTGGGAGGGACACAGGCTCCATTCTCATACTCAGAAGCACCTCTGGAGAGACTGGTTTCTAACCTCAAAGTGCTTTAAGACATAAGTTCAAGGTCAGCCCTTACCTCTCAATTTCCACCTTCTTGGAAGATTTATTCAAAGCCAAACACTAAAACATTTTGACTTAAGAAGTAATCATCAACAGCATAATCACTCTAAAAATACTCCTATGGTCCCTTCCATTTTCTACCAGGATCCTCACCATCTTTCTAGTAATCGCTTGTGTGATTAATTGAGACCAGGTGTAAATGGTGGCCCTCACCGTTGCTGCGAGTAGAGATTCTTGAATATACTCAATGGCGGTCTTAGTAGAAGCTATTGCTCTTGGATCTGGGCTCCTACAACGCTGTTTTGTTCACGCCAGTGAGAGGTCAGGATTTCATCCTCACTCCTATTGCTCTGGAAGGATCCTGAAAGTATCTTTTTGGGGAACCTTATTTCCCAGCTGTGAACACAATGAATCCAGGGGAATTGTCAATCCAGTGATCCATTTCTTTGGGACTCTACTTGCATGATTTTCCATATTGAATGACATTCCACCAGCAGGATAAACATACAGGCAAGGTTGAATCATCTTTTCTTTCCCCTTGGATCAGGACTCCAGGAAAACAGGTGCAGGAAGCAGGTGGGAACTCTGGTGAGCAGGCTGCTTCTGCCATGCTTATGCTGTTCAGCGGCCCCACAAGGGGATGTGGGTGGAAGGAGTGAGGGGGCTCTTCGGCTGACTCGGGGTTCACCTCTGTAATATATAGCAGATCTGCTCAGAAGGGGCATGGTGTGGGGGTGCCCCAGAGCGGTTCTCCCAGAAGCCCTTTCAATCAAGACTGGTTTCCATGGCAGTGGTTCCAAGAGTTTCGAGGGGGAACCGCGTCACTCTGGAGGTTTGTTTAAAGATCCAGGGCACACAGCTTGGCCATGAAGGAAGAGAACTAATTAGGTCTCTGACGAGTGCCATTTTGCTCTCCTGGCTAGAGGCAATGAGGAGAGGCCTCAAAGAATATCTCTTTGACCTCTTTCAGAGAACTGAAGAGTTTCCAGGTTGGCTGAGAGAAATGACAGAAAAGAAAGTAAAAAATGAAGATGCTTCCAAAGAGATGAACAGGCATCAAAGTTTAGAGAGGGTAAGTGGAAGAAGGTAGAATTTTAAAATTTACGTATGCATTCCTCACCTTACTCCACAACAGGCTTTGAAGCAATTTGCAGGATGCATGATCCAGAAGGGTAGGAACTCAATGAAGGGATTTGGGTTTAAAAAGGCCTTCAGGAATATTCTGGTTAAAGGTGGCAGCACCTTTAGCATTCTTAATTCCCCTCCCTTCCTAGACACCCATTGAAAATAAGTGAAAAAAAAAAATAAGGAGGGGGAGAAAAAGTCCATCATCTTATATAAAACAAGGAAAAAGCCACAAACTGTGAAGCATTCCTACCAAATACTGTGAAATCTGGAGGAAAATGAGAGAGGATTGGTGACCACCTCAGGGCTTGACCAAGAAAAAGGCTTCTTAAATGTGAGGGTTCCCACCCTGAAAGGAACTTTTGATTAGAATGGTGTGGCCTGGGCTGGGTGGGTCACCAGATTAATAGGAATGAATGTCCCTGTAGAGGACCATCCGCTTTCCTGAGACCAACTGCAAAATCAGTGCTAAAGGCAGAAATCACAGGCTCCATCGAATCCACTGTCCGAGACCAACTGCTGGTGCGGGGCAAATGGCCGACATGAGGTGCGGGGCAAAGAGGCTGAGGAGACCACATTTGCTATTTGCCAGAGAGCCTATGACTTACAGGGCTTTGCTGTGAACAGCATGGGCCAAAAATCCGAAGGAAAAGAAGCATCCAAATGCAAAGAAAACCATAGATTTGATGAAGGGGGGTTTTGAGACAAGAAACCCAAACCAAAGTTTCAGACCTCCCTAGCTCATTTCCCTGAGACTTTCCCCAAAGGAAACTCCATTAAATAGCTGATCTCAAGAAAAGTGAGAAAGGAACACAAAAAAACCCACAGATAACTTACATATAGATCCTGCAAAGAAAGAAGACATATGACTAATAAGAGAGGCAAAAGCATAAGAGACATCTTGATTATGTTGGAAATATCCAAGATTATTCACTCTGGTGTGTCTGGTGATGCCAAATTAAAGTATTATTTCTGTTGTGAAAAAAATAGACTTGGTCGTGGACTTGAGTTAGCCAAGTAAATATTTTCTTGGCAGTGTACAACATCAGCGCAAAATGCCTATTTATGCATAGACTATAATTATAGCATTCAATTAACATTCTTAAGTGATTCTTATTTCTGGCCTTATTTCTGGTGGTTGGGACTTGGGAGATAGGAGTTCTGCCTGGCATCCTCGCCTGGAAACCACTGACTGATATTTGAGTTTGGAGATTTGATGTGGACATAGTAGCAGAGAGGAGAGAGGGGAAGTAGGAGCTGCACCAAGTTCACATCTCAACGTATTACAGCTTGTCCAATCTTTGGAGTGAAATGGATCTTACTAAGGTAAACAAACAAACAAAAAAGGCCCAGTTTCCAATCCAACAGACACTTTTCAATATTAGTTTACTTATTTCTGGGGTATGCAGGGTTTTGACCATCGTTTTCTTTTCCAGAGGATTAGAAAGGCAAGCATGGAAAGAAAAGTATATGCAGAGACTATATTGCACCTCTCCTAAAACACAGGAGGCCAGTGGTTATTGCGTGCCTACATGAGCAAGAAGGCTACCCTGCCTCACTCGGCCTTTGTGGTGAGCTGGCAAGGCGAGGCTCCTATTTTTCACCAGCTTCTAATGCAGGCCGTACCTGGCCCCAGGAAGTGGCAGAGTTAAGGCTTGAGTCTTCTCTGGGATTCAGCATATTTACCCTTGGGAGGCTATTTGCCCAATGGGTGCTGGGGACGCCGAGATGAATTCAATAGGTCCTTTTCTTCCATGAGTCACAGTCTTCTGTGGGATTCAGAGTAAACTGAGCTATGACAAATGGCAGGGAAGCTTCTCTGGGTCTCCACAAATAGGACTGAGAAGCAAAACAGTCACCCTAGTATTGATACTCACTGAGCTTCAGTTTCACCATCTGTAACAATTCCTCCATCATTCTTATCTGTGTAACTGAGCCTGCCACATACAGTATAACGGCTCTGTAAGTTTAAATGCAATCATTATTTTTCAGTTACTCCTGTTCCAAATCCAACACTTCTTGCCCTAGTCAACAATGGCCTCTTACGGAAAAGCAAACAAGCAGAGAAAGACACAAATTTAAATTTCATTGTAGAACATATTAAAATTTGCCAATTTCATTCTTTCTCTGTCTTTGGCCATGCCATCTCATCCCATGGTTTTGCACACGTTCTTTCGGTCTGAAACTTCCTTTCTTGTTATTTCTTCAACTGACTTATTCTTCAACACTCGGCGGGGCTGTCACCTCTGCCCCTGCCTCTGGTCTTCGTGTCCCTCCTAGACACACCTGTCTCATGGTGTACCTTCAACCCAGATTACAACCATCTGGACATCTGTCTTCCTTATAGACTGTGAGCTCCTGAGGACAGGAGCTGTTTTATTTCTCTTTACCTAGCCCCTAGTTACATAGTAAACCTGATTAAATGTTTGTTGAAAGATTGTCTTGAAGCAGCCTCCATAAAATATTGGAGGAAAATTCGTTTTTTTTTTAACCACTTGGTAATGAGTTATTGTGTACTCAAAAGAGGGAGAGAAAGAGAGAGAAAGAGAGAGAAAGAAGTTCTAAAATTAGATAAACACTCATGATTCATTAATTTAAACAAATTTTCCCGAGAACTCCTCTGTCTGCCATTTTTCCAGGCTCTCGGATACAAAGGTGAGTAAGAGAGTTTCTGCACCCACACCGACTGAGTATGATGTCAGAGCGCCACATCAGGTATTCGGAGGGTGGAGCCGTGGATGTTTCACAGGGGCTGTGGGGTGCTGGGATTGTTCTCTGACACCTGACACCTGTAGCTCTCCTCTAATACTGGTATGATAAGCAGTTGGTCTAGTGATCAGATATGGAAGCACAGAGCTGTTGGATTTTGGCCCCCACGGTAGGTGTAGAAATAGATGTGGAAAGAACAGCAACTGTCCAGGGGGCAAGAGACCAGGTTCTTGTGTGAAGTTTGCCATCAAAGGTTGCATGACCTCGGGCAACTTGCTCCCTCTCCTTTGAGAGAGAGCTTTCAAACTTTTGTTAAGTTTCTGCTTACACAAAAAAAGAGTGGGATGAGAAAATCTCTAAGATTCCTTCCAGAAAGCTTGGATCTATGACAGCTTGAAGCAGGCTCTGAAATCCATCAGCAGGAGCACTTTGATTGGGAAGATACCCCACAGCCCACAAATTGGGTCTTCCCTCTTCCCAGCTGTGTGATTGGCGTCTCACCAATATGGTTGCAGCATCTGGTTTAGAGAACCAGCGCATTGACTCGCAACTGTCAGAGCCTTACTGTCCCTGGGTTAAAGTCATCTTAATGTCTAAATGAAAGTCCATGAACTAGATCAACCAAGTGACTTCAGAAAGGAGGGAGTGGAATTCTGAGCACAGGGAGGTGAGTCTGTTTGTTTTCTAATTCTAATTAGAGAAAGGAAAAGAGTGTCAGGAGTCTTTAGTGATTCACATCTTAATAGCCTGGTTATAATTTATTAATCCCTTTCATCAAATTTTCAGCATCTCTTTCCCCAGGAGTCTAAGACTGACTCAAATGTATTTATTGTTTCTAGGTGGGGTGTCATTAAATATTTGGCATCTCCTAAAGCTGGTTGGGAAACTGGATTATACATTATGTGAAGGCACAGTTTCTGAAGGGAAAGGCATGAACTGATGAAACATTTTTTAGGCAGAATGAGTGATATATGCAGATACACATATGTTTATTTTTTAAAATATTAATGACTTCATATTTATCTCCAATACTTACAATGCAGGTCTGGCATTTCACTTTTTTCCTATACTTTCCTTTCACCAGCAAACTCAGTGGTTTTCCTTAAAGTGGAATATCAGCTGAATAGTAAATGTGTCAGGCTTTTTAGAAATTTGATATATTCATATGTTGTAAAATGATTACCACAATAAAGTTAGTTAACACATCCATCATCTTGGGTAGTCACCATTTGTGTGTGTGTGTGTGTGTGTGTGTGTGTGTGTGTGTGTGTGTGTGGTGAGAACATTTAGTACTCACCAAATTTAATACTCAGTAAATTTCAAGTATGCAATGCAGTGTTGTTACCTCTAGACACCATGCTGTACATTAGGTCTTCAGAACTTATTTATCTTATAACTGAGAGTTTGTACCTGTTGACCAATATCTCCCCATTTCCCCCACTCCCCCCAGCCCCTGGTAATTACCATTCTACTTTCTATGAGTTCAACTTTTTTAGATTCCACATATAAGTGAGGTCGTACGGTATTTATCTTTCTCTGTCTGACTTATTTCACTTAGCATAATGCCCTCAAGTGTCATCCACGTTGTCACAAATGGTAGGATTTCCTTTTTTTGATGATTGAATAGTATTCCATTATATGTGCAGATATATACATAGATACCATATATACCATATATATACACATACATCTATATATACCATATATACATCTATCTATTACATACATATATAGATGCATATGTATATATGTTCATCTATAGACCTAAAAATCTCTCTATGTACATTATCCATCTCTATCTAGATGTGTGTGTTTGTGTATATCTCACATCTTCTTTATCCATTCATCTGCTGATAGACACTTAGGTTGTTTCCACATCTTGGCTATTGTAAATGATGCTGTGATGAACATGAGAGTGCAGATAATCTCTTTGAGATAGTGGTTTTGTTTATTTTATACATATTCCCAGAAGTGGGATTACTGGATCATGACAATTCTATTTTTAATTTCTACAGGAACCTCCATACTGTTTCCCCTAGGGGCTGTTACAGTTCACATAAGCACCAACAGTGTATAAGGGTTCTCTGTTCTCCGCATTCTTGCTAAAACTTATTATCTCTTGTTCTCTTTGATAATAGCCATTCTAACAGGTCTGAGGTGATATCTCATTGTGGTTTTGCTTTTCATTTCTCTGATGATTAGTGATATTGAGCATCTTTCATGTACCTGTTGGCCATTTGGATGTCTTCTTGGAGAAATATCCCTTCAGTTCCTTTGCCCATTAAAAAATAGTATTATTCATTTTTTTGCTACTGAGTTGTATGAATTCCTTATATATTTTGGATATTAACCTTTTATCAGAAATCGGGTTTACAAATCTTTTGTCCCATTCTGTGGGGTTGCCCTTTCATTCTGTTGATCTTTCCATTGCTGTGCAGAAGCTTTTTAGTTTCATGTAGTCTCACTTGTTTACTCTTGTTTTTGTTGCTTGTGCTTTGGGGATTGTATCTTAAAAAATCATTGCCAAGACCATCGTCAAGGAATTTTTCCCATTCGCCTTTTTTTCTAAGAGTTTCATGGTTTCTTACAATCCATTTTGAGTTAATTTTTGTGAATGATGTAAGAAAGGGGTCCAATTTCATTCTTTTGCATGTGAATATCCAATTTTACCAATAGCATTTACAGAAGAGAGAATTCTTTCCCTATTGTGTATTTTTGGTGCTCTTGTCAAATATTGTTAGCCGTACATGCATGGGTTTATTTCAGGGCTCCTAATTCTGTCCTATTGGTGTGTGTCTGCTTTTATGTCAGTACCATACTATTTTGATTACTATAGCTTTGTAATAAAATTAAAATCAGAAAGTGTGATGCCTCCAGTTTTATTCTTCTTTCTCAAGATCATTTTGGCTATTTTGGGTCTTCTGTGGTTCCACATGAATTTTAGGATTGTTTTTTCTGTTTCTATGAAAAATGTCATTGAAATATTTATAGGTTTTTCTTTGAATCTATAGATCACTTTGGGTAGTATGGACATTTTAACAATATTAATTCTCCCAATCCATGAGCGTGGGATATCTTTCCATTTGTTTGTGTCTTTTTGACTTTTTTCCCCCATAATTGTCTTATAGTTTTCAGTGTATTGATCTTTCACTTTCTTGGTTAAGTTTATTCATAAGTATTTTATTGTTTTTGGATGCTATTGTAAATGGGATTGTTTTCTTTACTTCTTTTTCAGATAGTTCATTGTTAGTGTATAGAAATGAAACTGATTTTTGTATATTGCTTTTGAGTCCTGCAACTTTACTGATTTTTTTTATTAATTTGAACTATTTTTTGGTGGAGTCTTTAGGGTTTCCTATATGTAAGATCATGTCATTTGCAACCAGATGATTTTATTTCTTCCTTTCTGATTTGGATGCCTTTTATTTACTTTTGTTTAATTGCTCTGGCTAGAACTTCTAGTACTCTGTTGAATAGATGTGGTGACAATGGGCACCCTTGTCTTGTTCCTGATCCTAGAAGAAAAGCTTTCAGTTTTCACAATTGGAGTATGATGTTAGCTATGGCTTTTCATATGTTTTCATATATGGCTTTTGTTATGTTGAGGTACATTACTTCTAGACCTAACTTGCTGAAAGTTTTTAATCACAAAATGATGAATTTTGTCAAAGTCTTTTATGCATCTTTTGAGATGATCATATGAATTTTATTCATCATTCTGTTAATGTGGTGTATCACATTTATTGTTTTGTGTATGTTGAACTATCCTTGCATCCCAAGAATTAATTCTGTTTGATCATGATTCCTTTAATGTGCCGTTGAATTCAGTTTGCTAGAATTTTTTGAGAATTTTTGCATTGTGTTCATCCAGGATATTGGTCTGCAGTTCTTTTCTTGTAGAGCTCTTATGTGGCTTTGATGTCAGAGTGATGCTGGCCTCGAAATAAGAGTTTTAAAGTGTTCTCTCCACTTCAGTTTTGGAAGAGTTTAAAAAGGATTGGCATTAGTTCTTCTTTAAATGTTTAGTAGAATTTGCCAGTGAAACTGTGTGGTCCTGGGCCTTTTTTTTTAGTTAGAATGTTTTGCTTACTTATTCAGTCTCCTTACTTGTTAATCACCTGTTCAGATTTTCTACTTCTTCGTGATTCAGTCTTGGTCAGTTGTATGTTTCTAGGAATTTAAATATTTCTTCTAGACTATCTAATTTGTTGATGTATAATTGCTCACACTGGTCTCTTACGATATTTCGTATTTTTGTGATATCTGTTGTACCATCTCCTCTGTCATTTATAATTTTATTTATTTGAGTCATCTTTCTTTTTCTTGGTTAGTATAGCTAAGGGTTTGCTGATTTTGTTCGTCTTTTCAAAAAACAAACTCTTAATTTCATTGATCTTTTCTATTCTCTATTTCTCTTATTTTTGTTCTAATCTGCATTATTTACTTACTTCTACTAACTTTGGGTTTGATTTGTTTTTTTTTTTTTTTTCCAGTTCCTTTGGTGTGTAAAATTAGATTTTTTATTTGAGATCTTTCTTTTTTCTTAATGCAGTTGTTTACAGCTATAAATCTTCAGTTCTGTTAATATGTGCTTTATATATTTAGGTGCTCTTTAAATTCTTTTACCTTCCCGATGAATTCACCCCTTTGTCACTATATAATGACTTTTTTTTTGTCTCTTGTGATCATTTCTGACTTCAATTCTATTTTGTTCAATATAAGTATAGCCACCCCTGCTCTCTTTTGGTTACCATTGACTTGGAATATCTTTTCTATTCCTTCACTTTCAGCCTATGTGTGTCCTTAAAGCTAAAGTGAATTTCTTATAGGCAACATATTGTTGGGTCTGGTTTTTTTATTCATTCAACCATTCTGTGTCTTCTGATTGGAGAATAAGTCCGTTTAAGTTAAAATAATTATTGAGAGGTATGGACTTACTACTGCCATTTTCTTCATTGTTTTCTGACTATTTTGTAGTTTCTTTCTTCCTCTCTTGCTGTTTTCCTCTGTGATTTGGGGATTTTTTTGTGATGGTTTGCTCTGATTTCTTTCTCTTAATCTTTAATGTATCTACTACAAATTTCTCCTTTGTGGTTACCATGAGACTTACATAAAATATCTTATAGTTATAACATCCTGTTTTGAGTTAATAGCAACTTACCTTCTACTGCATACAAAACTATACTTTTATTTCTCTTGGTCTTCAGTTACTTCAGTTACTTCTCCTTCCCTCACATTTTAGGTTCTTGGTGTTACAATTTACATCTTATTTACACTGTGTCTCTAATAACAAATTATTGTAGTTATAGTTATTTTTAATATGTTTACATTGTGGTTTGAAAGTTTGAAAATGATTTATGTATCTCCATTAAATATTAGAGAATTCTGACTTTGTCTATAAATTTACCTTTACTGGTAACAAATTTTAAAAAATGCATGCATATATTGTTAGTGTCCTTTCATTTTACCTTGAAGAATTCCCTTTAGTTCATCTTATAAGACTGGTCTGGTGATGATGAACTTCCTTAGCTTTTGTTTGTCATATTTTTATTCATTCTGTTCTTTTCATTTACAATGCACCAAAATATGTGGCAACATTATTAAGGGTCTATCATTATCACAGAGCAGGAAAGGACCTTAGGAATCATTTTAAAGATCTATAAATTGGAGCCTGGAGTGGTGAAGTGACTCAAAAACCATAATTCTAAAGATGGAAAGGGACCTAACAGAGCCATCCTCTTTTGAGACTGTAAACTCTACAGCATTTCCACTAAAAGTTGACTGTTCTTGGCTAGTTCCCCTCCAGAGACAGAGAGCTGACAAGCTTCAGAGGTAGCCTTCCTCTCATGGAGAGCTTGACCATTAGAAAGTTCCTCTTCAGTGGTGCCTGGGTGGTTCAGTCATTAAGCATCTGCCTTCTGCTCAGGTCATGATCCCAGGGTCCTGGGATCGAGCCCCGCATCGGGCTCCCTGCTGGAGCGGGAAGCCTGCTTCTCCCTCTCCCACTCCCCCTGCTTGTGTTCCTGCTCCCTCTATCTCTTTCTCTGTGTCAAATAAATAAATAAAATCTTTGAAAAAAAAAAAAAGAAAGTTCCTCTTCAGTCAGCTGAAATATTCCTCCCTCTACCTTCTCCTCTGTAGTCTTCAGTCTGTCCTGAAAACATCCCTTGCCCTTAGCGAACAATGGCAGAGCAGGATGCTGGGTGAACCTAGAGTAGGAAGAATCCTGGCAGGGACAGCCAAGCCTGACACAAATTCCAGCAACCCCAGGTACATCTACCCCGGTTGGGATAGTTCTCTGGATACAGTGAAACGTTAATTATTCATAAGGCTTGTCCTGATTAAGAAAAGAAATCCCTTCACATGGTCTAGTTTGGCTTATTAGAATTCTCTAACAGATTTTAGAAATAAAGACTTAGGTAATAATGTCTTATTTTGGTACTTTTGAGCATATATGTCTCCTTTGGACTCCTTATAAGGAAGAGAGAGATTGTGAATTTAGACAGAATTTGGGGTATACCTGGTTCTTCTGGCCAAATCCCATTTTCATATCATATCTCAAATTGATGATTTCTGAGAAGGTGAACATTGACACTGTACACCCTTTGGCTCACATAAATTATCCTCTTGATTCACAGAGTGCCTCATTAGGCTCACACCGCACAGCCGCAGGCTCCTATCCTGGCTGCCTGATGCCTCATTGGCCCCATCTCCTGATGTCATTGATGACTTTGGGCCTTCCACTTTTGAGTTCCTCCCCTTCTTATAAAAGTAGAAACCCTTTAACATCTTTGACCCAACACTTATTTATAGAGTTCAGGACCTGGCCAGCACCCCCAGATTCCTTGTCTACCAAAGTTTTCCATAGAGAATAGGGTCTTCAGCATCTTTACTGGCATATCTTGAGAGCATCCATGGTCATCACATGGCCTTTCTACTTTCTTACCAAGAGGCAGCTTATAAACCTAACTGACCCAAATCTACAAATCCCATATGTACAGTTGTTCTTAATCATGTAAACCCCTTCCTTCTCGAAAGCTCTCTCATCCACACTGTCCTATTGTAATGGCAAGATGACTACTTTCACAGAAGGAGCTAGGACACATAACCTCTGCTCAGCTTCTAGCCATCCTGAGGACAACTTGCTGGAGGGCCTCAAGGTTTCCCACATGGTTGGATATACCACATCTGAAGTCTGTGAATATCTCACATCCAGCCCACTGAAGAGCAAGTATTTTGTGGGGAAGCTACCCTGGACCTCTAAAATATTTTTAAAGAAAGAAATAATGAAAACCTCTCAAAGTACAAATCCTAGGAAGCAAGGTGACTGACATAAAACTTTCCATTATGTTTGAAACCATTCATTTGAACAATAAGGTATAAGATGGAATTTGTGCTGAATTTCTTACTAATGGGTCTTTGGAAGAGATATTCACTGCCTGCTGTTGTCCAAATATTTTCTCAAGAGAATTACCGGTCACCACAGTGCATATTACTTTGGCCAAAAATAAAATCAGATGGAGAAAAATTTGGTCTTCAAGTGACATTAGTCATTATTATAATAATAATAGTGATAGCTAACTATGTAAGAGCTAGTTGAGTTGTAGGCACTTATATACATTATCTTTAATCCTTACATCTCCAGGAAAATGTGTATTATTGGTAGTAGCGATAAGATGGCAAAATGTTTTGCTGAGATTTCAAATCCATGAGTCCTTGATTGGCCACCTGCCTTGTCTGACACCAGTCCTGCTAGCTCCATGGGCAATGTACACATGGACAAAGCTAGTCAGGGGAAAACTGTTTATAAGTATAGAGAAAGCTGTGGTACTGAGTCTTCCACCTTGGGTAGAAAGGCTAGACCAGGTCTGAATCATAAGGACCAACTCTGTGCTCTTGGATGGACTAAGTCCTGCTTGAGAAACCATCCTAGCTCATTCTGAGAGCTATCATTGCCATGAGCAGAACCAAGGAAGGACACACCCAAGAGAAAAACATAAAGGGAAATAGAGTGTTTTCCTAAGATCTAGTGCAATAACCTTCAATCTCCCTCCCTCCCACCCTTACAAGAATAATGGTAGAAGAGAGCAGTTTCATAAGCTAGGGGAGTCCTTCTTAGCCAACTAGAGTAAGGGACATAATCATTCCAAAAAGGAAAATGGATCCACTAGGGTATGCCATGAGGAAAGAAGAATTTTTAAAAATCTTTCTTCCTCCTATTGAAAGCTCATCTTGTTAGCACAGAAATGGCAAAGTACTGAAATGAGTAGAAATACTCTCAGCCTGAACTATGGCCAACATCCCAAATCAATGATGGCCCTCATTCTTGCCAAACCTAAAATTTTTCTCAACATGATGCCCTAGGCAGTTATATTAGATGACTGGAATTGGCAAGTGTTTAAAATCCTTTTACCATCATTATCTTCGCACCCCAGCAGAGCACTGCCTATCACCCATGTCAGAAAACTCCTGCTTATGGGTAGAGTATGTGGGAGGTGCTTTAGCTTTCCTCCTTAGAAGCTGGAATCCGTAGCCAACATAGCCCCATATTCTGATCTATTTTTTGACTCAGGGATGTGGCCTTGGGCCACAAAAATTGAGAGTATCAGAAAAGTCTTGCTCATGAGATGCCTGGGTGGCTCAGATGGTTAAGCATCTGCCTTCGGCTCAGGTCATGATCCCAGGGTCCTGGGATCAAGTCCCACATCGCGGTCCTTGCTCAGCAGGGAGCCTGCTTCTCCCTCTGCCTGCCCCTCTACCTGCTTGTACTCTTGCTCTCTCTCCTGCACTCTCTCTCTGGCAAATAAATAAATAAAACCTTTAATAAAAAAAAAGAAAAGTCTAGCTCGACTCTTCATGAGGTCTCTTCTCCAATTCTTGCCTCTTCTCTTATGTTTAGACTTAAAGTCAATGAATGGGCAGCTCAGCCTATTTTCCTCATAGTTACCTGATACTTAGGCCACCTAATCTCACCTGTTCTAACTTCCATCTAGAAATATGCTTAGCCACTTTGTACAACCAAGTTCACCAGGCAGGTTTATACAATATGCACCAGAGAATGAAGTAACTCCCACAAAAATAAAAAGAACATACAAACATCATGGACAAATGCTAAAGCAGACAGGAAGTCAGGACAACAGGCATAAACTAGGACTTTGTTCAGTGAATCTGGATGTAAGGCCGCTTTAGTCAATAGTATCTGGAGGAAGTGCACAGCAATAGTCCCATACCCACAGAATGTAGGAATCACAAGCATATCTTAGGATCAATATGACTTCACATTTACACCTCAGCCTAATATCTAGACTTGATGCAGATTAAGTAACTCTCTGGTCCCATTAAGAAAATGACCCTCCCCAAAATACCCTGGGATCTTTTTAAAACAATAATTAGGGCACGTGACACCCTTCCCCCCCTAGGGAAAATAGGGCTGCCCCAGAAAAGGAGATAAGACGAAGCTAATCCTGGCCATTTAGATGCTCCTCAATCCCTAGAAGTGGGCTCTAGGGAGGAGTTTTTAAATTCCATTTAACTCCAGGTCTTTATCTCCTGGAAACTGACGTATGTGGTTGGCATTTGGCTTTGGGATTAGTCTCTATTTTCTAGATGCTGCAAGTGAGTCTTGGTGCAACAATTTGTCTTGTTGACCCTTTGGAACTTCAGAGAACTGGAACACATTAGAGAGCTAGTATTGGATGGACCCACGGGGGGGGGCGTGTGGAAGTAGCTGCCGTAGAAGATGCCATCATAGCTATGGAAGAGGAGACCCAGGTTCTACCCCAGCTCCTTCAGCTCCCATGGCGCCTACTGCTGCAATCAAGCAGAATAAGAGCAACGAAGGTGCACGTGCACGCCTATGTTCATTGCAGCATTATTTACAGTAGCCAAGTAAGGGAAGCAGCCCAAGTGTCCATCAACAGATGATGAATGGATAAAGAAGATGTGGTGTGTATATACTCAAGGGAATATTACTCAGCCATAAAAAAGAATGAAATCTTGCCATTTGCAAGAACATGGGTGGAGCAAGAGAGTATAATGCTAAGTGAAATAAGTCAGTCAGAGAAAGGCAAATACCATATGATTTCATTCACATGTGGAATTTAAGAAACAAAACATATGAGCAAAGGAAAAAAAAAGAGAGCTAAACCAAGAAATAGACTTTTAACTACAGGGAACAAACTGATGGCTACCAGAGGGGAGGTGTGGGGGCGGGGATGGGGGAAATAGGAGTGGGGATTAAGAGCACACTTATCATGATGAGCACTGAGTCATGTACAGAAGTGTTGAATCACTATATTGTAGTGATTCAGTGATCACACCTGAAACGAACATAACATTGTATGTTAACTATACTGGAATTAAAATAAAAAACTTGATTTTTAAAAAGCATACTAGAAAAAGAAGAAGATGCAAAGGGAGCTTCTGACATAATTTGAGAATTTGAGAATTTTTTTCTCTCTGGCAAAGGGGGTACTGATGAAAATAGGAGGGTCCACAGTACAATAACTTGACAGCGTGGTGGCAAATGTCGGTGTTTCTTGTGCCGTCACGGCTTGTTGCTCTTGGATGTCCATTAAGTAGTCTTCAGCTTGTTAGCCTTGTGAATATGAGAGAACACGACTTTTCATCCTAGCGTAGAGAATGTGGGGCAGCATGAAAGAGGCATTTGTAAAGCCCTCAGGAGTGTGAACTCCCAACTCAGTGTGCTCATGAGGAACAAGCGGGACGTGGGAGTAGTGGAAAGGATCAGAGATATAACACTGCCAAGATACTACTAGGGCTTTTCTGATAAGTCATGATTTTCTACCCTAGCTGGGGACATTACGCCTCTGGTGGGTCTGATCACTGAGCGCACTGGACTAACTGGAGAGAAACAAAAAGGATGGCCTCTAGAGGGCGCAGTAGGTCTCACCTCTGGTGGAAATCAAGTCAAGGGCATGCTTGGATTATAGTTCTCCAGAGGAGAGGCAGGTTGAAAAATTCTGGTGTCTGAGTAGCAGCTTCTGCTTAGACCCTGCTCCCCTTGCATCTTCTGTTTTGAGGATCCTACTTTGGGACTTTTCATCTCCTAAATAAAGAGTGGCTAAGAAGCCAGCCACCATTTGCCTTTGAAAGGCCAGTGAAAACTGAAGTGTGGCACGTGTAGTTAAAAAAAAAAAAAAAAAAAAAAGCTTGGGTAGGTGGCTTATTCAGGCTGCCCTAAACTTCAGGGAGTGGCTAATTTGTCCTGCTCCAGAATTAGGGCAGACCAAAGTATACCTTATAGGGCAGTTAGCCTGCTTCTGAACAAGGATTTAAGCCAAATGGAATTTCAGGCTCACATATCATCCACCCCAAACTACCAAGACATTTATTAGGGTTTGGGGCCATAGTTCGTAATGAAAAGGGGGAGAAGGGGCATTTGCCTGCCTGCGGACCTCACAGATCCAAGAAAGCAGCTACACCAGATCCAGGGTCAGTTGGTTGAGTGTCCAGCTCTTGATTTTGGTGCAGGTCATGATCTCATGGGACATGGGATTGAACCCCACATCAGGCTCCATGCTCAGCAGGGTGCCTGCTTGAGGATTCTCTCTCCCTCTCCCTCTGCCCCTCCGCGCTCTCTCTCTCAAAAAAGTAAAATAAATCTTAAAAAAAAAAAAATCTTAAAACAAGCAAACAACCAAACAGAAGCTCCAGAGGTCCTATCCTGGTTTCTTACAGACACAACCAACCATTACCGTCTTCAGTGTACAGATGAGGCCGTATGGCTTCGAAGTAGCAGAACCAGGCTTGACCCTTCCTCCCAACTCTTGTTCCCACTGCCCCCCTGGTGTGGAAGTCAGGACACATGCATTTCAGCCCCGCCTCCGCCACCTTCCGAGGGACATCAGGAAAGCTTGTGCTCTGCTCACTCTGTCCCTGAGTCTCAGTTCCCTCATCTGACAAATGTATGGCTCACATTAGGCCTCCTTCAAATCTGACATTTAATGATTTGCTCCATTATTACAGCTCTTACTGTTTTGATTGAGGGACTTGGCATTTTAATCTTCTTTAAAAAAAAAAAAGCATCAAATCAGGAATTCAAGCCTGTAGCCAATGAACTTTCCGCCCCCGTTATGAGAAACAATCCCCAGAATCCCAAGGAAACCGAGGTCCAGGATTTCCCCCGGGGGAGGATTCTGCATGCGCATAACTTATTTTGCCTTGTAAAAAACAAAACTCTTGTGACGTCCTTCCCCCCAGTAAAGTCAATGACTTTCAACTTCCCTTCCCTTTCCTCATCTTCTCCGAGTCCTAGGCAAATTAAAGCAGGAGGAATTAATCTTCTCCCCAGATGTTTTGATCACAGAAGGGCCACATATGTGCACACATTCCTGGATATTTTTAGATATTTACAGGCTCCAAAGTTCGAACTACTTTTTTGCTCTACGCTTTGTGACCGCTGCGAGTCGCTCTTGCCGGAACATCAGAGGCAGGGCTGCGGGGACAGGGCCTGGCACAGGGAGCCTGGCAG
This sequence comes from Eumetopias jubatus, assembly GCF_037043125.1. Taxonomy (NCBI): domain Eukaryota; kingdom Metazoa; phylum Chordata; class Mammalia; order Carnivora; family Otariidae; genus Eumetopias; species Eumetopias jubatus. The sequence goes on from NW_028274821.1 coordinate 63,007,729, forward strand.
GGCCTCTGCGCTCAGCCACACTCCCAGAAGCTGTGCAGAGCAATCCTTGCAGGCTGTAGCCTGCAGGTTCTGAGGCTTCTCCAGTCACCGAGAGGAAACAAACCACTGCCATTCAAGAATTATGGGTTCCACGGGCTCCCCCCTGGAGTGTTCTGGCGGCAAGTCCCCTGAAAACATCCCAAAACCCCAATAAAGAGGTAGCGAGGTAAAGAGGGCAGAAGGTCAGGAGATGTGCCTCTGGCTGGCTATAGGCCCAGTTACTTTACTGGGCCTTAGTTTCTCTATCTGCAGAATGGGATGCATCATACACTTTGCACAGAAGTCTGCAAACTATGGTCTGCAGGTTGGCTGCCTGTTTTTGTGAATATAGTTGTATTGGGACAAAGTCAGTCCCATCTGTTCATGTATTATCTGTGGTCAAGCTGACTAGTTGCAACAGGAACCACATGGCCCACACATCTGAAATAGTTACTCTCTGGCCCTTTAAGAAATAGCTTGCTGATCCCTGATGAAACAGGCTGCATTCAGCACTCTGGGACATGCCAAAGTCATCTGACTGCCAGCAGCCGGGACTCTCCTTTCTCTGGGGGAGGGGCAATAGAAGTTAATGTCCCCAGGAGCAGCTAGCAGCCAATGACAGTGGGAAGTTGGGGGTAGTTATCTCTGCTTCCTGACCTCGAAGGTGGGAATATCCTATAATGTGTTTCATATTGTCTCCCAGATGTCCCCAGTAGGATTACACCCCAGCTACCCACACCAGCGGCCTCCTCACCACCATACCCTGTATCAGCTTCCTTCCTTTCCCGGTCCTCTCTCCACTCTCCTGTGGGTGCTGCTTGTGTTCCATTCCCCCAGAACCTCTAGCACTCAGATCTTTGACTCAGAGTCGGCTTCACAGGGTATGCTGCCTAAGTCAAGATATAAGTCTTGTGCACCTTCTTTTTTTTTTTTTTTTTTTTCCCCTCCCTTGGCTGATACCCTACCGTTGACTTCTGGGCTTAGATGAAATGCCACAAGGCAGGATGTGGGCTTTTTCCCAATGGCCACCATAGTGCTGGATGACTCACCCTGGAGTGGAAAGGGAGTTTGTTCTCCATGGGGTGGACCTTGACCGAAGGAGGAAAACTGACAGGCACATATCCCCTACTTTCTTCTTCCTTGGGCTTCTGGCAAGTGCAGCTTCTCTTTGCAAAACTTCCAGGGAAATTCTGTGTGCTGAGAAACATGCCTGCCAAGAGACCTACTGTGTTTCTTTGGTGCCTTGTTGAGTACTTGCATGGTGGATAACCCATGCATCTTCCCTCCTGTCACTTCCTAGTTTTTTCCTAACCCTAACCACGCTGTGTTTGCACTTCCCAAGTAAAGTCTCAGTACTATGATCCTTGCCTCAAGCTCTGCTTTCCAGAGGCCCTGAGCCAAGGCATGGTATTGATTTAAATAGCTCTAAGGACTCTTTCAGTTCTGGAACACTAGACTTGTACTACATTCCATTCTTCACATACCTAGGGATAAAAAAAATTGCGTATCTACTGTACTGTACACAAAGCGCCATTTAATTCCTATAGAGACTAGTTTCTGAGGTATGCCAGGGGTCTTGGTGGTTACAATTCAAATCAGACCAACAGAAGATGTTATAATAATAATTACTTACAATATTTTTAAAGTTCTATATGCTAGTTTTTAAGTATTGGATCCTCATTTAAACCTCGTTGGGTTCTATTATTACCCGCCTTTTTCACAAGAGGAAAATGAAGTGCAAAAAGGGTAAGTCACTTTATCCTAAGTTGCACAGTAAGTGGCCAAGCCAGGATGGGAAACCAGGACTTACAGGTTCCAAAGGCTATGTTCAAAATTGTGTGTTTTGCTACGTCTCATACAAACAAATACAATACCCTTTCAAAGCTTTTTCTTTGAATAGACACTCCACCAATGAAGGCTATGTGGATGGCAGATAAGCACATGAACAGATGCGCAACGTCATTAGTCATTAGGAAAATTAAAACCAGAGTAAGCTAAATCACTACACCCCCACTAGAATGGCTTAATTAAAAAGATGAACCATACAGAATGTTGGTGACGATGTGGAGGAACAGGATTCTCATATGACCCCGGTGGGAAGGTAGAGTGGCACAAGTAATTTGGAAAACAGTTTGACAGCTTCTTAAAAAGTGAAACATAAATTGACCATATGACCAAGCCAATCCCCTCCTAGGTATTTACCCAAGAAAAATGAAGACATATGCTCACACAGAGACTTGTCTTTGAATGCTCATGGCTACTTTATTTGTAATAGTGCCAAACTGAAAACAACCCTAATGTCTAACAGCAGGTGAATGGATAAACAAATTGAGGCACTCTATCCAGAAAATGGAATACCACTCAGTAATAAAAAGGAGTGAACTTTTGATACATGCAACAACATGTACAAATCTCAAAATAACTATGAAAGAAACCAGATGGGGGCTCCTGGGTAGCTCAGCTGATAAAGAGCCTGCCTTTGGCTCAGGTCATGATCCTGGGATCGAGCCCTGCGTTGGGCTCCCTGCTCAGCCAGGAGTTTGCTTCTCCCTCTGCTTGCTGCTCCCCCTGCTTGTGCTCTCTCTTTCTGTCAAATAAATAAATAAAATCTTAAAAAAAAAAGAAACCAGATAAAAATGAGTACATACCGTATGATTCCATTTATAGAAGTTCTAGAAAATGTAGTAATAACAACAGAAAGTAGGTCTGTCGTTGCCTGTGTGTGTGCAAGAAAACCTTTAGGGGCAGTGGATATGTTCATGGTCTTAGTTGTGATGGTTTCATGGGAGTATACCTGTGTCAACTCTCATCACACCCTATGTTTTAAATACATGCCATTTATTGTAGGTCAATTATGTCTCAAAGCTGCAAAGAACAAAAACAAATTCTATGGAGAACTGAACATGAAAGATGTGGTTTGGAGAAATGCTCTTTTAAATTGGCTTTTGGGATTGTCCATGGAAATCAAACCAATGGTGAAGGAACGAGCTGATTGATCTTGTCTTGGTTGACTCAAAATGGTGCAGCCCAAAGAGGAGGGAAGGGATGTAGTGCTTGGCAATTTGGTGACAGACCTTCTACCTCCTTGAGGCTCAATGTCCTCATCTATAAAATGGGAATGTCTTCGGTTGCCTTGCATTCTCCATGAAACTGATTTGAGGAAAAGTAAGTGACCTTGCTTTCAAGTGTGAATGACCAAACTTCCTCATCCATATACCATGCCCCTGCCCAACGGTTGGTAGCAATCCCAGTCCTGGGTGCCATTGGCCCATCCTGGGGGGTGTGCTGGGAGCTTACAGCCCCCACCTCTGGAATCGGCACAGACCATTTACCTTTCAGTCTCTCAGGCCGACTGCTCCTCTGTGACTTTGTTCCCAGACCTTGTTCGGCTGGTCCCTTCGGCCTCATTTCCTGTCCCTGCTTCCCAGCTGCTTTTGATGTGGCCCAGTTGGCTTCACATCTCCCCCTGCATGTTCTCCAGCTCCCCATGTATCTTCTGCCATTGAGGGACAATAGGCTGGACCTGCCCACCCACATAAGATCAAGGAGAGAGGGGGTCCCATTGTTCAAAGCCTCCCCGGACCCCAGGGAGACAGACCTGCCATCAAGGGAACTCACAGTCTGGTGGGAGAAACAGACACACAGGCCTACTGTACCAGCACCTATCCTGTGTGGTGCTCTACGGTAGAGGTGTTCTGTGTCGCCCCAGGGACAGTGGGGTGGGGGTGCAGGGTAGCAGTGGGGGGTGGGTCTCAGTTGAGGAAATGGCTCCACTGGACCCAGAAGAATGGGTGAGGACTTTTCAGATGGAAGTCTCAAGACAGCATTTCAGACACAGGACGTCATCAAAACCCAGCAGAAGGTGAGGCTAAAGGGTGAACCAGGGCCAGATCAGGGAAGGAAGGCTTGCCATGTGTGCCAAGAGGTTTGGGTCCAAATCTGTGGGAACTGGGCAGGTGCTGAAGGACTGTAAGCTTGAGAGTGACAGTCACAACTTGCTCTGGTGGGGCAGAGGGTTCCTTTGGGGGCCCTGCTCAAATCCTCCCTGGGAAGGGGGTTTCTCTCTATGGCAGGGTTTTTAACTGAGGCACTATTGACATATAGCATTGGAAAAGCCTTTGTTCTGGGCGGTTGCTGCTCGGTGCCTCCTTGGTGCCTCCTCGGTGCCTCCTCGTAGAATGTTCAGAGACAGCCTCTCTGGCCTCCAGACATAGGCCCCGGGGTGGCAAATTGCTCTCTATTGAGAACCACTGCTCTACAGTTTTTTTCTTATTTGTTTGTTTATTTTCGAGTCTGTATACAGATGGCCCTGCCGGTATTTGCCTTCTTCCCTCCTTCTGAGGCCTGGCTGCTAACACCTGGCTTCTAGCCTTTCCACGAGGTGTGCAGCTGAATGACACTCTTGGCTGCTTGCGCAGCCTTGTTTCAGCGCCTTGCTTTGGGTGGCCCAAGCTCCCCGTTCACGGGGGCTCTGGCTGGGGCTGGCTGCAGGAGCCAGCTGTCAACAGCTCTGTCCACTGCTGCATCCAGCAGGATGCCTACTTCTCGGTGGGGCATGCCATGTGGTGTCAGGGAGACTCCCGGAGGGGGTCCCACCTTGAGGTCAGCAAGGACCAGAGCCATCCAAGCTTGTCAGCCTTGAAACCTCTGTGCCTGGACCCCGTTGGCTGCCAAGCTTCCAGCCTGGAGGGACGAGGGAAGCCTGCCAGGGAGAGGGCACCAGGCTGGGGACAGAAGGCGGGTGGTGGCAGCTGGAGGCCATGTGACCGCTGGAGGCTATGCGTGTCACAGGGCAGAGCTGGGCCACTGGCTCATTCCTGGGCTCAATCTGAGAAGGGTTCACATGACTTCTCGGTGGGAGCCTGCGTGTCGGGGCAGGAGAGGAGCTGGGAGGGAGGGGGAAGTGATTTTAGGATCCACGCTGGAAATACAAAATACATTTGTGAATCACAAGCAGACAGTCATCATATGACCCTCCTGGCTTTGCCAATGCAGAAATCAGGTTAAGGCCACAAAAAATGCGTCCTACGGCCTGCACAGAGCAGGGAGCCGAGAGGTGCACTAGGGTCAGAGTAGGAGGTGAGGGAGCCAGCCACGCCACCCACAATGGCAGCAAAAGCACCACACAAACCAGCCCCCAATTCTGGATCTTTCCATGTGCTTGCTCCTATGTTAATCTCACTACAGCCCCCCACTTCCCAGTGAGAAAAGCAAGACCAGAGGATTCCTCTACACTGCCTTTTCTCCCTTCCTTAGGGTTTCAAGGGCTTACTCTGGTTTTGGTTTTGCTTTTGTCCCCCCCACCGTCAGCTCCCCTACCTCACACGGCCCCAAAAGGTACACTGCTGGCAGGTCCTTCTTGTTGACAGGACAAGGTGAGGGCTCCTAAAGTCACCGTGTCTCCGAGGAAGAGGCCTCAGTGCTGCTGGGGTATGGGATCCCCTGGCAGCCTGAGACCGGAGTCAGGCAAGTTCTAGAGACAGGGCGAGAATGCCCTGGAGGCTTCTTCCCGCCCCCACACCCGTGCCCCCTGCCCCCCCAGGAGTGAGAGGAAAGCCCCAGGGTTCCTCTGGTAGCCCCGCCTCCCGGGCCTCAGTGCGCCAGGAGCTTTATTTAGTGGCACTGAAACCCCACGGCCTGGATCAGGACTCCTAAGCCCATGTCCTTATCGTCAGAGAGGACAAAATCTTGTGAGCAGGCTCTGCCCCCTCCGGGAAAAGAGCCACCTCTCCTCTGCTTGCTGCATGTTTTACCTCTAGGGTTATCATTTTCAAAATAACATTTAGTATATTTAATCTGATTACATAAGACAGGCATGTTCAGTGCAGAATATTTGGGAAACCCAGAAACGTATAAAGGAGGAGATTAAAAATTCCCCATCACCTCACCAATCAGAGACAGCCTCTGTGACAGTGTTGGTATATAGCTTTCTCATCTATTCTTGAGCCCTGGGTATGCATCTAACTATAAAAAGTAACACCAGAGTAATAGTTTAGATAAATTTTTTAAAAAAACTATTGAGGCAAAACATATATAGTAAAAGGCACAAATCTTAGGCATACAGCTCAATATATTTCTACATATTATTGCACCCATGAAACCATCACTCAGATCGAGATAGGGAATGTCTCCAGATTCCAGAGAACTCACTCCTGCCCTTTCTCGGTCAATAATAATACTCTGCTTCTGAGATGTAGCTGGTATTCCGACTTCCAACCTTTCAGATTAGATTTGCCTCTTCTTGAGTCCCCCAGAAATGGGTTCACCCAGTATTTATGCTCTTGTGTCTGGCTTGGCTCACCCAGCATGTGGCATCTACCACAAGGTTCTCAGTGCTGGCACCTGAAATGTATGCTGGATGCAGGTGAAGTCATTGCACCAGGGAGTGAACGCGTGAGGAAAGAGGCTTGGGTTATGGGGTGGTCTCCTGTGTGTGTTGGTCACCATCTGGTGGTCCGTGTGCAGAAGGGAGAGCAGTCAGGTGGCTGGAGGAATTATCCTGGTGGGATTCGATGAGCCTGAGCTAAAGGGGTGGCCGTGGGGGGTGGGGCGGAGGGAGCAGGTTGTGCACGCTTGTCTGCCTGGCACTCACGAGGGTTGGGCTGGTGCCCTGTGAGCAGCAGACCAGGAGTATTTGTAGAAAGCCCATCAGAGCGGCCACTTGACAGGACAGCTGCCTCACTGTCACAGTGTCCCATGGCTCAGGGCAGAGCGCCCACCCGGGGTCAACGCCCTGTGCTATGAGTCACAGAGCATAGGAGTGTGCTACTACTCCCAGCTGGGAATCATGCTCAGCAGTGACTTGGGGTGAGGGCAAGGGGCCCCAGGTGTCCCCGAAGGGCCCTCCCCTGGAAAATCCAATCACTCGGCTCCTGAAGAAGTGGGTGCCGTGGTCCTGCACCCCAAGAAAGAGATGTTTGCTCTCTAGATCAGAATCACGGCAGAGCTCCCAGCCATTGTAGCCCCCTTTATGATTCCAAGACCTCAACATTAGAAAGGACCCATCTCCTACTCCATCGGGGGGCTTGAAGCCCCCCCACCCCTTTGACATTCTTTCCAACACAAGCTCAGCTCCCTTTTACCCTTCCCTGCAATCGCCACTCCCAGGCCTAGCCACCATCCTGGATCAGCTGCCTGTGCTGGCTGTCTCCTTCCTCCTCGGCTCCTGGGTCCTGCTGTCCGCTCTTCTCTGCAGCCAGAGGTCAGGAACTCTCCAGGGCTGGGGCCTTGACGCAGTGGTGGGCCGCTGCTGGAGAAGGAGCAACATGAAACACTACCAGAGGGGGATGGCCCCATGGTCAGCAAGAGAGCTGCTGGGCCATGCGGGTGGCAGAAGGAATGCAGGAAGTCAATTTTCCATAAGCTTATGAACTATTGGGGTAGAAGACTGTCATGTTGTAAACTTATAAACCCCAGAGGAGCAGGCCTTGAACAAGCTGTTAGAATCAACAGTGTTGATGATCGAGAGTGTGCACAGTGCCTGACCTGGCACGGTTTGTCATGCTGTCTCAGAGAACGGCGACATTTCACATCAGCAGTGTTTGGGGGTTCTCCTCAGCTGACTGGTGCTGTCCTGGGCCGGGTGATTTAGTGGTCAGGTTCGCTCGGCTGAGGGGGTGTGGGTCGTGACAAGACACATGTCCCCATCTGCCAGTTCAGACGAAGGGCCAAATCGCAGGGTCAGTAATGCCTCCTGGCCAGAGGATGTGAGCCGAGCAGCTGTCCCTGCCGTACCGGCCAGGAGAGGTCCTCTTACCAACGTGGCCAGGTCACCACAGGGAGCGTTAGTCCCCTGTGGCCAGAGGCGTGAGCCCCCTGTGGCAGGGCTATGGTTGGAGGGAGGCAGGGAGCCTGTTCTTGGCCCCCCACCCAGCGATGAATCCAGGAAGCTGGGAAGGAGGTCCTTAGGCCAGGATGGAGGACAGCCTGCCACGCTCGGTGGCCAGAGGGGTGGGTTCCCGGTGCACATGTGGACAGCTGGGAGAAGAGACAGAACTGAGCGTGTGGTGGTTAAACAATTCCTAGATTGCAGAACATCTCTGAGCTTCATTTGCCTCATTTGTAGAATGAGTAAAATGAGATGAGGGGTGCAAATTCCCCATAAATGGGATGAACGTATATGAATCTAAGGCGTTATTTGCCCCAGAAGTTTTTGCATTTAACTCAGCAAGTTGGAGGAAGACACTGGATGCAGACTTGTCAGATGGGTACAGAAAATAAAGCTGGGGAGAGTGGTTGGGACAGGTAAGGGGGACCTTGAATGGCAGGATCGACGCTACCCTGGTTTTTCCCCCCTGAACGCCCTCTCCATGTGACCCTCGGAAAACAGGAAAACGCAGTTCCCCTAAGGGAGCCCCATGCTTCATGATGTGGCCACTGCCTCTCTCTAGCTCAGGGTTTCCCAATCTCGGCACTCCATCATTCTTTGTTGTGGGGGCTGCCCTGAGCATTGGAGGATGTTTAGCAGTATCTCTGGCCTTCACCCACTAGATGCCAGTAACACCAACCCTCTTCCTCCGTGACAGCCAAACATCCTCGGCGGACAAAGTCACCCTGGTTGAAACCACCCCATTACCCTCATCCTTTGCACGTCTCCGCATACATCATATGTGGCTCTGGTCACACCGAAGTACACGCGGCTCCTTAAATAAAGCTTTTCCACATCCTTCCCACACCTTCACATATACAGATCCCTCCCTCCACCAACCCTTCCCACTCCTGCCTTTGGAGTTTCGTAAAATCCAGCTCATCTTTGAGAACTCATCTTAAACATCCCTTCTTTCGGAACACCGTCCCTGAGTCTGCCGGGCATCTCGTGGACTCACAGCATACTTCTGGAGCCCTGGCTGCATGGATGGTTTTTTTTTTTTTGCTTGTGATTGTCTCTCCCATTGGACTTTAAACTACTTGAGGGCAAATCCTGGGTCTCGTTCCTCTTTGCTCCACAGTGCCTGGTACACGGCCTGGCACAGGGTGGGACTCAGCAAATAGTTGAGTAATATCATTTCATGAATTGCCATTTGCTGGTCACAGGCTATAGAATGCTCAGTCCAAATGAGAACAGTTTCTGGATCTTAATAAAGCAGAGTCTAGTAGCTCATCCTGAAGCAGCACAAGACAATCTATCTCATCTCTTAATGCGGAGAAGAACCAACTTATTATTATTTTAATCTCTGGGATGCTAGAGAGGTTTGGGGGAGTTTCCTCCCGTGACTCTGCCCTTGAGAAAACACTGGCGAGGCTATAGGAGGTAGCACTTTCTCTTTGAAAGATGCTGAGGATAGATAGCCAACCCCAGCCAAACTTTTCTCCTTGCTTCCCTCCAAAGCAGGGGACTCCACTTCAGCTTTCTTAAATGCAAATTGGATCCCTCTTGTCCCAGAGCGAAGCCCCGCCCCACCGCTCCCAGCACCCTGGGCTACGGGACTTTCTCCAGCTCTCCCCTCTGCATTGTCAAAACGGGAACAGACTGCGCAGAAGGAACGCGTTTGGTGCTGAGACCAGAGCCAGGGCAATAAGCAGCAGATCCAGACAATCTGCTCCGCTCCTCCCAAGGAGAGAGGAAAGGTTTTTATTCCTTGCTGACAACCAAGTCAGCGATAGGAAAATCTCTGAGTGACCAAAGCTCAGCAAAGCAAGAGATGCACACCCTACATTGGTGTGCCTTGAAAATTAAAGAGCCAATGGCTCTAAATGGCCAGGCTTCACTGTGTGTGTGTGTGTGTGTGTGTGTGTGTGTGTGTGTGTGTGTGTGTGTGTTGGAGGCGGGGGTGATGGTTGCGTACTAAAAGAAAAGTCCTGGACTCTCAGATATAAAAAGCCATCGAGTCCAACCTCCACCCAGGAGGGAACTGTGTTGACGATCCCTCCTCCCCAGCTTGGACACCTTGCATGACAGGGACCTCTCACGACCACAGCATATGTTAGCTACCTCTCTCTAATAGAAAGCTTTTGGTCACTCTGATGGTTTATCCTTTTGTTCTAAGTCCAATTCTTTGTTCCATTTGGAGTTGGTCCAGGGCTTCTTCCCCAGGAAAGACTTTAGATTTTCACCCAAATCTATTCTTCTGGAGAAACAGACCGGTTCTGTCAGCTGTCCTCCCTGTGGCACAGTTTCGTCGCCTCTCTTCCTGACCATCCTTTTCTGGTTACCACGATAGGTCACATAATACCCCAGTTTTCTGCAGTCCTCAGAGAGCGTTCTTTGGGATCACAAGTTTTCCAGAGGGCTGAGGACGTACCTCCTTAGCAATAAACTTTTGAAAAGCGTGACGGAAAGATTTTGAGCCTACAGGATACGGGTCCCTCTTAGAATGAGCACGGCCCTGCCGGCTCCCTCTCTGATGTTTCTCACCCCCTCTGACTTTGTCTTCTGCCACTTCTTCCCATTGCCTCCCTACTCCTCTTTGCACACCCGCTTCCAATACGACTGGACATCCTGTGCCGTCTCTGGCCGAGAGAGGCAGCCTAGGAGGCAGATCTCACGGGGCTAGGAGAAGCTCCTTTGAGTGGCTGAGCAGTTCTGATGGGGGACGGGTGATGCCCACTGGGAGCAAGCTCTCCACCTGGAAGGTGTTAAGCAGAGGCACTTGGCAGGGGTGTTCTTGAGGGTCCTCTACTCATGGGTCTGCTAAGGTTTGGACTAGGGGCCCCGTAGTCTCTTCAGCCCTATGATTTGCGCTTGTGGACAAAGAATCCACAGTGGGGTTTAATGTGAACTGAGGGCTCCTGGGTGTCCCCATGACGGTTGTGGGTGACAGACAGAAAGCCAGTCCCTTCAGTCAAACAAGCTATGGATGAACTGGGCCCTTCGAGAAGAGGGCCCAGCACACAGTGTGGTGACAGGCAAAAAGAAAGAGGGCCTGAGGCTGTCTCCTGTGTTTGGAGGACTTAAGGGATGGGGGTTTGAATGTCCATGGGTCATTCCCCTTTCTCGCTCTCTCTCGGGTGGGGGGCGGGGAGCAGTAGGTTCCTCACTGGTCCAGGAGCATGCACTGTTCTGAAAAGTACGGGGTGGCACTTGGGACATTGTCCTGGAATGATTGGCCAAATTCCTGGACACCAGAGAGGCCACTGGGCTTATCATAAAAGTGGGGTGTCAGTGGTTTCCACAAGATCTGGGAATTCAAGTCTAAGAGGGAACTTCATGGAGTCCAGAGGTTGGCACGAGCTCCCACGCTGTCATCCAGCCTCTGCCACAACACCCCAGTGTTTGGTTTAAGGAGGCGATGGGTGGAACTTATCTGTCCCAGGCAGGTAGTAAGTGCCTTCCTTCCCTCTTTCTTCCTTTTGATGACAGGGAGCTCACTACCTTCTGAGACAACTCACTCCATCTTTGGGTGGCTCTGACCTGAAATCTGTTTAGCTGGGTGCTCCATAGGACATCTTCTTATCAATCTTATGTTATCTGGGGACTCGGAAGTTATTTATTACTATTGCTTATGAAATACTAATAGCAACTACTTAGTAAGTACTACCCTGTGCCAGGTATAAGGTTAAGTACTTTATAAATTAAACACAGATGTCAGGCTCATGAAAACTCCAGATCTCATCAGGTCTCAGCAGAGGTCATTCGATCTAGCCTTCATGTTCCCAAGTGTGACCTTTGAATCCAGCAACTCTGGCTCTCTCGTGGGTGGGTGAAAACAGTCTCCCTAAAGGAGGCCATGGTCACAAAGATTTTGGGGCACCTCTGGCTTCCTCTGAGGTTTCCAAGAAGCCAGTCCTGTAGGAATGTAGTTAAGGTCTGTGGCTTCCCCCAGGGCCAGCCAGAGAGAGCCTCCTTGGAACAGCCTGCCCATCCAATGCCAAGAGACTGGGCCAAAGAGAGGTGTTCTCCAGGGAAAGTGGGGGGCCTTCCCTGGCCACTGAGGGTGGCAGAAAGAGGTAATGACAGTGTCAGGTCAGGTTCCCTAGAAGCAGAGCCTGAGATAAGGTCCCTGTGGTTTATTGAGGGAGTGCCCTTCAGGAAAAACCAGCAAGGGAGGGAGGCGGGGAAGCAGGAGGAGGAGAAGGAAGGGGCCGAACACAGATGTGGTTGAGGGTCGGGCTACCATGTAAAATAGAAGACATCCAGTTACATTTGAATTTCAGATAAACAAGTAATTTTTTTTTTTTTTTTTTTACTACAAGTATGTTCTAAATATGGCCTGGGACGTACTTATACTAAAAATATATGCTTTGTTTATCTGAAAAGTGATTTTACCTGGATATCCTGGATTTTTATTTCCTAAATCTGGCCACCCAACTGGGATGGGTGGGCACCCTAAGTTGTGGTTTCAGGTAAAGCCCGGCCTTGGCCTGATCCTTGGGGAGGGAGTGAAAGCAGGACTGACTCCAGAGCCTAAAGCACGCTGCAGAGTTGTCCCTTTGAAGGGAGGGGCCTGCCCTTTTGCATCCCCTTGGCCTCACGTAGCTAATGCCCTGCTGGGCTTGGTTGGGAGTTGGTGGAGGAGAAAGCTGCAACTTCCTGGAGAAGAAGATGTTTGCCTGAGGGCAATTCTTCCAGGAGAGGGGGCAGCTGTGAGTCATTAACAGACAAACAGGGGGTGGGGGTATAGGCCCCCCCCCCAAGAGGACCAGCTTGGGTACAACAGGTTCTATTACATTAACTAGGGTTCTCTGGCTGAGAGGCTCTGCTCCCCATTTCAGGAGAAGGGGTGAGAATGAAGCCTGACTCCAGGCCCGTTGATCAGCTGAGCATCTCCTGTGTTCTAGGCAGGGCATACGGACACTTCTGGCGCTGACCGGCCTGAGATGTGCTGCCATGTTCACAGGAGAGGCTGAGAGCCCAGAGAAGGGGCTCTCGTTTCTCCTAAGTGGGAGAGAAGACTAGAACAAATTCCATGGAAGGAATAATATCTGCCCCAGACCTTGAAAAAGGGTGGGAGTTTGGCAAGGGTCCAGGGTAGGTAGGCCAGGTGGTGGTGGTGGGAAGGCTGTGGCCAAAGGCTTGAAGGTCAGAGTCATGGAGGCAAGGTGAAGAGATATAGCCATGTAAAGTGGTCTTAACCTCAAGTCTGCCAAGAAGCTGCTATAGGGGATTTTAATTCCTTTTCTGCAAACCCGTCCTTAAGTTGGGTCAGGTTGCAGATTCTGGGGCAGGTTTGTTGGAGCTGATAAGACATCTGGTTGGTGCAAAGGGCTGGATGATTTATGTTCTGACCCAAGCTAATGCTTTGGAAAAGTGCTGGCGGCCCTACTGACCTGGGGATGCCTGGGCACCTGGGGAACGTCCCAGCTCCTGGCGGGGGAGGCCCTGCCACCCGGCCCTGGCCCCGATCCAGGGGAAGACAAGCTTCCTTCTTGCTTTTCCAGTATATCCTGAAACCAGAAGCCCCATGACACCGGCTCTGTCCCTGTTCTGGGATTTCGGCACTGGCTGAGGCAGGACACTCACACTGCTGAGAAGCCTGAGAAGTTGCTGGCACAGAGGTCCGCAGGGAGGGTCATTCGGGGAGAGCGATGGGACCCATCCCAGATCAGTGTCCCCATTTCTGGGCTGAACTTGGCCCCGCACCGTTAGAGCTCAGCACCTGAGGCTTCCACCAGCCTTGCAATTTCTGTTCAGCCCTTTGCAGAGAGAAACAGGACTTATTTCAACCACTTACTTGCCGTGTGACCTTGAACATGTCATTTGGCTTTTCTGAGCCCTCTTTCACATCTCTACTAATGTTAAAAACATCAGCATTAGAAACGAATGGTCTTGTAGCATTTGCCGGCTTTCGAAGCAGCGTACTCACATAAAGCCTCGTATTTAAACTTCTCTGCAAATTGTGAAGAGGGTGAGTAGGTAAGGTGGTGTTATTATCTCCATTTTGAGGCAGAAGAAATTGAATTAAATATAAGCAATGTGACTTGCCCTAATGTTACAGCTGCTAGGCTTCTGGGCTTGGGTCTCCTGAGCGCAGGACACCAAGTAGATAATAATCTCTTATCAGAGTCTCCAGGAAATGCCTGAGCCAGGGTCAGCAATCTTAAAGTCTTGATGAGGGGGACCCAGGGAGCATTTGGTTTCCGTGAGTTTTCTGACACCATGGAAGCTGGGCTAGGGAGGGCAAGTCTCCTACAAATGGCTCTGTATTCTATTCTGCTACAGTCTGATGTGAATTCAAATCTCAATAGTCTTTGCTCTTAGAAATACAATAAAAAATATTTCACTCTGAAGCCATAATCCAAATTGATTGCTGGAGGAATAAAATAAGATTTGACAACATGGGGTTTCTCTGGGACCCTTGAGAATCTACAAAGGCTTTCCAGGAGTCCATGAGCTGGGGTTCTTTTAGATTCCAACATGTTTGTATTTCAGATGACTCAAGATCTGAAGAAGAAGGGTTCTGAGGTGGGAAAGGTCTCTTCTAGCTGGGATAGAAAGTGAGCAGGGGAACAGAACCAGAGACAGAAAGTAATAAGAACAGCTTTAATGAAGACTGTTTATTTTTTGGAGAGGTGAGAAAGAAGCAGTAGGTGCAAGATTCGGGGCCAGCATGCAGTTTCTGGCCAGACATGTAGATTCAAGTCCCAGCTCAGCCACTTCCCAGCTAATTGAATTCAGAGCAGTTGCCAGATCTCTCTGAGCCTCAGTATCCTCACCTGTAACCTGGGTGCAGGCAGAATCAGCCCCTAGCACCATTGTCAGGGTCCAGGCAGGCCTGCAGCAGGCACTTAGTATGGGTTAATTCCATTGATTCCCACCCCCCACCCCTTCCCACAAGTGGATCATGCATCTAGAAAGTACAAAATCCTCTTTCATCAAAATAAACAAAAATTCTATCTTCTTAGAAAAATCTGATAAAATTAACTTGTAAGCCGAAACAAGGTTCTGCATGAATGATCAAACCATTGGCTTATTTTCTTCTGACCCTGCTAGCTCCCTCCCCCAACACACACACACACACACACACACGCACACACACACACACACACACACGCACACAGAGCTGGAATGCCACAGAGAAGAAATGTATCTCAGCGTCCTGCCCAGACAAATTGGAAGCCATAATGAAACCCCGGGGATTGGGGTCCGTGCTTGCACCCCACCAGCAGGCACCAAAAAAAATCCACAGGCCTAGTACTTGGCTCCACTGCCCACTCCGTTCCGTGAGGATGGGGCCCTGAGTGTCCCCAGAGACACTCTGAAAACACAGCTACCAGAGACCTCTTGTTCTGATTTCCTCTGGCGGAAAGGAAGGAAATTGGAGAAAGGAAGAAGAAAGAAACGAAAGCAAAATGATGGAGGGAAGGAGGCAAGGAAAGAAACCTGGTACAAGTGTGAAATCAAAATAATAGACTCAGGATGGTGAGATGCATGTGAACAGAGTGTGACGCGGGCAACCCCCACAAATAGACCTTCTGTTAAAAATAGCCTTTGTCTAAATGTGGAAAGGGTGTAAATATAGTAGCGGTTTCGGCTTACTATGGAGCCGCCCCAGCTCCAAGTAACAGAGGCTTATTATAGGACGCGTGCGTCAGCAGCAGGAAAGGAGGGAGGGCAGGGAGACATCCCCTGGGCTGTGGGTACAGTACCCACCGCGGCGAGGGGTTAGCCAGCCGGCATCTCCCTGTCAGGAGCAGGATGGCCCGAGTGCTCCGGAATGTTCTCACAGAACTCCACTGGGCAGAAAACTCGGGCCAAGCAGGGGAGGGAAGGAAGGAAGGAATCACAGCGATGAAAAGGATCTGGGGAGATTGTCTTGGAAATGGCACTCGCTCTCATCTGGAGTTTCACCAGGGAGAGCGTTCACCATCCAGCAGGCTGCCTGCTCCTGGACACTGCAGGAAGTTTGCAAAGGAGCCCCCTGGGACGACCAGCCTGTAGACAGACCAGTTTCCGCAGACCCGAGTGCAGGGGACAAAACCCCTAAAAACCTGTGGAAAGTGCCAGAAAGGACTTTGATTCCAGTCTTTCAGAAAAAGGCTTTGGGTTTTTATCTCCATGTCTTGGGCATCACTTAGTAGGTGTGTGGGGCATGGTGGCTGGGTGGCTGGGGCTGGACAGCCAGGTGTGGCAGAGGGGGCTGCTTCCCTGGTCTGAAACACGACCAAGGGGAATAGAGCTGTTCTGTGGGAAGCTCATTGCTCTCCATTCTCTTGACACAGGTGGTCAAGGGTTGACTGACCTCGTGGGTGCTAAGACCTAGAGCGTGTCTCCCATTCCACCCCGCAGGGCCCCTCGTTATCTTCCTGGGTTGTCCCCTCCCTGTTCAGCACATGCCTGTGTATGTATCACAGGTACACACAGACAGCCCAACACACACACACCGCCCCCAACATGACTATATAAGCACACCAATGTTCAGTCAGCAATAGCCCTCATACCCCTCGCTTCATCCCTACCCTGGCCCCTTGCTCCCATTGGGGCCCTCCCTTTGCCCTGCTCTAGCACTCTGGGAGCTTTTCATCCCAAACCTTGAATTTGCTCCTTGGACCTAAGGTGGACCAGGCTCTTCCAGGGGGGATGGTCAACTTCTTCTCAGACATGTTTGGGCCTTGCTGCCTGAGTGTGCCCCCTCTGGTTCTGCAAGGCCTGGGTGGCTACCCCACTGATTTAGCTCTTGCCCCAGGATGGATGCGCTTATGGCTTACCTACACCACCACTAGACACTGGTCCCACCCTGCCAGCTTCCCCCTCGCATCATCCAAACTGCCCTGGAAACCATCCCCAAATGCAGGCCCAGTGGCATCACTGCCCCACTCAAAATGCCAGCAGTGGCTCCTTGTGACCTATAGGACAAAGTCAAAGTCTTGTAAGGCTCTGACTTGTCTCCCATCTGCTTTTCCAGCTTTGTTTCTTGCTACCCTATTCTATGCATTCAACCCACAGGCCCTGGAGATGAGCTCTTGTCCACGGGGCCTATCCCCCATTCATGCCTATGTCAGGGACCAGGCTGGTTCCTCAGGCTGACATGCATTTCCAAATCTGTGCCCATCAAAATCTTACCCACCCTTCGAGTCCCCAGCTCCAGCAGGCCATCTATCTCTTCTGAGAAGCCTTCCAGGATCTCTCTTCCCACAACCACCACCTCCTTTTTCATCCTACTCCAAATTCTAAGTCACTTTTATGTATTTAAGTGGAAAATGAATCAGGAGGCCCAATATCATGTCTATCTAGGTGAGATGCCCTCCCATGTGCTCCAACAGAGACTTTATGTCCCTCTCTCCAAATGCTTATCACTGTGTGTATTGGAGTTGCCTGTTTCACCATTGGTCTCTCCCCACTGAGCTATGACTCTCTTAGGGCAGGGTCTGGATGGCCTTGTTCAGGCCATATCCCCAGTGCCTAGTACAGGGCCTGGTTTCATTGCACGAAACTGCAGGGCTGTCTACTTCTGCTATGGATAGAATGTTTGCGTCCCCCCACCACACCCAATTCATATGCTGAAACCCTAATCCCTGACGTGTTGTTATTTGGAGCCTTTGGGAGGTAATGAGATCATGAGGGTAGAGCCCATAGGATGGGATCAGGGCCCTTCTGAGAAGAGGCAGGAGAGAGCTCCCTCTCTGTGCTCTCTCCCCACCATGTGAGGACACAGCAAGACAACAAAACTGGAAGCAGGTTCTCATCAGAACCCAATTCTGCCAGCACGCCTGATCTTGGACTTCCGGATCAGAATAGATCTATCTGACAATAGAAAAGTCAGTGTCTGTGGTTTAAGCCACCCAATCTATGGTGTTGGGTTAGCACCCCAAGCAGATGAAGACAGCTTTGTCACTGACAAACTGAGCGCTCCCCAAATATTGGGGCCTTCGTTATAGCCCTCGCCCACTTATAGCCATGCTTTGGAAACCTACCCAGAAGCCTGCTAGGTTGGCTCCAACTGCCATTTGGGCCCCTAAGGATGTCCTTGAAAGTACTTTTGCCACCTCTCTGTGTTAACAGCTCAAAATCTCCAGACACTTGTGGTTACCAGGACCCTTTGGGGCATACAATGGTTTTCTTCCTCAAAATTCTCTTTAAAAAAAAAAAAAAAGGTTTGAATGGCAGTCGGGACTGGCAGAAGTTGGGCTTTCATTGTGAACCGAGGAAGGAGACTGGGAAAGGAAATGGGAAGAAAGTGGATATGCTGCTAGGCAGGCTGGTGCTTCTCCAGGTAAGTCTACCTGCCCTGGCCCCAAGCAGTCCCTTGGGCTCAGTGGGGCCTGCAGTCTCCCAGGATACAGCAGAACTAACAAACAGCCTGGAACACCAGGTATTTGGGCAGATCAGATCTTCTGCCTAGAGAGTATTAATACGGCGGAAAGAGCCCAGGTCCTGTCTCTCTTCTACCCCCTTGCTAACGGAGTTAACTCATCCAAACCTCCCAACAGAGTCTCAGAGCCTCGGTTCTTTATCTGTAAGACGGGGATCAATTTGACAAGAACCAAAGTCAAACACGATCATTTATGACAATCTCAAGCACAGTACCTGTGCTCAGTAGATGGTCCTTGAGACTGATTATAAATAGATTTCTATAGGCAAGTATTCCATACTGCCAGGAAATAAGCAAAGACAATGATTCAGAAAAGTGAAGCATTAGATTTCCTTGTTTTGTAAACACCTCCCAATCAGGGCAAAACAAACTCTGCGAGGCCAGCTAAAAAACTTGCCATGATAGCAAGGGTTTGGGGGAAGGACAAGAAAAGAGGTCTCCTGTAGGATTATACCAGAAGAATCAGAGCCTTGAATGTCTTAAATGCTCCAAAATTTGTGCCGTGGCCTATTATATAGAAATTCTTAGAGCTAGGATCCAGTAATAGAATCATACGGGGAAGGCAGTGCTTTTGGAACCATGTCCCTATGTCAGCCATCGATCTCTAATCAATCTATACCTCTCCATGTACATATCTCTGTCTTAATTTTCCTTATACATGCACACACATTTGGTTTCATGCAACAAATGGTCATATGAGTAGATAGGGGTGGGGGTGTAGTCTATCCCAGAGAGACTAAGAAGTGTAGTGAAGAGGACAAGAGCTCAGATTTTGAAGAGAGACATTCCTGGCTCAATCCATGGCTCTGCCTTGTCTTATCCAAGTGGGGTGTTGGAGAAAACATCTAAGCTGAAAAGAAGATGATACCTGGACACATATCTACTTATCCATCTCACAGATAGTTGTAAAGATAAGAGACACTGTGTAAAATGCTTAGCATAGTGCTAACCGTATCACTGTATAAATTCACACACACATACACATAAGTATAAATGCTTATCCACATATGCAAATGCAGGGATTCCTATGCATGCACACTGACACAGAAGGACACATACCTACACGTGTGCATTCAAGTACACGTAGAGACATGGGGCGTATGCGGCTTTGCTCTATGATCTAATTGAGAGGTGGGAAATACCGTTTCTCCAAGAGTAAAATAGGGGTCCTGACACATCACTGAACCTGAGTTCCTATAATATTCTGGGTGAGGAGACTGTGGGCATGTGGTATTAGGCTCCAGATGCTGTGCACTCCTATTTGTGCTGAGGTCACACTTCCTAGGGACTGCTCCCAGCCAGCTGGTGACTGAGTATGGGAGGGTGGGTCACAAGAGACAAGGGCTTCTCTGACAGGTGACTTCGGCTTGGCCTTGCTGAACCTTCCTGGAGCTCACAGAAGTCCAGGACACTTCTGTCCATCCTTTCTTCCCTCCCTCTTGCATTTGGGTCAGACTTGCATGCTGTGTGACGGCTCTCCCAGCCTCTCCCAAGTCCCTCCCCATTTGCTTCCAGGTGTTTCCCAGGTAAAACCCTCGTGTTTTTGATTCTGTCTTGGTGTGTGCTTCCAACACCACAGGGCAGTATGGCGTCCCAGGTCACAGAGGAGCCTCGGATTCAGAAGTCCCTGGAGCCCAGAGGGGAGGGCACAGACTTGTTTCCCTGATCATGCATGCTGTACCTCATTTAATTTGCACAACTGCATGGCCAGACAATGCTTCCCAGTGTCCCCATAAGGTTAGGACACTGAGGTCTGGGAAGTTCTATGACTTGCCCAAGGTCAGAGGATCAGACAGGAGCATAGCCTCGTTGGGAACCCAGGCTTCCTGACCCCTGAGTCTTTGCTTTTTTTTTTTGCTCTGTGCTGCCCCTTGAGAGCTCTACAAGCATGATATCATATCCTCAACTTCCTGCGTGTCGAGGCAGAGTGAGTTCACCACCCCCATTTCACAAATGAGAGAAGCTGAGACTCAGGTGAGGTCAGTTGCCTGGGGTCACTAGGTTAGCAGGTGATGGGGCAGGAATTAAAACCCCAGTCTCCTGCCTCCCAGCCCAGGGCCACACACCATTTGTCCCTCCTCCAAGCCACTTTGGTCCCTGGGAAAAATCTGGCAGTTGCCCACTCTGCCCGTCACTCCCCACAAACTCTCATTTCCCCTCTCTTCCTGGAAGCCCAGGTCCCAGGGTGGTGAACAGCTTGGCTGTCTCAGGTACACAGCATCCTGGGGTCCGGCTGTGGGGAAAAGCTCCTGCTCCCACCATTGGAAGCCCACCCGCTGAGGCTCCTTCCTTCTTGCTTAAAAGTGCTCTAGAGTTTCTGTGCTCACAATGCATCTCTTTGGAAGTCTGCCCTCCCAGGGTTGCCATGGTGACTATTTTGGTACTGCATGCTAGAAAAAGCCGAGGCACCTGCTGGTCACACCACCAAAACTTGTCTCTCTGAAAAATCAGCAGATGGCATTTGTCAGAAATTCCTTCTTCTCGATTAATTTGGGAAAAAGAAGAGTGTGCGGTAGTGCCGATATCCTTTAACCCGGACTGGCTGTGTTGGTGTTTCGGGGAAGACGTGAAGGTGCTGTGCACAAACCCCAGACACTTTCTCCAAAGTGGTGGGTCATTTAGTTTTCCCAGAGAGACTAAGAAGTTCTGTGATTTTAATTCTAGTAGATGAAAACCAGAAGAAGACCATGATGTCGCTTTCCTATTAAGAGGGGTTGGGATTTCAGGGCTAGTTCTAGAAAGGCCCATACCTCACGTCTAGTGACTTCCACGACTTCTCAAACATGACTCAGGCTGGGTCCAGCTTTTAACTAGCAGGAAGGGAAAGAATTCTGAGTTTATTCAACTCCCCGCTCTGCCACCTATTGATTGTGTGACCTTAGACCAGTCTCTCAGCACACCTCAATCTCAGTTTCCCATCTGTAAAACCGTGATGATGATAGTGTTTATCTCACAAGACTATAATGAGGATTATATGAGATAGTTACCACCACCACCATCATCATCATCGTTATTCACTAGAATTAAATTTAGGCACGGAGGGATTGACCCATCTGTATGTTCATGTGGCTTTTACACATAAGGGTGCTCGTGAACCTCTATCAATTAAGTGGACTGTCTAAGCAGTGATAAAATAGTTAAAGCAACATTAAAAAAATCCGCCAAAACTTCTGGGTGCCCATGGTATGATGTGTCTCTAACTTGTTATCTTGTTCTGCTTTTCTAGGAACTTATTGCCACCATTTCTCACATCCTGGCTTTCACACACCCTTTTCAGTTTGAGATACGATTTGTTCCCAGTGTAACTCTGACTGTAGGTGTGAGCCGGTTCCCTAGGCATACATTGACTACCACCTCCTAATTTTGGACTAGGTACTTTCAAGAGTCTTCTGTAGAACGGGTTATGTAGTCTTCCACACTTCTTTCGGCTTGGTTCTCTGGGGAGAGGAGCCTGTGGTTTGCACCTGCAATGTGATTCTATATCGAGGCCTGGTAAGTCTGACCTCTCCCCTCATGGTGGGGACAGACACTGCTGATCAATCACCACCCTCCTCCCACTGAGCCCTGAGGTGTCTGGGAAGCTTCCAGAGGATAGTGCTGAAGGCGGCCACTGCTGATTCATGGGCTTAGCACAGCAAAGCAGGAAAGCTGATGCTAATCCCAGTTCTGCCTTTAACTAGTTGTGTGAACTTGGACAGATCATTTCCTTCTCTGAGGCTCCGTTTCCATACCTGAAATGAGAAAGGGAAGGAAGGAAGGAAGGAAGGAAGGAAGGAAGGAAGGGGGGGAGGGAGGGAGGAAGGGGAATAATCTTCAATTCCTTCTAGTTCTAAAAGTGTCCTTACCCTCCCTACCCACCCCCACCACATACGCACACTCTCCCACCAGGTGGGCTTCCCACACCCAAGGCAGGCTCTGATCTGTTCCTCTCCTGGGGTTTGTCCAAATGATCAGATTTTATCAAACATCCTGGGGCGGTTGTGTGCTAAATAAAACATTCTCAGATGCTCAGAATGATCAAATCCCAGCATTTCCGAGCTGAAAGTCACCCCAGAGCACAGTAAACTGAATCCTCCATATTAAAGATGAGGAAACTAGAACGAGAGAAGTTCCACGACTTCCCTGCCGTGCCCTTCCCAGCACGTTAACAAGTCCATCTGGTCTCCCTCTGGGGAGCCAGCGGCTCTGAGATCTGGGTGGTCCCTCAGTCACGTGACCTGGGCGCCACCGCCCAGAGGTGCCCGCGGAAGAATTTGGCGCAACAGGAGGTAGAGAGGCTGCCCAGAGTCTTCTCTTTGACCAGAGGGGCAGGGGAGGCAGGCAGCCTTGGTGGTGTCAGAGCCTGAGGTGTTGGGTGAAAGCTATGGTGTCTGTGCCCAGGGCGGGTTGCTAGTGGGGGGGTGGGGAGCGGTGGGGGTGCCTTCCAATGTGTAATCTCACTTCATGGTTTGGGCGTCTTCCTGCCTGGCTACCGATGTCTGTGAACTAATATTCTTTAATAAATTCTCTTTTTACTGAAACGAGCTAAGGTGGGTTCTGTTGTTGATACCGAGAGTCCCGACTGGCACACCAACCCTTGGAAGGAAAGGAAATTCTAAATATAAATGCCACCTCACAGACACTTGTTAATCCTCTCTCTTCTCCTCCGCCCTCCTGCCTTTCCTCTGTCAGGCCTGTCAAACTCATCAAGGCAGTGCATCATGGAAGCCTTGTGGGACCTGCGAAGAGGGATATGTTGAATCTAATAGTCCCACAAAATGACACTGATTGTTCGAAAATGCTTACACAGAGGCACGGCTCCTCAGTGGGAAGGGGGAAGAATCACAAGGATCTGTGATGGCTGCCCAGGGTGGGGTCAAGGAGAGCACAGATGTCCCTGCAACTCCTCACTTCCCATCTGCCCTGGTTTAGAGTTCAAAATATTAACAAGGATAATATGGGAGCATTTTTCACTGCTTCATGTATGAGTTTGAATTAGAGTGGCTTCCTAGCTTGACCGTCCTGTTCTTTGCCCAGATCCCTCCTTGGAAAGATTTGCCCGTTGCAGTAAGAGGTACCTACAGGTCCACTTGCTTTAAAGAACCTTTCATGCAATGACAAAGCAATCAGGGACAATCCTACCAAACAAAAGAGTGCAGGAGGGGAAATGAAGAGCAGCATAGCAAAGGGGAGGCTGCAAACATCCAGAGTGAATCCTCCTTGCCCAAACTCCACAAATGGCAATTGTTCATACACTGTTTTGGCCAGGAATCCTGACAGGCAGGGAGTGGTAGTGTATAGAGCAGGGACTCAGATCTGCGTTCAAGCACCAACTCTGACACCCATCAGATGAATAACTTTGGGCTCCTTGGGCAAATCCTCTAACCTCTCTGAGCCTTGGTTTCCTTTATTCCGTATATTGTATATATTTACAGTCTCCACTGCATTTTCACTATTATAGTTGTGGTCTATGAAGTCACGGGGAATACCGCATTAACAAATATTGAACCACTGACTCTTGGGGGAAACACAGGGCTACGTTCCCGTGAGCCTCTGGTTGCAACACTTCTGTCAGCAGGAAAACATGACCTTGTCTGGGTGTTTCTGCTTAAAGACACCTTATGTAATGTCACTGTTGATTCATTAACATTGAACTCCTGGCCAATAGCACTATGATTCCTGACTGAATGAAGCTCTTCCAACACGTGGTTTCTCCAGAAAGCACATCACAACTTCTTGTGCACTATGCTTGGGAACATTTTTTTTTTTTAAAGATTTAATTTATTTATTTGACAGAGAGAGAGAGAGAGAGCATAAGCAGAGGGATCCGGAAAGGGAGAAGCAGGCTCCCTGAATTTGGGGCTCAATCCCAGGACCCTGAGATCATGACCGGAGCCGAAGGCAGACACTAACTGACTGAACCACCCAGGCACCCCAGCTTGGGGACATTTTAAACAGCAAAATCACTAACAACAACAGCAAAGCACAAAATTGTGAAAAACATGGTGCTTAATAGACCCCGAAAGGATACTGGTTTACAGTATGAGAACTGAAACAAGAAGGCAGAGCCTCACCTTGTTTGACTTTAGCTGGGAATGTGTACAAAGGGCAACTCAAATTATTCACTGCTCTGCCCATGTGTACAAACGACAATAAAGTGCCACGAGTATTAATTTGGGGGTTATAAGTAAATGCTAATGAGCGGGCACATTTGCATATATGGAATCTGTGAGTGGTAAGGATTGACTATACTGTATGTCAACTTATATATTGTTACCTCACTTCACATAGTTTCTGTCAGGACGAAATACATAGGAGAGTGTGTCGTAAACCACGAGGCACAGTATGAGTGAATGTGATGATTATATAACACCTGTGCCTGGTGGATTCTGGCTCTTTCTTCAGGCACCAGTTCAGGCATCAGCTCTTCCAGGGAGTCTCGTATTAAAGGCAAGGACCTGAGTCCAAACTGGAATGGGTTCCTGAGCCACCTGGGTGGGGAGAAGGGGGAAGGAGGGCAAGAGGGAAACTCACTGGCTTCATTCACGTTCTCACTTTGTCCGGGAACCGAGATGCAAGGGCACACATAGCCAAGTGGCAAAGTCAGGATGCGCATCCAGGTCTCTGACTCCAGAATTAGCAGCCTTAACCTGTTGAGTTGTTGACTAGTAACAGATTTAGTCACATTATCATCAAAACAAAAGCACATCACCTAAAAAGTCCCGGAGAGAACTCACGGACATTTCAGGATACATCTCTGCACCCCTCTGAGGTGTGCTAATAAGCCCCTTTTGCTGCCTCCTTCACATTGTCACCCTTGGGACGATGCATCAGCAGAGAATACCGAAGAGGTTCCTGCGGTGGGGACACTCCCTGATGGCCTCACCCCAGCCCATGTTCCCTCTGCTGCCTGCACGTTTATGGGGATATGGGTGCCCTGAACAAAGGCAATATTTCCTGCAACTAGTAACCTAAGGAACTCATTCATTCCACAAATATTTACCCGACAGCTACTGTATTCCAAGACTTGTATGAATGGTGGGGTGTATTGACATTAGTATTAGGTTGTGGATATCCTATTTACCTAAGGAGAGATAGTCAGGCCCAGTGGTTGAGAATATGTATTCTGTTCCTCAATTTCCTCGTGTGTGACATGGAAAAATCCTAGCACTTACCGCATGAGTAGAGATGAACCTAAATAGGTTAATACATGTAAAATTTTGGACCAGTACCTACCATGTAATAAGCCCTCATTAAATATTAGCTGTTATTAATTTAAGTGACCAACCCTATGAGTGAGTGAGAGAGAGAGAGAGAGAGAGAGAGAGAGGAGAGCTGTGCCAGTAACTATATAAGCCATTTCTTTCAAAGTGCAGGTGCTTCCGATGCAAGGTGGGACTTGAAGTATCATATTGATTGGGTGTGGACTTCACCTTATGAACTTACCTGAGAAATTAACCCCTACTTAAGGGTAACCCAGCATATCAGTAGTGGTGGTGGTGGTAGCAGCAGTAAGTATTTACTGAGCCAATATGTACCAGGCCACGGTGCTAAGTGTTTTGCCTATGTTCTCTAATCTAATTCACACAATAGTCAGTACTATTATTGTTCCCATTTTCAGGTGAGGAAACTATAGAGCAGTAAAGCAGTGTGCCCCAAGTTACAGCTGACATGCGGCCAGGTGAGGAGGTAACTCAGGTTTTATAAGTGCAAATGCCATGCCTTAGCCAATAAGCCATACTGTCCTTGAGGAGCTCACAGTCTCCGGGGGCAGCTAGCAGATTGAAACAAATAATCGCAGGAGGTTGGAAAAGTGCCGGGAGAGGTGGCATGGTAAACCAGCTCTTCCCAACCCTGTCCTCGCCCCTCCACTCACTTGTTGGCGCCTGGATGGCCCGGACGGGATCTTACCCATCTTGGTTCGCCTTGCACCAGTGAGGTGCTCGGTAAATATTTGCTGGTTTAGTTCGATTTGAATGAGATATAATAACCCTTTCAGATGGCTAATGATTTCTCTAGTGTGGATTACAAGCCCTAAGGGTATGTTATTGTTTCTAAAGTTGGAGCCAGAAATGACAGTCTCTGTTTAAGGATGTAAGAATGCTCAAAATAAGAATGAGGTTTGCTGCAGGCAAATTTGCTAGATGTGGGTTCCTTTGGTTTCTGGGTCACTTACAACTGGCTACCTTGGACTCTTGTCATTCCAAAAAGCTCCTGGCTGCTCTGTTTCCCTGAGTCATGAATTGAAAATGCAAAATTAGAAGGCAGAGCTTATCCTTGCTATGAAAACCCCACACGCTACATTTTGTCTGTAATAGTTCCCTCTGTGCCAATCTGGCCCCTCCCCCGCTGCTCTGCTCCTCCTGCCACTCAGGGGACGGGAGATCACCACCATTCATTCCATCTTTGGGAAGTTCTAAGCTGCAGGGAGGGTCCTCTTACTAAGTGAAAGCTGCCTGCCTCGAGCTTTCTCCCGCTTGTCCTGCCTCACCAGCCCAGGACCATGGGAAGCGCCATCAGCTTTCTTTGCCTCAAGACAGTCTCTTGCTATAGATGTCAAGACATATGGCCAGTTCTGCACAATAAGTAAGCATCAGTGGGGAACTGCCGTGAGTAGGGACATGAGCGAGGCGAGCCTCTTTCTCCTTGCACATCTCCTGATGTACAGATTGGATTCACGCGGGGAGAAGCAGAACCAGGAGAAGAGGCCATTGGAGAAGGCCTTGAGAAAGGACATTGGCCCAGGGTGAGGAGATTTGGGGTTGAAGCACATCATTCTACTTATCATGAAGTAGCGGTGCCAACACCACTGCTCACCGGGAGGAGATGTGGCAAGGTCAAAGTGGCGCATAGCCGGGTGACCAAGAAACACCAGCTTAACGTTCAGAAAGCCATGACCCCCTATTTATATTTTTACTGAGGTCTCTTTAAATGGCAAAATGGAGAAGTATCACTGAGTGAATCGCAGCAAAATTCCTCTTCACTTGTGCATCTCCCCAAAGTTGGCCATGCTTTGATAGCTGTACACTTTCTCCCATCTGGAAGCTCCTTTCTTCCTTTTCTCTCTTCCCAAACCTGTAAACCGAATTCTCTGATGGAGAAGATGGGCAGCAGAAGAAAGCCAAACTCTTGATTCCCTGTATCCTTTCTTGCTCCCACCTTTCACTGAGTTGTTCACATTTACGCCATTCTCCCAAGAGTTTTTAAAAAAGTTTTCAAAGGCATAAAAGATACATGTTTCAGTGGGAAGAGCCTAGGCTGGGAGAGCAGCGTTCACTCCTCTAAGCAGGTTGGCATTTTTGTCTCCTCCTACTTCTCAAATCACTGCAGGAGACTGTAGGGGCTTGGGGTGGGGAGTGGGGGCGGGGTCTGCCAGGGGACAGACACAGCCAAGTCTGGGTTCAAATTCCTCTCTGCCATTTGCTGCCGATGTGATCTTGGGCAAGTCATTTAACCTCCCCTGAGCCTGTTTCATCATCTGCAAAATGGGATGGCATACCTACTAAGGCTTTGGAAAGATTAAATATAAGGCATCTAGAATGGGCCTGGAAACAATATACCCCTTCCATAGCAAGTCGCATCTAGTCAGCAACACTGTGCTGGGGTCTAGGGGAGGTGCTCACACGTGCCAGACTGAGTCTGTTTCCTGGAAAAATCCGTGGGGTAGTAGGGGAGAAGAGACAGGACAGTAATCCCAGTAAGAGAAAGCAGAGCATGCCAAAGGGCCCGCGCAGGGCCGTGTGAGAGAGGAGGGCAGGCAGAGCCCAGAAGGGCCCCTGGAAAGGTGGAGTGTAAATGGGTTATGGCTGGATGGTCAGGCCTGGCCATAAAGGGAAACAGAGGAAAGGAAGGCGTGGCGCCTGGACTGGGAGAGACAAGTGGCGCACTGAATGCGTAGGCGGAAGGGCTGGACAGAGGATGGAAGCTGGCTAGCTCTCTGAGTAAGGACTAGCTTTCTTGTCTCTGAGCTAGAGCTGCAAACAGGCCCTCCAAATGAACTTCTGCACAGGCTCACAAGCAAAAACCAGTCCAGAGAGCTTTAATGCTCTCTCCCACTCCCCCAACACCAAGTGGGGAGAGAGAGAAGGATTGCAAGGCAGAAGGGGTCACTGTTTCTCACTGTTCCCGGCAGCTTTGGTGCCAATGACTCCAATGGAAGACGGAGACATTCTGATGGCCTGGGGTCCCCAAGGAGACAAAGTCCCTTTGAGTCCCCTCGCTTGCCCTGAAGCAGGAGCAGGTGTGGGTCTCAGCACCCCAGGCCTCTCGGATGGATGGTCATCAGCTCTTCTCATTTCTGAGGCTGGCTGGGCACAGCTCTAACTTTTGTTCAGAGTCCTTGCCTAGACTGTTTAGTCAAGAGTGACCACGAGTCCTTTAACAATGTGTAACTATAACCTGTCACGCTTTTACCATTTCGAGCATAGCATTGGCTTCTGCATATAAACTGCTGATGACATCTGGCATCTTTGTATTGAAAGCCTACCTGTTTCAACCTCTTCGGGACAGTGTGATCTGTTTATGGAGTCCAGGTCCCCCCAGAAGAGTTTTCCCTAGGGCTCTTAGCAAGATGTTTGAATGCCAGGTTCAGGCAGACAAAGGTCTCTCTGCTGGCTCAGGAGAAGGTCTGTGAGATGTAGCATGGGAACCGGAAGGCCCGGGATGAGGACAGCAGGGGCAGACAGAGCACTGGGGAGAGGCCTGGGCATGTCATAATGACTCAGAGGAAAGGCAAGGGGCTGGACCAGGCACAAGGCAGAGGAGAGGATAGACTCAAGAAATAAAGTCAAGGGCAGACCATGACTCTAAAGAAGTGAGACGGGTGCCAGCCACAGGTAAGGGAGGAGGTGGGCTACTTCTTCCATGTCAGTGAGGTAAGGGAGTTCCCTTCCAGTGCATTGTCTTTTCTCTGTGCAAGAGGAGAGCTCATGCTCTGGAGGTAGGATGTTGGGCTGGTGGTGGGGAGAGGTGCCTGAGAGGCGTGGGCAGGGTGGACGGAGGCCACAGGGGCAGGAGGGGGCATTCAGAACTCCAGCGGGAGTGGCTCTCCCTCTTCACACCCTCCACTCCCCAGGACTCCCCATAGGAGACAAGTGCTAAGTACAATTACCAACTGGACCACAGGGGAGGAGCCTGCTTGCCCGGGGGTCTCAGAAGGCACAGACAATCGACGTGATCAACGGGCCCTCTGAAAGTTGGCGAGTTGGCCTCAGGGGGTTGTTGGAAAGTGATGGATGTGAAATGCCCAGTGAAGAAGCAGGCATGTGCTCAATGTAGTTCACTGTTTCCTTCCTTTTCCCCATTTTTAAAGGCATTTCCAACTTTAGAATGTTCAAGCTAGGAAGGATCACGTGGTTAAATCCTCCCATTTGCCACAGGGAAAAGAGGCAAGTACAAAGTGGAATGGTGGGTGCTCCAACAGAACAAGCGGGGTCATATGGGAACACTAGTGAAGGACACTTAATCCCGCTCCGGCTGGGGGTGAACTCCCCAGGAGGCTTCCCACTTCACCCCCAGGCCCTGGCTCTCTGCTGGGCCCCTCCCACACGTGTAGGCACACACCCACACTGGCTTCCAGCCCCGGCTACCCCTGGGAATGGTCTTACAGGGTGGAAGGCTCTTAGGATACTTTACTAGGACTAGAATATCATTGTGGAAAATCTCCCCAGGCTCCAACCGCTGACTCATCCCTTGAGCCTTGTCCAGGAAATCAGTTTCCAAGATTGCACAAACTCACATGCGGAACAGCTATCAATATGTTCGCATTTGTATCCATGTCAATCTCCTTCCCTTATTCCTTGATATAATGAGTTATCTAATTATGGTGACATCTGTTGAGGAGGAATCTAGCTTCCCTCTCCCTGCTCAGAATCCAGTACAGGGCTCTTTTTGGGGGAGATCAGATGCTTCAGGGTTTGTGGTGGAGAGGCAGAACCCCAACAGGAATCAGCCGTGGCTGCCACATGACTTGTGCTGTCCCTAGCACGGAGCCCCTCCCTACCCCCAGCAGCATCTCAGGGATGGGCAGACCTGCAGAGGGAGCTGAGAGAGCCATAGGCTCCCTGCTCCCAGGTCTCCGTACTCCCAGCCCAGGCTGTTGAGAAGTCAACAGGGAAGGCAGAAGCACATGTGCGGGTTGCTTCACCTTTGTCTAATAATTAATTAACGTGTTTGCTTTATTTCAACCCAGAAATGAGTTTACGTTGGTTAACCATCGTGTGACCTGGAAATTGATGTATCTACAACTCTTCCTCTCTTGTGTCAGCGTTCCTCAAAGCCAGATTTTAAGTCTTGGCCAACATTCATTCATTCATTCATTCATTCAACAAATAGTTGTTGAGCACCTATTAGACACTAGGGGCCCTGAGATAAATAAGCACAGTCTTCCGAGAATTTAACATTTAGTGATGAAAATGATAGCCACACAGGAAGATGATGCTGAGAGAGACTTAGAAGAAGGGGCCACCTGGTCCAGGGTTTCCCCTTTGCCATCACCCCAAGGTGTCTTTAAAAACCACAGAGTCCTCACCTCTCATGCTGAACCCCCAAAAGACTCAGAGTGGCACAGCCCAACATGCCAAACCACAGATTCCGCAGGGCCAATGACATGCCATTGAACTTGGATTCATTTTGTTGGTGCTTCTCATTGTTCTTTTTCTCAGGAGAATTCTGAGCAGGTTTGATTCATGTTTTCAAGCTTCCTGTGTCTTCAGGGTAAATGTGGCTGTTGTACATACTTCTGCCAGAATTTCTTTTCTTGATATGTTAGTCCTAATTAAAGTGAGGAACAGAGGACCCACCTCTCACACAGCCCTCATAAGATCTTTCTCTATGCCCTAGTGCTCAGTGTCCTTTGGAAGCATTTTTTTCAATTAAAAAAACTCTTTCACTCATTTTTCTAGGAAATTCCTAATGGTGTAGTCACTAAAAAGCAAAACTCTAATCTTGAGAATCTAATGATCCCAATAATAGAACTGGAGGGCTAGGTAGGTCCTTCAAGATCATGTAATCAATTCTCTTCATTTTGTGGATGGGAAAATCAAGGCACAGAGTGGCGTTTGGAGAACACATATGGCAGGGTTTGCCCTGTGCTCCTTTTGTACTCAGATTCTTAGCTTCTTGTCATTACCCACATCGTTTGTTTTTCCCTTTAAAGATCAAAGTATCTTTGAATATAAATAATACTTTTTTCCAGCATCACAAATAGTTAAATTACATTCTACAGGTTATATTCACTCACTCATTCGATCATTATTGATTCATTCTATTTGAGTTATTGAGCACATACTATGTGAATGCATTTTGCTACTCACTGAGGAAGACCCAAAAATGAATAGGACACACTCTTTAGCCTTAAAGGCTCAAATCTATTATGGGTGATAAGACATGGGCACAAATAACTTTAATATAATAGCAATAATAATAATAATAGCCATTGCTTATCTAGAGCTCATTATACTTCAGGCACTATTCTTAGCCTATCACAAATATTAACTCATTAAATCCTTACAGTGACCTTTTATTTATTTATTTATTTATTTGAGAGAGAGAGAATGAGAGAGAGAGAGCATGAGAGGGAAGAGGGTCAGAGGGAGAAGCCGACTCCTCGCCGAGCAGGGAGCCCGATGCGGGACTCGATCCCCAGACTCCAGGATCATGACCTGAGCCGAAGACAGTCGCTTAACCAACTGAGCCACCCAGGCGCCCTCCTTACAGTGACCTTAGGAGAAAGATATTATTATTATTATCCCCATTTTTATCAGTGAGGAAGTTGAGGCCCAGGAAGGAAAGAAGGAAGAGAACTTGCCTGAGGCCACAGAGCAAGTTGTAGAACTCCCGTTCGAATCCAGACAAGCTGATTCTTTTTTTATTCTAAGATGAAAAACAATCACCGCAATTAGACAGGAACATCTGAGGAAGCATGAAAGCCCCAAGAGGAAAGGTCCCTTCCAGGTGGGGAGAGGGGAAGGCTTCGTGGAGGGCGGAAGTGGTACTTGAGTGGGTTGCCAGATTTAGCAAATCAACATTATGTGCCAACTTGGTGTGGAGGTAGGTGGACACAGGAGGTAACTGCATCAGGGCAATGTGAGGACTCGCAAGAGAAGGACAGTCTAGAAGCAATGGTCCAGGGGCGCCTGGGTGGCTCAGCCGGTTAAGCGACTGCCTTCGGCTCAGGTCACGATCTCGGGGTTCTAGGATGGAGCCCCACATCGGGCTCCCTGATCAGGGGAGTCTGCTTCTCCCTCTCCCTCTGCCCCTCTTCCCCACTTAGGCTCTCCCTCTCTCAAATAAATAAATAAAATCTTAAAAAAAATTCTCTCTCTCCCTCTTCCTCTGTCCCCCAACCCCCCAAAAGCACACATTCTCTCTCTAAAAAAAAGGGGGGGGGAGAAGCAGTGATCCAACTGGTTTCCTTACCCCAAAGACTCTCTCACTCCTTCCAATCCCCTTAACCCATTGCATCTGAAAAAAGGGATGATCATGTCGCTCTCTCCTTAAAACCTTTCAGTGGTCCCCCAGTGCCCTCAGGATTTGGTTCTGACTCCTTCACCTGAGATTTGCCCCTCCCTCATTTATTCACATCTGCTTGCTCATTCATTCCATTTCTCAACCTTATGGCAGAGGAAATTCCATCACCATAACAACCGACTGCTCAAAAGTCTCAGTGGTCTCCCATTGCCAAATGGTACCAGTTCTCCAGACTGGCTCTCAGGGCTGTCCCCGGTCCAGACCCTCATATCCACCCACCTCTCCAGAAAGAAACAACCCGCTCTAACTGGGTTTTTCAGAATTCAGGAGCACATCCTGCTCTTGGCCAACCCCATGCCTTGGCCTGTCACATCTCAGAAAATGAGTCCTTCTTTGATCAGGCTGTACCTATTCCCTTTGACCTCACCCAACCCAATCTCCCTGCCCCACAACACTTTCAGCCTCTGCTGGCCTCTCTGCTTTTCCACACCCAGCCTCGTGGTGGATCCCAGATTCTGCTCCCTGCAGAGCTGCAGCAGGCCCCTTTATTTCCAGAAGGGCGTCTAGAGTGTCATTCCTAGGCCTTTGCTTGCAGAGATGATTATTTTATTTCGATGTATTTTTGTTGGCAGCAGTGTGATGCATCACACACCCAGCTCAATGTGCGATGTACATCATACAGTGCTCTTACAGGAGGAGTAAACAGTGAGACGAGCAAGTGGCTGTCATTTGTCTCAAAATGTCTTCATTCTGAGAATTGTAGACTGCAGATAAGACCTGTCAATCAACAGTCATGAATATTGTTAAAACTGGCAATGACACTTTTCGAACTTTTTTTTAAAGAAGAAAGTCCAAATTCCTTAGCCAGCCTTCTAAAATCAGTTTCCCAAGAGCGCGTTAATCAATCAATGAATTGATTAATTCAATAAATATTTATGGACTGTCTACCACATGCCACGCACTTTGATAGGTGCCTCAGTATTGCACAAAAGGACAAAATCCTCACTCTCTGGGAGCTTTGCATTTTGGTAGGGAAGTAGACAACAAATGCCGAAGCCAGAGGTCAGCAGACTATGGCCCGTAGGTCAGTTCCAGCTTGCCGCTGGTTTTCTTTAAATAAAGTTTTATTGGAACACAGCCATGCTCATTTATTTATGTACTGTCTGTGGCTGCTTTCGCACTACAACGGCGGAGTTGAGCAGTTGTGATGGAGACCGTATGGCCTGCAAAGCCTAAAATATTTACCATCTGGCCTCTAGAGAAGAGTTTGCCAACCTATGGCCTAGAAAAATAAGTATATAATATGTCAGGTGACAATTCATATCATGAAGGAAAATGAACAGGTGTGAAGATAGAAATGTTAGAAAGGAGTGTCCACGGATGCACACTCTGGTAATGAGGCCATTGAGGAAAGACCTGAATGAAGGTAGGGAGCAAGCCACAGAAACAGGTAACCAACTGAGGCAAGGACTCAGAGCGGAAACACGAGTGCAAAGGTCATGCCACAGATGCGTGTTGGGCACATTCCAAACATCAGTACGGCTGTGGGGTTGAAGCCGAGTGAGAAACGGATGTAGGATCCGAGGGATGGTGAAGGGCCAGATCACAATGACAGATGCCGGTTTTATTCTGAGAGGTGTGAAGCCATTGTAAGAAGAGGGCAGAAAATGGGTTTGAGTTTTGAAGGATCTCTTTGCTGTGTCAGAGAAAAGGGGACAGGATTTCAGGTCAAGGGTGGAAGCAGAGAGGCCAGTGAAGAGGCTTCTATAAGCCCAGGTCGGAGATACTGGTGTCTTGGATCAGGTCCATGGCGGTGGGGGGTGGGGGTGTGGGGAGGCACAAGGAGGTGAGGGTAGTCATATTTAGGGTGCGGTTCGAAGGTGAGCCAGTAGTCTTCCCTGATGGATTCGATGGAGGGTAAGAGAGACTCCACAATTTGGGGGCTGAGCAGCCCGCAGAGTGGAAGTTACGAGATGGGAAATGTTGAGGAGACCAGACTGGGGGTAGGGAGTGACTGGACATCAGGATTTCTACTTTGAATGTGTTATGTTGAGTGTTTATTAAGTGACAACGTGAAACAGGCAGCACCAGCCACTGTCGCTCTCTCTCGCTCGCCTCCTCGCGGTGTGCAGGGCCCCGTGCCCTCCCGCCTGCTTCCTACCTGCTTCCCGCCTGTGCTCCGGCAGCGCAGGCCTCTGCCTCTAGAGCAGGCCACACACCTTTCCTCCTGATCGTCCTCCCTGGTGGGGCGCCCTGGGACGCCGTTTCCCCACTCCTTTCCCGTCGGCTACGTGGCATCCTGCAGGTTATCACTTCAATGTGGCCTCCTCAGAAAAGGTCTTGTCAGCCACCCTACCTCAAGTAGGCCTCCCCTCGTTATGCTCTACCTCAGCCCCTGTGAAATCCCGGTGGACTGCTTGTCCATGTTTTAATTATTTTATTTATCTGTTTGTCTACTTGTCTTTCGACAGGCCCCTGGTCTTTCCCATGCCCCACGAAAACAGAAAACCATAGACAATACGTAAATACGCGAGAAGTCTGCCTCTGCCGTGTTCGTCACAATATCCCCAGGGCCTAGCGGAGTCTCTGTCATGTAATGTTCAACTTTCTCTTTTTCAGCCAGGAAACTGTTTCCTTGTGCTGAAATCCTGTGCAGAAGTGCAGGCCACGCATTCATTTACTCATCACACAGATTAAACAAACAGGTGTGCCTCCGGTTGGGTCGGCACAGGGGGGCCCGTATTGTGGCCCCTGACCTGAGAACCGTTGTTCTTGTCACACAGGATACTGCCCACGCTCCAGCTATCAGAGCGTCAGAATGTCCAAGGGGTTGTATTTCCTGGGGGCAGTTAAATGTCAAAAGGAAGAAAGAAAAAAAAAAAAAAGGATACCAACATAAGATTGGCAACATCTAATTCTGCTAAATAAAGATATGAAAAAAATAAACAGCTCCTCTCTTAGACTGTGCTGCCGGAGCAAATATCTTCCCAAGCCTTGCAGCTTGAGGCAGCCCAAGTGATATTACCTCCCGACACTCTGGGCCCCCGGAGGTTGGCAGGGTCCCGGTGCCGGGCGCGGGGGGCAGGCGGACAGAGGCTGCCCCTCCGCTCTTGTTTCCATAGGTGGGGAAGTGGGATTATCCAACTCTCAGAAATTCTGCCCGGAAGTAACAAGCTCTTTTCACTCACATTTCATTGGTAAAAACAAGTCACTTGTCGAGACCTCAGTGAAATGGGGACCAGGAAGATGAATCCTCGCGTGTGCCTGGAAGGTGAGAGGGTCAGAGTAGTTCGGACCAACACTGAGGACTCCCCCAGCTACCATGGACGCTGACCATCGTTTTATAGAAGTAATGGCACATTAGTACCTGAAACGAAAGAAGGACGTCACATCAGAATAAAAACAAAACTTCAGGTTGAATGAATTAGTCTTATTCCAACCTTGCCCTTTGTCCTTCTCTTTCTCACCTTCGCCGTGGACCGGAGGAAAACAGTCGTAGATTGGTGCTGGTCCCCAGGCCGGCGCTGGTTAATCAGTGGCCTGATCCGCTGGAGGAGTTCCCACCTCCTTGCCCTTACCTGCAAACTCATCCTCCCCTTGCTCTCTCTGGGTCCCAGTCTCTCCATCTTTCAAGGACCAGGTGCAAGCCATCCTGCTGGGGCCATCCCCAAGCATCCCTGTGCCCACACGCCTTGGGGCCCAGAGCCCTTTCTGTCTTGCTGGTACATCATTTTGAGGGGTTCCGATTACAGATGAACGGAGATGCTCTTCCCATCCATACTTGTTCACAGACACAGCAGGCAGGATAAGGGCAAAGATTCATCACCCAGACTTTCCTTATGCTGAAGGACCTGGGCCAGACACTAGAGGGAACAGGTGGCCCAGGCACTATTTAGAAACCTCAGAACTACAATTTCCCCCCTGAGAAATGTATCCACTGGGAGGCACAGATGAGAGGAGGCAGCAGAGTAAGCCTCAGGCACCTGGGAGTCTGTGGGCTTTGGACCACTAAAGACTTTTCTGGGGTTCCTGTGCTCTTATCTTCTAACGGAGACTGGGAGAACTGTTTCTCCTTCCCTGGGCACTTTTCTCACGACACGAACTTTGCACCACTTCTGTCTCTTTGGGGGTCCATTTGAAGTTCAACAGGACAGAGGCAGAGAGGAGTACTTGTGCCCTGTTCCAATGCTACCACGGCTCCAGAAAAACGAAACCGAACCTACTTGGTCAAAGTAGAGCCCAGATTTGAATAAATCAATGATATAAAGAGTTTTATTAAACAGACCCAATTTGACCGATGCACATTTACCAAGCTTAAAATAATAATAATAATGGACAAAATTGTCCAGCACTATGTAGTTTGTCTGAAAAGTACTTCCACATGTACTTTCTCACTTGATCCTCATCAAGAGTATGCAGGGGCAGACTAGTATAAAGCTCAGAGAGGTTAGGTGGTTTACCCAAGATCACACAGATAATATATCACTTCAGAAGCTTTGGGTAGCAAATACTGGAAAACTGGCTAAAACAATTAAAGGGGGATTTATTCCCTAATATAATCAGAAGTCTAGGGTAAAGCAGGCTTCAAGTTTGGTTGACTTAGCAGCTCAAGTCCATCATTAAGGAAGTGTACCCTTTCCACCTCTCTGCCATTCCTGGCCTGGCTTTGTCCTCAGGCTGGTGACAAGACAGCCAAGAGTGCCAGACCTGTCATCCAGACATCATTGTGGCAGGAGAAAAGAGAGGCCATCATGTGCTGGACCTCTCTGGATGGTTGGAAAACTTCATCAGCAGTAAACCCCCTAGCCCTTGCCCCCAGTGATGTCTTGCATCTCACAAGTCATTTCTGAACCACTTACTTGGATGGAAAAGGAAGTTATGCTCAGACAACTCGGGCATGGCTTGGGAACAGGAAAGGGTCAACTTCAGTTGAGGCATATGACTCTGTGGGTTGCGTCCACATTAGTCTGTAAAAGGCAGAATTGGCATTTGAATTTTGCTCTTTCCTCTGTATCACAGATGTGACTTGGCTCTCTCTCTTTTTCTGTTCCAAGGGAGTACCATATTATAAAATAACAACCACATGGTAGGTATCTCTGAAGTAGCAGATTCCCTTAGTATTTTCAAAATAAGAGTTGAAATACATTTTTAAAAAACCGTGTTTATTCTTCCTCTACCTCTGCCCCAAGTCAGCAGGCAAGTTGCCTCAAGCCCAGGGCTGGGGGGCAGAGTGGTGCCAGTGGATTCCGGCCAACATGGAACCACTTGCCTATGACAAATGAGCAGCTCAAGTTCTTGGGAAGATGCCTGAAACTTGGAAGTCAGAGGGAGGATGGCCACATCCTGCTCCAGTCCCGGCCGGCACTGATGAGAACCGGGAGGAGGAAGCAGGGCCATATGGAAAGATCTACTTCCAGCAGCCCTGAGGAAGTGGTGGAGGCCACTCAGGAACAACTCGGTTTCCAACCACCATCTTGGCAACGTTTGCTCAGTTTCTGATGGTAGATACTTATTGAACATCTGCTACAATCAGGTGCTTTAGACACCTTCTCTCTTTTGCTACTCACTACATCCCTGTGGGGTGGGGAATATCACCCACCATTCCACAGAGGAGGGACCAGAATCTCAGAGAGGTAAAGTAGCCTTCTTGGGGGAGGTCACAGTTAGTATGGTAGGCTGAATAATGGTCCCCCCAAATGTCCACATCCTAATATCCAAAACCTGCGGCGATATTACTTTACATGGCAAAAAGGGGCTTTGCAGATGGGCTTAAGGATCTTGTGATGGAAAAGTCATCCTGGGTTATCTGGGAGGGCCCAAGGTAACCACAGGGGCGCTTATAAGAGGGAGGCAGGAAAGTCAGAATAGAGAGGGAAAAAAATGTGACAATGGAAGCAGAGGTCAGAATGAGGTAAGGAAGGGAACCATGAACTAAAGGATGCAGCTGGCCTCTAAAAACTGGAAAAAGCAAGGAAAGGATTCTCCCTTAGAGCCCCCAGAAGGAAAGCAGCCCTGCCAACACCTTGATTTTAGGATTTCTGACCTCTAGAATCGTCAGATAATAAATCTGTGTTGTTTTAAGCTAGTAAGTTTGTGGTAATATGTTATAGCAGCCATCAGAACCTAATACACTCTACACAGAGGTTAAATATATTGATTTTGAAGCTGGCATGCCCAAGTTCAAAGCCCGACTCTATTACTTAGTAGCTGTGTGACCCTGAGCAAGTCATTCAACCTCTCTTTGCCTGCATTTTCTCATTGGTAAAATGGAGATAGTAATAACATCTGACTCAGAGGGTGGTTGTGAGGCTCACATGAGTTAATATAGGCTCAGCACCTAGAACAGTATCTGAAGTGCTTCAGTATCTGAAGCACTCAGGAGATGCCAGCTCTCATGAACATTCGTGATAGCTCTGCAAGGTGGGTACTTTTATTTTCATTCACATGCTCAGAGAACTCACATAAATTGTCCAAAACCACATGGCCGAGAAGAGCCAGAGCCCACAGGTCCATCTGGCTCCACATGCCTTTTACCTTTTGCAAGATCTCACAGCTTCCAGGCTCAGCAGTTCAAGCGATTGCAACTGTCGTGACAAGTAACTTGGTCTCCAGGTCCCTTACCTGCCTTCTCTCACCTGCTCTGCTCAGCATCTCTCCTTTCTGCAGTCAGCCATCAGCTCGGAGTGAAAGCAGCTAACCAACACTAGGATTTGCTTTACATGTTCTAAGGGCCCATCTCATATTATTCTTGTAACAAACCCAGGGGTGGATGGTTAGGCTGGGCAGGCAGCATCATCCCCATTTCAGGGATGAAGATACTGAGGTTCTGGAGATACTGAGGGGTGGAGATGAAGATACTGAAGGGCTGGAGGCCTTGCCCAAGGTCAGTGGGCCCCTGAAAGGCAGAGAAAAGGGAAGAGGTGGTCTCCTGGCTCCTGGTTCTGAGCCTTTCCAGCTGCCTGTCAAATCCTCCTAAAGGCTCCTGCTAATTCCCTGCTATCCAAATCAGAGCCAGTGAGAACTGCCATCAGTTTACCGCTCATCTAAGAGAATGTGATACAAATCCTGCGTAGGTGGTCTGTAGCATGTGCACATTTTCTTTCCCTTAATATTGCTTTAATTGAATATCACTTGGGTAAATGCTTTGATTAGCAAATGTTTGTGCTTTGCGGATTTAACAAAGTTAGACTTTTCCAGTGACTGGAAAATACTGACTGCTGTGATTGTTTTGATTTTCATGGTGAACCCATTAGAAACCCAGGGTCCCTTGTCAGGGTTCATCGTCCTAGGCTGAACCCAGCAGGAGGATCCTGCGTCACTGACATTCCTGGTGACAGAGAACAAATTCCTTCCTCTCTTGGGGCCCCAGCAATGTGCTCTGGGAAATGAGGGGGTTGGACCAGATAATCCCTAAGGGTCTTTGTAGCTAGAGGTTTTGACGACCAAACCCCAGGCTGAGGTTCCTAGAAGCACAGGAATTCTCTTGCAGCTTGAATGCGAGGGCTCTGTCTTGGGTCCCAGTGCACAGGGAGGCTTGGCTGGGGTTCAGGGTTGCAAGTGGAGCAGAGCCCTGTGCACCGCATTCCCCCCCCACCCAGCCGCCACCACTCCCCTGCAGCCTGGAGACCTGTGTTTGTTCTCAGCCCTCACCGGGAGGCTGCCTGGCCCCAGCCGCAGCTCTCCCAGCCCCCAGCATCGCTATGGATTCCTTGGCAATGGGGAGACTAGATGGGAGTGCCAGGACTGTTTCCTGGGTCCCCTGCTCTGCCTGTTTCGGGATTCTCACCAGAGGGGCTGCCATGCGTGGTTGAGGGGGAGCGGCGGCTCCGTGGTCAATTGGCCCGATAATGAATCCATCCCCTGCCCTTTTTTTTTTTAATTCATAAAGATGACCTTTTCCTTACTTTTAAAATGGGGCACTTTCAACTTATTTTGTATTTCCGATGATCTTCACTCAGTGGCACCATTCTTTGAAGCGTGAGGCTGTTGTCTGTTCCGGAGGGTGTCCTGTAACCCACACATTCCCAGGCCTCAGCAACCGGGGGATGCCAATGAAGTTCAGTGACATTAATGCTGAAGTCTTGCCACCACGGGCCCTGACCGGGATGACTAGGGGACGTCAGCAGCACCCCTCCCCCAGCTGGTCCCCGGGGCCCCCTCATGGGGGCCCCACAGCATGTGTATCGGTGTTCTTCGACTCAAATCCTTGCTCACGCAGCCTCACCGCTCAGGGCGCTACAGCGGCCCTAAAGCCATACTCTGTCTCTGGTTCGGGGACAGGAGGCTAGCGGCCTCCTCGCAGCTCTGGGCCAGGCTCCTCCTGTGTGCAGAGCCTTTCCGTCTTTCGGGCACACAATCCTTCATTGTCTAGCCCGCACCCTGCCCCTGGGATCCAGCCCTTAGGTCCTATCCTGGGATTTCTCTTCTTTCCATACTCCCTCCCAAACCACACTCCCTCCCTGGCGACCAAAAACACATGTCCCCGTGCCAACAGAATCGGGCAAATGAATGGCAAAAAGAATCAAGAGCCCACCAGTTCCACAAACCCCTGTCTTCAAACCTCAGTTTGGCTTATATACTTAATTTTTTAAAAAAATATTTTACATCTTGATTGATACGGGAAGAATCCTAAGATTAATTCATTACAAAAACAAATCTTACAATGTAAAAAAAAAGGTAGCAAAAAGGATAATCTGAATAATTTGTTCAGGATATCTGAACAAATTAAAAAACACCTAACTGGGCTGAATTTTAGGCAAATGGTCATTACATAAATCGGTCAACAGAAGGAATAGCTTTAGATGCAGTTGTTTCAGCCAGTGGCGTCTGTTGAAGAAGAGAGTTTGCCTCCAGTGGAATGTAGGTTTTTGGCACTGAGCCCAGTACCTGGGGCATAATAGGAACTCAGTAAATGCTCCCTGAATCAGTAAATGCATGCATGAATGAGGGAAGCTTGATTATTTCTAATTCAGCTTTGATGATACTCAAGTAGAGCCTGGGCGGGACATCTCCCATTTCTTTTAGGGATATCACAGGGCTCTCGGGACATAAGCAAAATTCACCTTCACTTGGGAAATGAACCAGTGCCAGGCAACTTTGGGGGCAGATAGGCCAGGAAGTCCACAGGGCGAGAAGGTGCAGAAGCTCAAAGGCCTTGCCAGTCACAGGTCTGGCTTTCCCTCCCAAGAGAAAGCGAAGGCTGCCAAAGGCAGGATTCTAATGGCCCCACCTGGGTTACGAGGGCGGCCCACCGGAAAGGTAGACGGCCAACCTCGATTTCGTTGAGGTTCCTTCCTTTCTCAGCTCCAGGAGAAAGGAAGGAAGGATGGATTTCTGAGTTACCAAGAAGTTTCTCCAGAAGCATAAATGGTGGTTGAAGTGGTCCCAGGGGGACTAAGATATACTAAGTTTGTTCAGTTATTCATGAAAATCTATTGAATCCCTATTATGACTCTGGGGGAATAATGGAACAGAAGATACAATCCTTTCCTTCAGGAACGCACACCCTGGAGACAGATTAGCAGAAAATTGGAATTTACTGTAGTTATTAGAAGTACTAGGTGCTTTGAGGCTAAAAGCACCTAAACTAGCTTTGCGGTGTGAGGAAAGCCCTGAGGTCTGAGTCCTGGAGAACGAGGAAGGGTAAGTCTGAAGAATGGGCAAGTGTGGATAGGAACACAGAAGAAAACTTCAGGACGAGGGGACTGCAGGTGAATCAGATGGAGGGGAGAGGGAAGGGTTGGGAATTCAGGTCTCAGTTCCCTCAGCGGTGGTGGGCTCCTGGGAAAGGGGGAGGGGTAGGTACCACTTGGGATGAGCCTGAAAACCTGGGATTCTTGGGCTCTCCCTTCAGAACTCACAAGTGCAAAAGAAAAGGGATTCTTGGCAGAGTCAGACCTCAGATTCGGATAATACAAGAAGAGTCTACACCAGCACTTCATGGCGGTCGCTGCATGGATAGCTTGCCCCAGCCCCGGGAGGCCAGCGGAGGAAAGGGTACTAACCCCACGTGATGGATAAGAACAGTGAAGTTCCGAGGGGCCACCCCGCTATGGGAGGGAGAACCAGGGCCCAAACTACCACGGCTTGTCTGTCTCAATCCTTGCCTTTCCTGTACATTGTTACCCATGCGCTGCCATGCTCCAGATTCCAAAGCTTGCAAAGGTTTAGAAACCATTTGTTTCAAGTAGGATCCCATGGGAAGGCAGGCACTATACACCCCTCCGTGAAAAAGGCAGGTGACGAAACAGAATTTCAGTATGATTATACATTTGTAAAAGAAAAGTGTGTCGACACACATCCTTTATGTGACCATTGGACGACGTCTGGATGAACAAACAGCAAAATTCTGGCAGCAGTTGTCTCTGGATGATAGAATTTCTAGGAAATTTTAAAGAGTTCTTGCTTATCTGCATTTTCTCATTTTCCTACAATCAATATAAATTACTTCTTTAAAGCTTGCCAGTCAAGGGTCGGGGACAGGGGGAGATTTCATAGCTAACGGTGACAGCTTCCCCAAAGCAACACTATCCATTTCTAAAATAGAAATTTTGTCCAGAAACTGGAGAGGAAGCCCAAGGAGGAGTGGATCAAAGAGTCTACACAGGGTGTCTCTGAGAACTCAGCCTAATAGAGGGGCCAGCCCAGACAGAGACAGGCCAGCTGCCCAGGGAGGAAGACGGCCGTCTGCTGCCATAGTCGGCCGCACAGTGTCCCCCTGCCTGAGGCAGCTCTGGCTGCCACCTTTTCCCACTGGCACTTTCCTACTGGACTATTGTTATTCACGTGCATTCCCATATTCCCCAGGGCTTGTAGCAGGGCCATGAGACCTCAAGCTTTAAAGCCAGATACCTGGGTTTAAGTCTAAGCCCTGTTTACCCCTAATGAGTTCTGTGACCCTGGATACATTACTTAAATCCTCTCGATCTCAATTTCCCCTCTATAAAAGGGGGATATACTAATAGCTACATTATAGGGCTGTGAAGAAAAATGGGATAATGCATATATATCCTTAGCAAGGTATCTGACTGACACTGAATAAACAGCGGGTGGTATTATTTTCATTAATAATAACAACAGTAATAGCAGTAGTAAGCTCAGCATCCCTGCGCCCAGTGTGGGTCTGGTAGGCATGCCACGAATGTTTACTGAATAGGGAGGTGGGTCCTGAGGCTTCTCATATGCCTCCTCTCCCCCTTCCCACCGGCATAGGTCAGCAAAGCACCACACGCTCTCTCCCTAGTCCTCTCGGAGAGCAGACAGAAGCAGACTAGCCTTTGGGCATTCCTCCATCTCTGGGCCTCAGCCTGACACATTCTCCTTGATCCCAAGCCAAAACTCCTTGAAACTCAGCCTCTGGTATTCGCAAGGTTGAAGTGATTCACAAACGAGCGCTTCAAGCCCACCTCTGATCCCTGGGAGCCGGTATTTGGCTGGGGAGAGATGAAGGGGGACAGCTACCCGACCAGGTGGAAGCTGGCAGAGAAAGCCTTATCGGCCTGGCAAACTCTCGGCCAAATTCTTCATGGTTCTGAACCAAGTGGCAGCAGCAGAAACCTGCCACGGGCGGCTGAAGTAGTGTCAAGACCAGAGAGGAAGGTCCAGGGTACCCCGGGGGTTGGCACGGTGCGGAGCAAAGAGCACAGGCTCTGAAGTCAGGAAGACCTGAGTTCAAATCCTGTCTCTGCTTTCTCTCCAGCCATTCAACTGTGAGCAAAGTGTGAGGCTTTCTGAGCCTCGGTTTCCCACCTCTCTATGAAAACTAAATGAAATCCAGGAGTAAATGTCTGGCTGACTTGCAATAGCTCCTCAAGGGACATTACTTTCCTTCCCTTGGTCACTGTCTACCCGAAGCCCCCAACCTTACAGAGGTGAGGGAGGCGGTATTTGAGCTTGATCTGGAAAAAATGGATACAGTTTGGAAGTATAGAGATGGGGGAAGGACAGCCTACACAGAAAGAACATAACGAACAAAGGCCCGGAAGCAACAATACATGCTATGGTGGGGGTAAAATCCATCAGCTATGTTTAGGCCCCATCTGGTCAGGTGGTTGAGGCGGACCTTTGCTTTTCTTTTTTCTTTTTCTTTTTCCCCCTTTTTCCTTTTCTCCCTGTTTGCTTCTTCACTTCTTAACAGTCTGCGAGAGGTTAAAGCAATCTGAATTAAGTTCGTTAAATTGACTTTTATTATTGAATTATAATCATTTGTGCAATTATGAAACCAGGTGTTCCTGATTGAGATCAATTATTCCTTCACCTGATCACTATAG
Organism: Eumetopias jubatus; assembly: GCF_037043125.1. Classification (NCBI taxonomy): domain Eukaryota; kingdom Metazoa; phylum Chordata; class Mammalia; order Carnivora; family Otariidae; genus Eumetopias; species Eumetopias jubatus. The sequence goes on from NW_028274821.1 coordinate 63,052,652, forward strand.
AGCTAATAAGGTCTTAGAATGGCTGTTCAAGTATACTTCCAGCTGGGTTGAAGCCTTCTGGAAAGGCATTTATTAAGCCAAAGAGTGGTGGAAAAAAAATCCAGGGGAGAACAAGGCAGAGATTAAAATCCTTTAGGAAAAGGCCTAGAAAGGCTGATTTGATCATTAAGTAGCCTTGATGGGTGGCTGGCTGTTGACAAGGAATCTTGGAGGTGTTCCTACAGGAACTTGGATGGGGGTCGGGTAGAGTAGGGTAAGGTAGGTGTGGAGTGGAATGAAGAGAGGACACAGACACTCCGTTTAAGCCACAGGTTAGAGACCCATCTTCCTCTGCTGAGGTGGAGTTGCTTTCTGTCCCTCCAGAGGCTTCTCAATCCTGACTCTAGGAAACCTGCAAAGGCTCCATGGTGGTAAGGAGTGTGTTACGTGGACATGCAGTTTCTGTTCTGGGAGATGCAGGTTTGGGATGCTTAGAGTTCTAGGTTCCTTCACATCTGATCCCTAAAGACCTCTGTCAGGAGGGCAGAGCAGTAGTTTATTAATTCCCTTTTATAGGTGGGGTTCCTGAGGCTTGGTCAACAGACATGCCTACAGTCACAGGATTCGTGACCAAGGGCTTAGACCAAGCCCTTCAGATGCCAAGACTGCCAAATGGTCTTTCCCTTACAACCTTTACTGCCTCATGTCCCATTCCATAGGCAAGTAGGGTGAGTTGATCATTTCTGTAGTGATGTGCAAGCCTGGATAAATGTTAAAATCACTTGGGGAGATTAAGAAAACACCTGTTTTTGGGTCGTCCTCTAGATCTGTTAAGTGAGAGTCTGTGGTACTGGGCTACAGTGCCATTATGTTTCAAAGGCCCCTGAGGTAATTCTAATATGAGTCAGGGCTATGAACCACGGATCTAATGCATAGCTAGTTAGCTAAACGGAGCCTGGCCTGGCCTGGGGGAGTTCTGCAGCTGTATAGGGCCCTTTGGGTTGCAAAGGACAGACACCCTAATGCAGCTAACTTGGCTTGGTTATTTGCAGGGGGATTCATTAGAAGGCTTACGTAATCAAGAGGTATGTAGGGCATATAATAGGATCCCAAGGACAAATCGTATGTGGGAGTAGAGAGTCGCCTGATCTCACCTGACCCATCTCCACATCCTTCATGCCATGATCTCTCTGTAAGGCCATTTTATTCTCTCCCTCCTCAGACTGTTTGTGCCACAGTCTAAGGGACCTGGTCACCGATGCCTCTACACATCTCCACTGTTGGAGATCTGAGACTTCTTTCTTCATCGCATTCTTGGGCAGGTGCCCACTCCAGGCCAGTCGCTTTGGTCACATGGTTGTGCCACTAAGATTCTGGCAACCCTCTTTCAAACCACATGGCTAGAGTGGAGCAGGGGTTATTTTCCATAAGAAGGAGGGGGTAGTGTTCTATAAAGACATACAACAGAGGTTTCCTAGCCATCATCTGTGACCTTCACGTAGGATTCCTGCAGGAGGAGCCCTCACTTGCAAAGAAATCCTCCAGTAGTTGCTCGGAAAGTCCTGCTGGTCTGGAATCCGACATCACCAAGGAATAAAAATTGACAGCTTTGAAAGCAGGACAATCTGGACCTAATCATTCCATGAATGCAGAACAGCAGGACCTGCAAGGTAGAGGAGATAGGTACTGAGGCCATGTAGACAACACTCCTGCCCCCCAGTCTGCCAAAGACTCACAGCCTTGGATTTGGACAGGACTCTAGGTTAGTTAAGAATCTTTGGGTTGCAAGTGATAGAAACCCAACTCAAACTGATTTACCCACCTGAGGAAAGGAATCTCTTGGGTCACATGGCTGAAAAACTCAAGGTATTTGCTTTCATGGGTGGCTGGATTCAGAACCCAGACAATGTCCTGAAGACAGTCTCACCCTCTCCCTCTCTCAGCTCTGCTCTCCCGTCTGGGTTCTCCTCGGGCAGTTTCTCTCCTCACAGAGGCAAGATGGCCATCAGCTTCTCAGCTACCCTGTGGAAAGACCAGCATCTTTTTTTCCCAATAGAATAAACAAAAACTGCAGGATTGAGTGTTATTAGAATAATGTAGGTCCCAGACCTGAACCTATATCTGTGGTCAGAGGATGAACTCACACTGAGGGCAGGGGAGATGGGGGTGGGAATGAGTGTCAGGCAGAACAGGACAACAGATATCCTTTAAAGACTCCAGGGCTCATCCAGTCTGACAGCTCGGCCACGCTGGAAAGGAATCCAGGGCATGAGTGAGCATCCTCTGGATGTCATCTTTCTAGGCCTGGCCACAGAGGGAGGCTGCTTTTGAAGGCCCTGGCCCTTCTCAGGCCTTCTACTCCCTTTCCAGTCTTCAAAATTAGGGCCAAGGAGGCAGGGGAACCTTGCAGGCAACCAGATTACAAGCAGATCCAATCCTGTCTGTGGACACCATAGCTGCTCCCTTCCCTGATAAAAATGGGAGGCTGTCTGGCTTTCCTCACTGTCATCTTGGGCTGTAACTAACCCACTTAAATCACCACTGGACAGGGAGAAGCTCACAGCCTGCTTTGCAGCTCTTCTTCCATCCAAGCCATTAGTATGTTTGATAGCTCTGGCCCCATGCTGATTTCTGACATGTGGTAATTAATTCCTTTCCACTCAGAGATACAGCCATTCACAGGTCTTTGCTCTGTTCCTTTTGAAAAACACTCAAAATGTTGAGTTGGAAAACCATTTGGCCTTTTGTGAGAAGTCACTCATCTTTATCCCATCCTTACATGAAAATAAATTCTAAATATGTTAATGATTTACATGTAAAATATGAAAATACAAAAATATTCTAAGGTGAATCTATAATCTTAGAGTGGGAAAGATCTTTCTAAGCATGCAACTCGAAGCAGAAACCATAAAGATCAAGGTTCATGAGTTTTTTCACATCAAAACTTTAAACCTTTGTGTAGCCTAAATTAATAAAGTACAGTTGAATTAAATGAAAAGAAAATGACAAATTTGGGGAAACCATTTGCAGTGTACAATGATGCTACCTATAAGGAGGATGATGATGTTGCTAATATTTATTTCTATGTGCCAGTGTGTTAATATATACAGAATCCTAACATTTTAATTCACAAAAGAATCAAATAGTAAAGAAACATAAGAGAAAATATTTTTATTTATACTCAGATTAAAACAGCAATAATAGGCTACTTATGACATTAACCAGATGATTAAAAACAATAATCCCCAAATGCTAGGGTTCGGGGAAATGTTCACTTTCACACATTGTTGTTTGGAGTCTAAATTAGTACAAACTTTCTGGAAGGGAAATTTATCAAAATCAGAAGCATGAATCCATTTCTAGATTAAGGAATATATCTTGGAGAAATAATTAAGGATATGCACAAAGATATAGCTCCAAGATGCTATTTTAACAGTAAAGATTGGAATGCCCAACAATGAAAGGTTTGTTAAATAAGTTATCATACATCCATACTTTGCAAACATTAAAAATTATGTTGCAGCGTGTATATTTACTAAAATGGAAAGAGGTTCACTGTATATTGTTAGTAAATAAAAAAGGTTATAAAACCATAAGCTCAGCATGCAAAATTTCATTTTTTTTGCAAAAAAATTCATATAAAAAAGTTTGAGGAAACATACCAAATATTAACAGTGGTAAAGTTATCTCTGTGTAGTAAAATTCAAGAGTATTTCAATTTGCTTCTTTTGTTTAGAGGTCTTTTCTAATTTTCCTATAATGAATACACATTGTTATAAAATAGGAATAACAAAAATGCTTATTCTGTACAAGTAGTTTGAGGATTAAGTAGTATAATGAAAAATGGTTGAGGTGAATGATAACTATGATTTCCAAAGAGAGAGCCCTAAGAAGATGATCAGAGAATTTGGGCCGGATGAATAAAAGGAAGAGTGGAGCTTGAATATGCTCGTGACATGCACAGAAATTAGGGTGCAGGGGTTCTGAAGGGTGAGAGCAGACAGAAAATATGGACACAAACCTCCCATTTGGAGAGTTTGATGGAGTACAACAAGGGGAAGGGGTAAACAACCAAGAAGGCTGGAGGGTCCAAAGAAGGACCGTAGTGTTTTCTCTTTACAATTTGAAGATTATGAAGTTCTGAGAATGTTTGAAAGTGGAGAGGTCTTGTACAGACTCATGCAGAAATGTGCAAATAGTGTCTGGATCATAGTTCATAAACTTCTCCTGGATCCATGTCACCTGATCCATGTGTCTCCCAGAGAGGCTCCCTCTGTTTCATCTGGGGTTTCTGTGGATGATCCTTAACTGTCTGCAAATATTATTTGCAGTTGTGATGTTATTTACTCCAATGAATGATCTAGCAATCTCCCACAGGATTCTCAGGCCTACACCAGGAGAAATCAAGCTAGGATTCCATGGGCCCTAGCCAGTTGGAGGGTGTCCCATCCTTAGGAAAACATCTTATGGCATCTATACTAGAAAGAAGTGAGGATGACCAGGCTAATCCTTAGACAGTAATGGCCTCCCCTTTTCGATGATCTTGATAACCAGTTGTCTAGCCTTGCCCACACACCTTCAATATCTAGTCATCTACACTACCCTATGCCAGTCATCCACAAATGGATGAGCTCTAGGAAACATGCCACACATTTATGTCTAGAAGTGCTATGGTTCTTTTTCAAATCTGCTACAAACTTTTTATAGTTTCCTATTCACTGAAGACATCTTCAAGTTTTTAAAAAGAATTTTATGATCCCTTTTACATGTAGCTGTTGTGAATATAAATTATTGTTTTGTAGACTGCATCTGATAATTCCACCATGTGAAGTCTCTGTAGTTCTGTTTCTATTACTTGTTGTTTCTGCTGGTTCTCCCTTATTCAGCCTAATTTTCTTTTGTGACATATTATCTTTGACTATTTACTGGATGCTGTGTTAGAAAAACTATTTTCAGGAATAATTTGAGGTATACAATGAAAGTACATTTCCTCTGAGAGGATTTGGGTTGGCTTCTATCAAGGATCTTGTTAAAGTATAGATTCTGATACAGTTGGTCTTGGATGAGGCCCAAGAATTTGCATTTCTAATAAGCTTCCTGGTACTGCTGATGTTGTGACCCCATGGATCACATTTTGAGTAGAAAGAGACTAACAAGGGACCCAGAGGATTGGAGCCAGGGTGTAATTCTATGGGAGCTATGTCACTTGTTCACTCTCATCCTGCCAGTGAAGCCTTTGGGGTCCCAGCTTGTTGTGGGAAGGGTCTCCTAGGAGATGCCTCACTGTATGTGGCCTGAGCTTTGACTTTTGTCCCTCTCACCTCTTAGACTGCCAGAACAAAGCTTTAATTTTGAGGGATCAGCAAGTGTGTTTAGATCAAAAGCAGTTTCTGTGCTTGCTTATCTCACTAGGTTTTCATTTCCCCTTTATTTTTAATCAAGTAATTCCTTATTTTCTTGTCATCTCTTTGGTGCCTTTAAGATTTTTTTAATCTATATTTTTAGTAGCTTTCAGTGGGAGGATTTGTTAAATAACCTACTCAGCTGTTCCTAGAAACAAGAAGGTCTACACCAAGCACTCATGAACTCTTTAATACTCTCAGAATAATAATATCCCAAGATCCTCCTAGCATTATCTCTTTCATCAAGTCTTTGTATGTGTCTATGATTATTTGTTTAGAATACATTTGTAAAGTTCTCTCCTTTCATTTGTACTTGTCCTTCCTTTAAGGCTCCACTACGTCTCCCCACTCAGCTGGCCTTCCCTTGCTGCTTTGGCTTACCTGGCTACTCCTCTTTGGACAGCCCTCTTGCCAGTGTGTCCCATGATTTCAGAATGGGGCAGCTAAAAGGAAACATAATGATCCCTTCCTCATTCCACACCTGGAGATTAAAGCTCAGAGAAGGGAAACAACTTGCTGAAGGTCCCACAAAGAATTATGGCTGCACTTGAGACTGGGACCCAAATCCTCGTCACCCAGCCTGGCAGTGTCCCACAATCATATGTGAGTCCTTCGTTATGTTGAGCCAAGCTTGCCTCTCAGCAACTTCCATGTAGTAATTAATCAAGAAATGGCAAGATGTGTGTCTTCTAAATCTGGGAAAAACACCAAAAGAACTTGGTACATTTTTATGTAATTTATATCTGCCCAGTTCTGAGGAGAAAGGTCTCCATCCCCAAGCAGCTGACATGGAAGGAAGAAGTCAATAGACACTACTGGAGAAAGTAACTCTTCACAGGGTTTGATTTTAAACTGTTCCCTTTTATTTAATTTCTATCTGTGAGATCTCTGAAATCTAAGGAGCCCTGAAACACCACAGAATACACCCACTGTCCTCCTGGAAGGATTCCAGTAAAAACAGCTTCTAATTAAATAAACGAGCTCTGCCATGTTCGCTTCAGATAGCAGAATAAGGCTTCCAATGACAAGCTCATTTGACTGCAGTCAGTTTATTACTTGTTAAATAATCATTGACTTGCTGTTCCTATCCATCTTATAACCTTTTTGTAACTGAACACAGAAGAACGTAATATAAACAAACAAACAATAAACAGACTAATTATAACAAGAAAAAATGGCAATGCTTAGAGAAACTTGAATGTCTATAATGAAATCCATTAAGAAAGGAAGCAAAATGACTAATTCAGGAACTAGGTAGTAACTCATCCAATCTAATTTCTTAAACTCCTGAACTCCCGGCCCCCAAATACTTCCCTGACCATATGTCTTCCTGAGTACCACCCCCCACACAAACACACACACACAGAGACACACACACAGACACACACACGGATACACACAGATATACACAGATGCACATGGATACAAACACAGACACACACATGGATACACACAGGTAAACACACGCACCCACATACACCCAATGCCCTAGGTGCCATTGTCTTCTCAGTGATCTTCAAACATGAGAAACCTTCAAATGCTCCTGTGCCTCACTGAGAGTGTGCAACACTCCGGACTGTAACCCCACTGTTTTCCCATCCATCAAAGTCCTTCTAAGCCTTCAGGACCTAATAGCAACTTCCCTGAAGATTCCTCAGGGATGAAGATCCTAACCTGATTTGTGGGAATCACTCTTCAGGGAGGCATGGAGATCCAACCTCTCTGGAAGGGACTCTGGCTCCTGAAGTGTGACCAAAGAGTCACATGAACCCTCCCCTCATGCTTACACTTTTTGCTAGTACAAGTATATGGCATGGGACATACTTATTCTAAGAAATTATTTATTGTTTATCTGAAATTCAAATTTAACTGAGTGTCCTGTAATTTATTTGGCAACCCTGCCCAGGTGGCATGGCAAGCCTACGACAGTAGTTCATGTTGTAGGACATTTGCAGGCTCTGCTTACTGCCCAAGGCATAACCAGAGCTAAGTGCAACTGGCAGGATAATGGCTCACGCCCTGCATTGATCTCTGCTATTAAATAAAGCACTTAAGTATGCACTATCCATAAGCTCGAGTCTCTTCAAACATGTGTGTGTATGACTTTTCAAACTCATGTAAAAATGACCAAAATAGGGGTGCCTGCGTGGCTTGGTGGGTTGAGTGACTGACTCTTGGTTTCTGCTCTGGTCATGATCTCAGAGTCCTGGGATCAAGCCTTGTGTCGGGCTCCATGTTCAGCGGGGAGTCTGCTTGTGGATTCTCTCTCTGCCTCTCTCTCTGCCCCTCGCCCAGCTCACTCTCTCGCTCTCAAATAAATAAATAAATAAATAAATCTTTAAAAAAATAACCAAAATAGTAATAGTAATAAAGATAATTATATTGCCAGGTACTCTTCCAAGTGTTTTACAAATACTAACACTTAACCCTCCTAACAATCTAATGAGGTAGGTGCCATTATTTTGGTATTCTACAACTGAAGAAACTAGGGCAAAGGGCATTTAGTAATTTGCCATGGTGACAGTAGGTGGCTGTGGTTGGTAAGTGGCCGAGCTGGGATTGCATCCCAAAAGCCTGGCTCCAAAGTCTGCCTTCTCAACCATTCTTCTCTACTGCATGTTTAGTGGCCATCACTCATACATTACTCATAGCCCCTCACAACTGATTACAACATACCAGTGTGCTATGACCTTACACTTGTGAACAATGGCCTACAGAGTCAATTCCAAATTTATTACCCGGGAGTCATGACTTCTCATAAACTGATGCAGATTACCTTTACAGACCCAACTCCTGATGTCTCCCTTCTCTGTGTGTTCCAGTCAACCTCCCCATGGGAGGAGAAGCCATGTCTATCTGACTCTAGCGTCTTGCAAGGGTCTCTGGAAGGGATGAGTAGACACTCCAGAAGTGTGCCTTTCATTCCTCCTTTTTGGCACACACTCTTGGTGACACATTTCAATGACTTCCTTTTCTCTACCATTCTTTCTTCTCCTTCCCATTCTTCCTTCTTCCCATTCTTCAAGATCTCAAATGTCACCTCCTCTGGGAAAGTTCCCCTGATTTTTCCTGGCCATGTTAGTCCTCCCCACTTCTGTGTTCCGTCAGTACTTGGGTGATGGCTCAAACCCTGATGTCTGGATTCCCTAATCAGATATTTTTTTCTGATCTGTCAACTCCAACCCAATGATATGCTTCCCCAGAACAGAGGTTCTCCACTTTGACTGCAGCTCAGAATCAGCCAGAACGCTTTGTAATATACAAATATCTAGTGTCCTGCTCCCCAAAATTCTGATTTGGCAGGTTGAATGTAGGACTCAGATGTCAATATTTTAAAAAAATTATAACCCACAGATGGTTCTGGGCCACAGTGAGGAGCCATGTTCAGAGCCATGTTTCTGAGTAGCAAGTGATACTCTAGATCAGCTTGCTGAAGCCGAGCTGTGTTCTTGGTACTCGGTGAACACACTCCTCTTCATTGGCCACGCCTTTAGGTTCTGGGGGTGGGTATGACTGAGAGTCTGGAAAAGTTTTAAGGAGAGTCCTAAAAGTCCTTTTCAATCCAACCTTGTATCATTCTGATGACATTTTTCTGACATAAGATTCAATTTCATGCACCCAAACCAGTGCCCCCTACTACAGCGATATCAGGAAAAGGGAAATGTGCTCGTGTCAGAGATCAATAGAAACTCTTTAGAGGAGAAAGACTTTAGAATTAGCTAGTATCATCCCAGGTGGGGAAAAGTGAAGGAAGCTGCCCAAATTCCCTGTTTTCCTGTCCCCATCCCACTCATGCTCTCACATCCCTTGTCAACCTCACCCAAGGCCAAGTCCCCTTAGGTGGATATTTGAAAGTGAAAAGGATATGGTCTCAACCCATGCCCCCACTCTATATCCAAGCAACTAAACTACACTCTGGTCACCCAGCCAAAATATTTTAAATGGGATCTAGCCTCCTAAAAGACACACACACACACCCCGTCATACAATTTGACAAAACCCACTACTGCAATATTATTCAAAGCAGTGTAAAGAGCTGCATTAAAAAAAAAAAAATTGAAATTGAATTCTGAGGCATAATCCAAGAGATAAAAGTAAAAAAAAAAGCCAATATGTGATGATTGAGTATGCACGACCACAACCCTTAATCTCTGCCATCCTCTGCAGTGTAAACAAATCTGCTGATTGTTGATGATATTGCTGAAAACATCACTAATCAAACCTTAAATACCAAATACATTTAAGCAAATAACACTCCAGTAACAGTCATTCTAGCTGATCGTGAAGGAAATTCAAATCGGAGACCAGTTTGAAAATGGCCAGGGCTAGACTGTAGCTTCGCATTAATTGACCAACATCCTAGAGGCAGTGCTTTCTCTTAAGTACAGAAGGCCTGAGACACAAAAGGAAATAAGGAAGAAGTCCAGGAGGCAAGCGCTAATGCAATTTCAAGCTGGAATTACATCAGCAGCTTTAAACAGATGGCAGAATGGGAATAAATGTGTTAGCTCCTTTCTCTTACTTGGGCTTTCATTGTTTATATCATTAAAAATAAGGAGAGTTTAAAATAACATATATCGTCATGTAGCGACTCACAGAGACATACAAAACTAGTTTGAAGAGAAGGCTGAATTTGATCATACTCCTGGTTGTTTTGAAAACAACTGGGTGAATTCAATTAAGTAACCAGCTGCCTATTTACAAAAGAGAAGAAAACCTTGTAAAGGCGCACTGATTATGACTGAGCTGGTCATACAAAACTCTGGATAATCCAAAGATTGGTTTCAGAACATTTCTCCTGTGTGTGAGAAGGCGACGGTGGGTTATGGCATCTCATACGCCTAAGGTTGAAGAGACCTAACTGATTATCTAGTCCAGGGATAGCAAAGAAATGTAGGAGTGTCACCATACATCTGCTGTTCCCAGACCTCGGCAGACATCACTAACTGATCATGGCATCATTCCTGTTGCCTGAGGGTTAGTCTCAGAATTCTCAAGATGCCCGAGCAGTTTCCTCATTGACAGAGTGGCTATATGGAAGTCTGTTTCCCATCCCTGATCTTGTCAGCTCATTCATTTTACAGATGAAGAAACTGAGGCCCAAGAAGAGTAAAGTGACCAGTGATATTGATTATAATGCTTTGTTTTATAAATCAAATGCTTGATAAATACTTAACATATTTATGTGCATGACCTATATGCCTGGCACTGTGCTAAGCACCTTATGTGAGTCATCTCACTTCACCTTGCAACAATCCTATAGACACAATTTTTGTTTCTCTTTGAAAAATGAGGAATCAGAGAGGTCAAATCCTGCTCTTCTCATCAGGATGGTGGAGTAAGCATGCATAAAATCCTTCTCTTCCTTGACTACATAGGAATGTCAACAAATATTTAAAATGCTTAAAATACACTGGAAATAAAGGGGAATATCTTCATAGAGCAGGAAGAAGAGAAAACCTACCTTACCTATAGGAGTTGGAGTGGGGCCATGGGAGTAGGAACCAGATGTGGGCTCCCCACAAATATTTGGGAGCTCCAAAGTACGCCTAAGCTTGCACGCTAGCCTACACATACCCACCTTCTCTGTCGAAACTTTCTTACAAAGTTAAGAGACGCCACAGAGGGGAGTGAATTTGTGCTGCCCTGAGCCCTGTGGGCCTCCATTTTGTAAGGTGTGGACAGTCAAGCTGCCTCAGGGGACCTGGGCTCATGTCCCCATTCTTGCCTCTTTGGGAATGTAGCCTATGTTCCCTGGGATGAAAAAGTTTCTTCATCTTCACAAGAGTATTTGTGCTGCTTCGCTGTACTTATAGGTTCCTAAAGAAGTTACAGTGGGCAGTCTCCAAGATGGTCCCCCACAATCCTCAGAGACCAGTATCCCTGTGCTAATGTACTGCAACTGTGATGATTATGGTCTATGTCTTCTGAGGCTGGGTCATAAAAGGCACTGAGACTTGGCCTTGTTCTCTCTTGTATCACTTGCTCCGGGGAAGCCAGGGCCACACTGTGAAACATTCAAGCAGTGTTATGGAGTGGTCTCCGTAGCACGGAGCTGAGGTCTTCTGCCAGCACCAATTGGCCATCCAGATAAGTAAGCCACCTTGAAAGCAGATCTTGCAGCCCAAGTCACCCTTAGGATGACAGCAGCTCCAACCAATCCTGACAGCAACCCCAAGAGAGACACGAACTCAGAACCACCCAGCTAAGCTTCTTCTGAATTCCTGATCCACAGACAATGTGAGATAACTGATGTTTATTGTTTTAAGCCGCTAAGTTTAGGGGTAATTTGTTACACAGCACTAGAGAACTAAGATAGAAATAAATAAGATAGTAACCGTAAAGTGCTCTCTCTTTATCTATCTTAAGGGATGGTTTTGAAATCATCTGAAAATTTGAATTTCAGGTCACTGCATTTCTACTTTATTTCGTCTAAGCCAGTTGACCTTTCTCCCTCAGTTTCTCCTGCAAATGAGGAGTAGCAGAGTTAACCTGGTGCTGTAAATCATTACTCACCGAAGATGTAAAATCGCAAGTCCCAGAAATGAAATGCAAAGGACTGAAGCCAGCACAGTTTCCCCCACCCTTGGTAAATGCAGATTAGGACTTGGGATCATGTACTCAGAGATGATGCCCCTGAGACCTCATTGCTTTATATTAGCATCCAGACTGGTCAGCTTCTTGTTAACATTTCTCCCTAAGCCTGCTGAATCCCTTGATGACTTTTGCATACATTAATTGAAGGCTTTACTTTAGGAGAGAAAATAAGAGATAAACATCTTTTTACCTGCTTCAGGTATTACCAAAAAAACATTCCAGGTCAAAGTTCATCAATATTTCACACAATTTGTCATATTAAATGAAATAATGTCTCCAATTTCTTGTTAGTTTCTTATCTTTCCTTTCCTTGAAAACCAGATGGATATATATAGATAGATATATAGATAGGTAGATAGATAGATAATTCTTTGTTAAAGAGTAACATTTTGTAAAACTAATTGGTTTCATAGTCATTTGGAAATTTTTTTTTGAATTTTTTTTAAAGGGCTAAAGCAAAAAAAAAAAAAAAATAAAGCTTCTCAAACCCCTTCATCTTTGGGTCAGAATGAGATTTTAAAAATTACATTGGGACTGCAAAAATTTGCCAGTTATTTAAATCATAATATTTCTGCATATTTGTAGTATGTTTTTATACAAATATGTTGAATTGAATGGATGGCTCTGTCGGGCCTTTCACTTAAAAGAATTATCTTGTGGCGTGAAAACATTTTCTAGGTGATGCATTACTTAGGAACGTGTCTTAAGGCTAAGAAACCGGCAGCTTTACAGTTTAAAAATATTACTGTATTCTTATTTTATCTACAACAGCGAATTCTAATTTTGTAAAATTAAAGTTTTTTAGCTTATTTCTCATGAACATATTAATATTAGATCCTGCCCTCCAAAAATACTATCACCCAGGCCCCAGGAGCAATAAGGAGGCCAGCACAAAGCTTCCTGAGGCCCAAGAACATTAGACCCTAGTCTGAGTCTGTCCCTGGATGATTGTGGGAGCTTATCTGATTACTTTCATTTTGGGGGCTCTTTTCTCATCCATGAAATACTGTCTGCAGGATGCTCTCTAGAGCCTTTCTGTCAGTCCTTCCAGGTCTAAGATTCTAGGCTCTTAATGAAGCATCGCAGACTCGTGATAGCAATGAAAGAACTCTGCCTCCTGATTTGAAGGGATGGCCTTCCATCATCTCTCACCTGATAAGGACCCCGAAAGAAAGTTTTACCTCCTTTGTCTTCAAACAGGTGAGAGTTGCCATCTCCATTTCACTACTGAGAGTAGGAACAAAATATGTAAGGTCTCCAACCGTGAGCTATTTGAGGCCTGCCTGAATAGCCTTCTCTGAATGAGCCCACAGGTAAAAATCAGTTATTTTCTGATGAAGCAGTAATACTAAAGAAGTACAAATGGCCAAAGAGAATAATTAGCATCGACTGCATGCTTACTCTATACTAGACACTGGTCTAAACACTTCTCTCTATTAAATTGTTTAACTCCTACCACAAGCCGATGAGTGGGCACTGTTAATCTCTTCATTTTACAAATGAGGGAACTGAGGCACAGGGCGGTGAAACAACCGGCCCAAAGTCACACAGCTCCTGAGTGGCCGAACTGGACACAGATCTGGGTACCTTGCGCCCTTCACCTCTTGCTGTACATACAAAAAGATCTAAATCTTACACATAATCAGCGAAGTGAAAATAGAACACTATTCGTTTGAGTCCATCAAAGCAGCACAAATTTAAAAATATTTAAATCAGGTGATATCTAAGTTAGAGAAGTGTAGGGGGTATTTTCACATACTTTTGGTGGGACTGTAAACTGGTATTGTAGCATAAGCGCATTTTGGGGGGTCTTCCGAGAGTACCACCCACACATATGTGCAAGGTTGTACAATGTAGTGCTAGTGTAACAGCAAAACGTGAAAATCACCTGGAGTGGGGGAGGGAAAACAAAAACAATTTCATCAGAATTTCTAAGGCTGGGCCTGGGCAGCCTTGGTTTCTTTAAAGCTCCTCATCTGATTCCAGTGCAGGACCATTGGACTAAACAAGCTGCAAGTCTCTCCATTTGATGGAATATTATGTTTTTTTCCTCTTTACTGAGGTAGAGTTACATGTAACAGACATGGGCAGAATGTATATTGTATGATGCCATCTATTCAGCAATGAAACAATATTGTGTATTTTTATGTATATATATATGTATATATGTAAATACATTGAAAAAAATACTAGAAAGATGCATGCCCAAATGACCTGATTACCTCTGGGAATTTGAGGATGATGATCAAGGAAGATTTTTGCCTTACTGGTAATGTTTTTAATGTCTTACAAGTAGATAAAAAAAATAAATGTAAAAGAACTTATAGATGTTTAAAAGTGAGTATAGTAAAACAACACAAAAATAGAAAAGAAAAAAGCCCAAATCATAATCCAACCAGTTAGAAAAATCCATTTAAAATTTTTTGATCAATTTCCTTCCTGTTTGTTGTCTATTCATATATATATGTGTGTATATTTATTTATTTATTTTAATCCCCCTCACCCTTTTTACACAAAATAGGAATTATCACATGCTGCATTTTCTCTTTTGCAAATGTTTTCTCCGTGGATGCTCCTGAAGCTTGTGCACTGACCCCTCGTATTCCAGCTACCTTGAATTTTGTCCTGCCCTTTTGTGAGAGCCGGGCTGGGGGTGGGGGTCTGAGGTGTGGGCCGGGAGGTCGGTGGGTGGGGGCTACGACGTCATGTGGACCATCACCAATGGAGATGTGCAGGGTTCCTCCAAACCTGCCACGAGGCTAGTGTTCCTGATTGGGGATTTAGAGTTTTGGGAAATGGAAGCATGGAAACTGACCCTCTTTAGCATATGAGTTTGTTTCTTGACTTCCAGACATATTTTCAATCTGTATGAAAGGAGGGGGTCACCTATAATTGACTGCATCCCAAGAAATGGGACAAAACTATGTAAAAGGATAAGAGCCGTGTCACATGTTTTAAAAGGGAAGCATCTGACACATCTACCCCTCCAAGTGGATGCAACTGTGTCTTCCAGTCTGCATGCCTACATTATGACCCAATGGTGGCATTACAAAGTGTCTGTTCCCATGATTTATTTCAACCCCACACAAGTTTATGAAGCACCAGCCCTGGGATGGGCACATATTAAAGATCTGATTGCTGGTCTGTGGGCTCCCATGGTCCAGGAGGGAAAACATACATACAGGCAGAGCCTGCTTCGAGGCAGGCTTGGTGCACTGTGCCTAGCCGAGCCCTAAGCAGTCTGTCAAATATGGGTGTAATAATGGGGACCAATAAGATGAAATTCTCATATTCCTGGAGGGGAGGGGCGTTAGGGCGGTTTTCCTAACTGCCTTGCATCAATTCATTCTTGGACTCATAAACTTGAAGTCACAAGCCTCCTGTGGCCAGAATGCCATCCCTGTTTTGGCTGCCTAGAGCGGTATGGCTGCATTTTAACTCCGAGTCAGGGGCGGCTAACATTAAATGCACACAGTCTGTTAATGCCTGGGAGGCAGTGCAATCTTGAATCTTTCTGGGCTCCACTTCCTCATCTGTAAAATGAGGATCATTTTGTTTTACATTCCCTCTCATCTACCTCCTCCCACACTACTCTCTCTCTCTCTCTCTCTCTCTCTCTCTCTCTCTCTCTCTCTCTCGGGAATCAAATGAGTTAATGGATGTGAAAGCAGGTTCCACATTTTAAATAGCTATAGAAATGTAAGGCCATTATATAGATTTTTATCAGAGCCGCAGGTTTATCTAATGTTTATATTGCACCCTTGGAGACCCGCGCTTTTATTTGAAATGCAGTATTCATCTCCTCGTTTTTGTGAAACTAATCTTTTTATCCAATGACTTCAGTCTGTTTGCTAGAAAGCTGTCTAGGTGACAATGTTGATATTCAAAAGCCAATCTGAAAACACTTTCCATCTAAGAAGTGTCAAAAATCACAAATGTGTATCTTTTTTAAAAATTGACTTTATCCACTGTTTTACAACCCGGTGAAAATATTGTCAGTTGTAGATGTATGTCTGCTCTGAATATTTCTGGTATTTTTCACGGGTCTGAATGTGGTTCTTGATTTATTCCTCTTAAATAACCCTGCGATCCCAGGGGGAATATCACCATCTATAAGTATCACTATTTACAATAAGATGGATTTTCCTATCTTGCTAATTACAGTATTAATTTCCATTTACAAGTTGGTAATTTGTAGCATCAATCCTTTCCCTGTCATTGGGGTGGGGCTTTTGTTTTCAGAGAAAGCCCCAGGAACATCCTTTCTATTCTAATCTCCAGTTGTGCTACACATAACAGAAAATGAGAAAAAAAAAAAAAGATAATTTCCTTGATGGCAGACTAACCAGGCAGAAATTGCTCAGGTTTCTGAACCAACTCTGGGTTTTACCAGCATCTCACCACCCTCCCTGCCTCCTCCTTCTATGACCAAACTGAATTGCATCCCCACACCAGGTAGGAAAGCCTTACCATCATTACTGCAATATTTATATTCCTATCCCACTCCCCCTTGCATATTTCATTTCAGCGCCAGGTGTGAGAAGAAAATCATGAAGTAAAAGCATTTCCCCACATGCTCTGTTTCTCTGCTTTGAACCCTCAGTCCCAGCTGCCAGCAGGAGCACCTCGAGGGCTTTCAGAAATTCAATCAGTTCCTAGATAAGAGCATAACAAGATTTTAACTTCCACACTGTTTTCCTCTATGACTTGGATTTTCCACTCTTTGAGTAAATTCTAATAATTTTGCTTCTAATGGGACCAAGGAGTGGCAAGAGGTATGGAGGTGCTTCTAGGGTTGGAGCTCAGGAATTTAGAATCCTCCTCCCCCACCCCCGCCCCCAAAATGCTGACCTTTTCCTCTCTTCTTTCTTTCTCTTGGTTCCAGGACAGGGGCGATCAGAGGATGGCCAAGATCATGAAAGCGGCACAGATGAGAAGTCAATGTAAGTGCTCTGCACCTGAGCTGGACTGGGAGGACCAGAACCCAGGGGGCGGCAAGCTGGGGTGAACAGGCAGCCTTGGCCAAAGAGCATGGTGCAGAGCCCATCCTTGGAACTTATTTGGATTTCTCATGATGCTTCATCCCTGTATCAAAATTCTAGAACAGGAGTTAAAGACCTCAGAAGTCCTCCTGTCTTTCCTTCTCTTCTTGATTCGTAACCTGAAGCTTTCAAGGAATAGAACCTCTAGATGTCAACAGACCTAGAAGGTGGTTTGTCCAAGCTGGAACAAGAGGACTGAGGGCAGAGAACAGAATGGAACTAAAGAAGAACTTGGTGTGTCTGGACGTTTTGAGAGGAGTTTTATAGCTCCGTCAGGAGAGCTTGGGGAAAAATTAATAAGAGTTATACAGAAACCTAAGGTAATGGAATTAAAAAAAAAGAGGCATTTACTCAATCTGTAATAAAAAAAAAGCGCACAAGAAAGAACATGAAACCACAGTACCTACACATAGCTCAGCTGTATGTGCCATTTATAGGGTCATGAGGTTATCAACACCATGTGTGAGGAAGAGAGGTAAGTCGAATCTTCCCTAGTAGGAATTAAAAGATGGCAGCTAAAACAGAAAAATCAGGAAATAGAATTATACTCATGGTATTCAGAAACTTGGAAGTAAATTCTAGAAGAAACCATTAAAATAATTTAACGTGGCTGCCGCTGGGGAGTAGCCCTTTGGAGTGAAGCAGGGGGCTGGGATTTTTCATGATGAAGCCTGTGGTTCTATTTTAAAGGAGGTGGACTTTATTTAAAGGAGGTGGACTTCATTTAAAGGATGTGG